>NC_091295.1:47438834-47516334 GCF_038502225.1 Cherax quadricarinatus
GGCACTGTATTGTGTGATAGTTGTGAATTGTTCCAGGCACTGTATTGTGGGCTAGTTGTGAATTGTTCCAGCCATTGTATTGTGAGCTAGTTGTGAATTGTTCCAGCCATTGTATTGTGTGATTGTTGTGAATTGTTCCAGCCATTGTATTGTGAGCTAGTTGTGAATTGTTCCAGCCACTGTATTGTGTGATAGTTGTGAATTGTTCCAGGCACTGTATTGTGAGCTAGTTGTGAATTGTTCCAGCCACTGTATTGTATGATAGTTGTGAATTGTTCCAGCCATTGTATTGTGAGCTAGTTGTGAATTGTTCCAGCCACTGTATTGTGTGATAGTTGTGAATTGTTCCAACCATTGTATTGTGAGCTATTTGTGAATTGTTCCAGCCACTGTATTGTGTGATAGTTGTGAATTGTTCCAGGCACTGTATTGTGAGCTAGTTGTGAATTGTTCCAGTTACTGTATTGTGTGATAGTTGTGAATTGTTCCAGGCACTGTATTGTGAGCTAGTTGTGAATTGTTCCAGTTACTGTATTGTGAGCTAGTTGTGAATTGTTCCAGCCACTGTATTGTGTGCTAGTTATAATTGTTCCAGCTATTGTATTGTGTGCTAGCTGTGAATTATTTCAGCTACTGTGATAGTTGCGAATTGTTCCAGCTACTGTATTCTGTGAAAGTTGCGAATCGTTTCAGCTACTGTATTGTGAGCTAGTTGTGAATTGTTACTCACGACATTAGACTAAACAACTACTTCTATTGCTTCTACTACTGCTGCTGCTAATAATAATAATAATAATAATAATAATAATAATAATAATAATAAATTACTACCAATAGGAAGGGTTGTTGAGGTGGTTCGGACATGTAGAGAGAATGGAACAAAACAGAATGATTTCGAGAGTGTATAAATATGTAGTGGAGGGAAGGCGGGGTAGGGGTCGGCCTAGGAAAAGTTGGAGGGAGGGGGTAAAGGAGGTTTTATGTGCGAGGGTCTTGGACTTCCAGCAAGCGTGCATGAGCGTATTTGACAGGAGTGAATGGAGACAAATGGTTTTTAATAATTGACGTGCTGTTGGAGTGTGAGCAAAGTAACAACATTTATGAAGGGATTCAGGGAAACCGGCAGGCCGGACTTGAGTCCTGGAGTTGGGAAGTACAGTGCCTGCACTCTGAAGGAGGGGTGTTAATGTTGCAGATTTATAACTGTAGTGTAAAGCAACCCTTCTGGCAAGACAGTGATGGAGTGAATGATGATGAAAGATTTTATTTTTTTTCGGGCCACCCTGCCTTGGTGGGAATCGGCCGATGTGTTAATAAAAAAATGTTTCGTAAACAAATACAGGAGGAACGAAAAGTAGACTTGTGTCTTGATAATGGTCTAGATGGGGCAGAAACGTCGCCATAAGATTCGTCTCTGAAGTGAAAGTTTGTTGTGAATTGTTGCAGCCTCGGAATTGTGAGCTTGTTTTTTTATTCTTTTGTGATTTTTTTTATTTTATAATTTTCTTTCATGGATTAATACATTTTTTTATTGACAATGGTGTATTATTATAGTGAATAAGCACTAAACCCATTAGGGTCATAGAGTTGACAAAGGAAGTTTAAAGATGCTTCGAGGCATTTTCGCTTGCATATATCTTGTTTTTTGACCCTAGACAAGAACAACGCATTTCTATTACAGTTTTCATTCATTATACCCGGGTATACTGCTGCCAGAGAGGACAAGCAGTGAAACATAACTGTTCCAATTACAATTTACTGTTGGCAGGTGAGGAGCATATAAAGTAACAATCGTTGAAGTGATTGTGAGGTTTATCACCTTACTGGATCACGATCCACACCCGTGGATATTTAACAACGATTAATCAGGCATCGTTCCATACCATCAAGTGGGTGGTGGTGCTCCGGTGATGTATTTACAGTGTTGTTCATCACATCTGCAGGAGTCTTGATAATCTTACTATGGAAGAAGTATACAGATGCACGATTAAGCAAGAAATGAAGAAAGGTAAAGAATAAAATGTACAATACCGAGACTGGAACAATACACAAATAACCCGCACATAGAGAAAGGCTTACGACGACGTTTCGGTCCAATTTGAACTATTTAAGTGAGATACCAATAGAATTAAAGAAACATAAGCTTAATAGTGAGAATAAAAACAGCTTATATAGGTCACTTAGACACCTTCCTAAAAAGTACAACACATACACCATTTCTGAATTTGTATCTAAGAATAACTAAAATACATTAAATCTAATTTTTCTCTAGTGTTATGTCGGCTGACATATTCTCAAGGTATATTTACCCTGCTGATATACGCGGATATGTGGAATCCTGAATTCCGTCTGTTGAGAAGAGATATTGGCCTCTGTGTCGTGTCCCCGCTGAGCCTAGTTTCGTTCGTGAGTCCTGACGTCTCATGGATCCGGATTAATATTTCGATATATATTATCAATATCCGCGAACGCTTACGTCACTAGTTAAGAGAAGACTTAGATGGAGGGTGAATGACATGTTCTGGAGGCGAGTGAAATGAATGCTAGGAGTGAGACCTTCCTGGGAGGTATACCTAGGAGGGACGCACACCTAGGAGGTATATTTTATAAGAATTTGTATCTTAGAGGGAGGTATACTTAGTATATTACTTTGCAGAGATCAAATCATATTAGGACGTGTACTGACCTGTACGTAGTTGCAGGGGTCGAGTCATAACTCGTGTGTGGGTGTAGCACTAGTTGTCAAAGGCACTGGTAGATAGGCACTTGGCCTGCTATGTGTGATGTGGTTGTTGTTAGGAGTGTGTGTGTGTGTGTGTGTGTGTGTGTGTGTGTGTGTGTGTGTGTAGGACAGGGCAGGACAATTACAATGTATTGCTCTATACGTCACACACACGCACACACACGCACACACGCACACACACGCACACACACGCACACACACGTACACACAACGTATAACACAGACTTACGACTCCACTACACCTCTCCCTCCTCTGTGAGTGTTAAACCACTCTCCCTATCCTAGTAACCACCCTCCCCCTCCCTATCCTAGTAACCTCCCTCCCCCTCTCTATACTAATAACCATCCTTCCTCCCCTCTCTATTCTAATAACCTCCCTTTCTCCCCTCTCTATGCTAGTAACCTCCCTCCCCATTTCTATACTACTAACCTCCCTTCCTCCCATCTCTATACTGGTAACCTCCCTTCCACCCCTCTCTATACTAATAACCTCCCCCCCTCCCCTCTCTATGCAAGTAACCTTCCTCCTCCCCTCTATACTAACCCCTCACCCTTTGTATCCTGGTTTCTACAGAAATAAAGACCAAAAACTTAGCACTTTGCATGATACGTACAATAAGACAGTCAACAACACAACAATAAATACAGTTATCACGTCCACTACAGTTATCACGTCCACTACAGTTATCACGTCCACTACAATTATCACGTCCACTATAGTTATCACGTCCACTATAGTTATCACGTCCACTATAGTTATCACGTCCACTATAGTTATCACGTCCACTACAGTTATCACGTCCACTACAATTATCACGTCCACTATAGTTATCACGTCCACTACAATTATCACGTCCACTATAGTTATCACGTCCACTATAGTTATCACGTCCACTACAGTTATCACGTCCACTACAGTTATCACGTCCACTACAGTTATCACGTCCACTACAGTTATCACGTCCACTACAGTTATCACGTCCACTACAGTTATCACGTCCACTATAGTTATCACGTCCACTATAGTTATCACGTCCACTATAGTTATCACGTCCACTACAGTTATCACGTCCACTACAGTTATCACGTCCACTACAGTTATCACGTCCACTACAGTTATCACGTCCACTATAGTTATCACGTCCACTACAGTTATCACGTCCACTACAGTTATCACGTCCACTACAGTTATCACGTCCACTACAGTTATCACGTCCACTACAGTTATCACGTCCACTACAGTTATCACGTCCACTATAGTTATCACGTCCACTATAGTTATCACGTCCACTACAGTTATCACGTCCACTACAGTTATCACGTCCACTACAGTTATCACGTCCACTACAGTTATCACGTCCACTATAGTTATCACGTCCACTATAGTTATCACGTCCACTACAGTTATCACGTCCACTACAGTTATCACGTCCACTACAGTTATCACGTCCACTACAGTTATCACTTCCACTACAGTTATCACGTCCACTACAGTTATCACGTCCACTATAGTTATCACGTCCACTACAGTTATCACGTCCACTACAGTTATCACGTCCACTACAGTTATCACGTCCACTACAGTTATCACGTCCACTACAGTTATCACGTCCACTACAGTTATCACGTCCACTATAGTTATCACGTCCACTATAGTTATCACGTCCACTACAGTTATCACGTCCACTACAGTTATCACGTCCACTATAGTTATCACGTCCACTACAGTTATCACGTCCACTACAGTTATCACGTCCACTACAGTTATCACGTCCACTACAGTTATCACGTCCACTACAGTTATCACGTCCACTACAGTTATCACGTCCACTATAGTTATCACGTCCACTACAGTTATCACGTCCACTACAGTTATCACGTCCACTACAGTTATCACGTCCACTATAGTTATCACGTCCACTATAGTTATCACGTCCACTACAGTTATCACGTCCACTACAGTTATCACGTCCACTACAGTTATCACGTCCACTATAGTTATCACGTCCACTACAGTTATCACGTCCACTACAGTTATCACGTCCACTACAGTTATCACGTCCACTACAGTTATCACGTCCACTACAGTTATCACGTCCACTACAGTTATCACGTCCACTAAGTACAGTTAAGACTACAGTGCAAACAATATACTATAAGCAAACAATACTGTAAACACTGTAAATAAATACTGTAAACAAGACTGTAAACAAATACTGTAAGCACTGTAAACAAATGATACTGGTATAAACCTTGGTAATAAATACCGACAAGTTGGTTTAGAAAGACACGTAAGCAAACACTATAACATATTTATTAGAAAACGTTTCGGTCCTGGGACCTTGATCACTTCTAACATACAGAGGTAGAAAGACATTATATATATAGGCGGAGAGTGAGATGTGACGCACGTGACTTGAGGAATGTCATAAGAACATAAGAATGGAGGAACACTGTCGAAGGCCTACTGGCCCATGCGAGGCAGGTCCTTATCAAAACAACCTCTGTCTATGATGAGGACCAGTAGACGATGAAATCATGTGACTCCTGTGTTGTTGGGTTGGTGCTGCTTAAGTATCATGTATGCCAATGTTTTTGAAATTTTGTAGTTTCCAGTGTTGCGTTCTATAGTGTCGGTGACGGTGATTAGTGAGGCTTCTAGGCACCGTCGGCGTCTGAGGTCTGGTTCGGTGAGAACGAGTTGTGCCTCGTTCCAGTTCATCAAATGCCCCGTTGAGTCTCTGTGGAGGACACAGGCGTACCTTACATCGTCTCTGTTAGAGGCATTTCGATGCTCATTCAGGCGGACTGCAAGATCTCTGCCTGTCTCGCCTACATATTTCTTGGGACAGAACCCACAAGGGATCGTGTAGACGCCTGCTGTAGAAGTTAGAGGTGTGGGGCTGCGTTTAGTAGTGAGGTCTTTGATAGAGGATGTGTTTATGGTGGAAACGTTGATGTTACTCATAGCAAGTGCCCGGCGAGTATTCGTGGCAACATCGCCACATGGGAGTACTATGAACTGTTTAGGGGGCTGTTCCATGGGCGGTTTGTTGAGGATAGCTTGTGCCTTGAGTCTGCAATCTCGGATGAAGAAAGATGGGAACTGAAGACGTGTAAAGGCTTGTGTTATGTAAGTGCATTCTTCTTCTAGAAAACAAGGGCTGGAGATGCGAAGAGCTCTCAAGAAGAAGCCAATGAGGACTCCTCTCTTAGTGCGGGTATCTTGGTGTGAATAAAAGTGTATAAGATCGTCCTTGTTGGTAGGTTTTCTATACACTTTGAAGAGAAGTTTGTCACTGTCGGGAGATCTGCACAGTAGAACGTCGAGGAAAGGAAGTTTGCCATCATTTTCGAGTTCAAGTGTAAACTTTATTGATGGTTCAACTGCATTGATCTTGTTGAGAAGGGCCTGGATATTGAGACGTCTTGGATAGAAAACCAATATATCATCAACGTATCTTAGCCAGGTAACGGTGTTGGGAATGAGGGTGCTGAATTTCTCTGTCTCCAAGTTTTCCATGAAGAGGTTGGCAAGCACAGCACTGAGCGGGCTGCCCATTGCCATCCCAAAGCATTGTTTGTAACAGTTGTCCTGATACTTGAAGAAGTTGAAATTAACACACAGTTCCACTAGATTGATGAAATCTAGAAGAGGTAAAGGGAGGTCGTGGTTTTCAGTGAGCCTCTGTCTCAGAATGTTGATTGCAGCGTCAGTAGGAACGTTGGTAAAGAGGGCTGTGACATCGAAGGAAGCCATGCTTTTGTTTTTGACATTCAGGTTGGAAATTCGGGAGAGAAGGTCACCTGAATGTTTGAGGTGGGCTTCAAGTATCAGGACAACTGTTACAAACAATGCTTTGGGATGGCAATGGGCAGCCCGCTCAGTGCTGTGCTTGCCAACCTCTTCATGGAAAACTTGGAGACAGAGAAATTCAGCACCCTCATTCCCAACACCGTTACCTGGCTAAGATACGTTGATGATATATTGGTTTTCTATCCAAGACGTCTCAATATCCAGGCCCTTCTCAACAAGATCAATGCAGTTGAACCATCAATAAAGTTTACACTTGAACTCGAAAATGATGGCAAACTTCCTTTCCTCGACGTTCTACTGTGCAGATCTCCCGACAGTGACAAACTTCTCTTCAAAGTGTATAGAAAACCTACCAACAAGGACGATCTTATACACTTTTATTCACACCAAGATACCCGCACTAAGAGAGGAGTCCTCATTGGCTTCTTCTTGAGAGCTCTTCGCATCTCCAGCCCTTGTTTTCTAGAAGAAGAATGCACTTACATAACACAAGCCTTTACACGTCTTCAGTTCCCATCTTTCTTCATCCGAGATTGCAGACTCAAGGCACAAGCTATCCTCAACAAACCGCCCATGGAACAGCCCCCTAAACAGTTCATAGTACTCCCATGTGGCGATGTTGCCACGAATACTCGCCGGGCACTTGCTATGAGTAACATCAACGTTTCCACCATAAACACATCCTCTATCAAAGACCTCACTACTAAACGCAGCCCCACACCTCTAACTTCTACAGCAGGCGTCTACACGATCCCTTGTGGGTTCTGTCCCAAGAAATATGTAGGCGAGACAGGCAGAGATCTTGCAGTCCGCCTGAATGAGCATCGAAATGCCTCTAACAGAGACGATGTAAGGTACGCCTGTGTCCTCCACAGAGACTCAACGGGGCATTTGATGAACTGGAACGAGGCACAACTCGTTCTCACCGAACCAGACCTCAGACGCCGACGGTGCCTAGAAGCCTCACTAATCACCGTCACCGACACTATAGAACGCAACACTGGAAACTACAAAATTTCAAAAACATTGGCATACATGATACTTAAGCAGCACCAACCCAACAACACAGGAGTCACATGATTTCATCGTCTACTGGTCCTCATCATAGACAGAGGTTGTTTTGATAAGGACCTGCCTCGCATGGGCCAGTAGGCCTTCTACAGTGTTCCTCCATTCTTATGTTCTTATGACATTCCTCAGGTCACGTGCGTCACATCTCACTCTCCGCCTATATATATAATGTCTTTCTACCTCTGTATGTTAGAAGTGATCAAGGTCCCAGGACCGAAACGTTTTCTAATAAATATGTTATAGTGTTTGCTTACGTGTCTTTCTAAACCACAAATGATACTGTAAACAAATGATACTGTAAACAAATGATACTGTAAACAAATTATACTGTAAACAAATGATACTGTAAACAAATGATACTGTAAACAAATGATACTGTAAACAAATGATACTGTAAACAATTGATTCTGTAAACAATACTGTAAATGAAAATACTATCAACAATAATGTAAACAAACAATACTGTAAACAATGTAAACAAACAATACTGTAGACAAACAATACTGTAAATACTGTAAACAAACAATACTGTAAACAAACAATACTGTTAACAAACAATACTGTCAACAAACAATACTGTAAACAAACAATACTGTCAACAAACAATACTGTCAACAAACAATACTGTAAACAAACAATACTGTAAACAAACAATACTGTCAACAAACAATACTGTAAACAAACAATACTGTCAACAAACAATACTGTAAACAAACAATACTGTAAACAAACAATACTGTCAACAAACAATACTATCAACAAACAATACTGTAAACAAACAATACTGTAAACAAACAATACTGCCAACAAACAATACTGTCAACAAACAATACTGTCAACAAACAATACTGTAAACAAACAATACTGTAAACAAACAATACTGTCAACAAACAATACTGTCAACAAACAATACTGTAAACAAACAATACTGTAAACAAACAATACTGTAAACAATACTGTCAACAAACAATACTGTCAACAAACAATACTGTCAACAAACAATACTGTCAACAAACAATACTGTCAACAAACAATACTGTAAACAAACAATACTGTCAACAAACAATACTGTCAACAAACAATACTGTAAACAAACAATACTGTAAACAAACAATACTGTCAACAAACAATACTGTCAACAAACAATACTGTCAACAAACAATACTGTCAACAAACAATACTGTAAACAAACAATACTGTAAACAAACAATACTGTCAACAAACATACTATCAACAAACAATACTGTAAACAAACAATACTGTCAACAAACAATACTGTCAACAAACAATACTGTAAACAAACAATACTGTAAACAAACAATACTGTCAACAAACAATACTGTCAACAAACAATACTGTAAACAAACAATACTGTCAACAAACAATGCTGTCAACAAACAATACTGTCAACAAACAATACTGTCAACAAACAATACTGTCAACAAACAATACTGTCAACAAACAATACTGTAAACAAACAATACTGTAAACAAACAATACTGTCAACAAACAATACTGTAAACAAACAATACTGTAAACAAACAATACTGTCAACAAACAATGCTGTCAACAAACAATACTGTCAACAAACAATACTGTCAACAAACAATACTGTCAACAAACAATACTGTCAACAAACAATACTGTAAACAAACAATACTGTCAACAAACAATACTGTCAACAAACAATACTGTCAACAAACAATACTGTAAACAAACAATACTGTAAACAAACAATACTGTCAACAAACAATACTGTCAAACAATACTGTCAACAAACAATACTGTCAACAAACAATACTGTAAACAAACAATACTGTAAACAAACAATACTGTCAACAAACAATACTGTCAAACAATACTGTCAACAAACAATACTGTCAACAAACAATACTGTAAACAAACAATACTGTAAACAAACAATACTGTAAACAAACAATACTGTAAACAAACAATACTGTAAACAAACAATACTATAAATAAACAATACTGTAAACAAATCACTTTGCTGCACAATCATGTCTTTAAAAAATATATAAAATTCCACCAGGAGAGAATTTAACAAAACATAACCAGGGGGGGGGGGTCCTAGAAAATTTAAAGGGGGGGCTTCTCAAGGTACCTTGATGCTGGTGAGAGGGAGGGAGCTCTTGATCCAAGGAGTTACATCTGTCCTCCGCATTCCTTGGATCGAAACTGATTGTCTTTTATTCTCCCCCTCCCCCCTCCCCCCTCCCCCACAGGGCGCTGTATGACCCTTACGGGCTTAGAGCTCTCATATTCATGAATAATAATAATAATAATAATAATAATAATAATAATAATAATAATAATAATAATATTATTATTATTATTATATACAGAAAAAATATTAACACCAGTAAATATTAATAATGATTGATGACAAAAAATATCAATAATAAATATTAACAATATAAATATAAATAATATAAATAATAATATAAATAAATATATAAATAACAGAGTAAGCAAGTGAAAAATAAAGCTACTCTAACCCCCCTTAGAAACATCGAATCCCCCAAAAACCCTCCCCCCACCCACAAACATCAGGGGGGGGGGAAAACCCAATGAGCCTCCCCAAATAGAAGAAAATCAGATATTACTACCTAAGTACGCAGTCAGAACCTCCCCCTTTCTCTCTTCCCCCTCCATCTCTATCCCCTCCCCCTCTCTCTTTCTCAACCTCCATCTCTCTCCCCCTCCCTCACCCCTCTCTCCTCCCTCAACTATCAGAGTTCAACAAGTGTTTATACTGGTCTGGAAACATTAATTCCCTCCTGTCACACAGCCAGCATTGTGGATGATGGATGAAGACTCGTTAATCCGGACATTAAATAAGCTGTGTAGACCCACCTGGATGTGGGATAAGCTCTACATGGCCCCCTGGATATTAAATAAGGGCTCGAGAGCTATCTAGACACTAGATAAGGGATATAGAGGCACCCTGGATATTAAATAAGGGCTAGAGAGCTATCTAGACGCTAGATAAGGGATAAAGGGCCCCCCTGGATAATAAATAAGGGCTAAAGATCACACAGACAAAACATTATGGTTATCCCTAAGACAGGTCAGCCACGGATGCTGCTGATCACATCCACGGATGCTGCAGCGCCAGTGCTTGTCCCCCTAGACTGAGTGACCACACCGTGGTAGCGGGGTCTGTGCCCCCCTCGAAACTGGGTCAGAGGTAATGGGTTTCATACCGTCGTGGGTATCTTAAAACCCAACATTCCAATTCTCGTCCTAAACAGCGGAGATATTTCCCCTTTCTTCAAAATTTCTTGTGAGTGATTATAACCCGGATGAAATATTTGCCGCTTTTTAGACCGAAAAGGACTAGTTTAGACTCAGATTATATTACATTTATCACTTCTATGATATGATACTAATACAGTATCGATAATATCAAATAATTAAGATATTTTAAAACTTTAGTAATGGCATAGAATCAATATATTTTCTATGTTAATATCCCCCAATACTCATACAATTATTGTATTATTTTTAATACAATCCACCATGTTGTATATTTTTTTTAAACAAAGTATTCATAACTTAATAATATTAAATAGCATGACACGAGGTTTTGAAGAATTATATTTGGAAAAATAAGGTATATTATATACTGTGGGAGTGTAACACAAGGTAATACTGCTGAGATTACTTTTAACTGTTGAAGAGAACTCAAGTATAGAGTCTGTCTCGACGAAGCTTATCTGGTGGTGATTTAAATGTTCTCTTTCTTAAGAATAAGAAAGGTGGAGATCCCGCAACCTTTAATTCTGAAGTCAGCATGACATGCAAGAGAGGGAGGGAGGGAGGGAGGGAGAAAGAGAAGAGGAAGAGAAGATAAAGAGGGAGAAAGGAAGAGGAAGAGAAAAGACAAAAGGATGAGAGAGAGAGAGAGAGAGAGAGAGAGAGAGAGAGAGAGAGAGAGAGAGAGAGAGAGAGAGAGAGAGAGAGAGAGAGAGAGAGAGAGAGAGGGAGGGAGAGAGAAGAATAGAGAATAGAGGAAGAGGGAGACGGAAAGTGGGAAAGAAAGAACGAGATAATGATAAAAAAAAGAGAAAGAAAGAACTAGAGAAATAAAAAACAAAAGAGTGACGGGCCGGGAGGTAAAGAGCACCAAACAAAAAAAAATCTCAAATCCCCATCACTCTCACATTAATACAGGATCCCAACCCCCATCCCTCCCCCCCAAACCCCAACTTCAATCATCCACACCACATCATAAAGGAATATTGTTGTCTAAGCACTTATATGGAGAAAATCCCTTCTCGGTGTAAGCATACAACACTTGCTGCACTCACCTCCACTTGTCGTACTAAATCCTAATCGACAATGTCCACATACGAATTTTTGCTTGGTACAGGGTTATATAGCGGTTTAAATGGCTTTCTTGAACCTCATCAAAATATCAGGTTCACCGCAAATTGACGGTGTAGACCCTCCTTATTTAAACAGGTAACTTGTAAACAGGTAACTCGTAAACAGGTAACCCACACTTCGTAAGGTTTCCCGTGGATCGATGCTTTGCACAGAGTTATATAGCGATTTAATGTCTTTCTCGAACCTAATCAAAACACCAGGCAATGAGAGCGGTAAAATTCTATGTAAAACAAGACCCTATTCTAAGAGGTAAACAGGTCGCAGGTAAACAAGACAGGTGCTCCAGCTTAGCTAGGACAGGACATTTAGAAGCAGTGGATGTAATAAGACTGGTGACCTGCCGAGCCAAGAGACAGGAGGGAGGTTTCTTAATAAGTGAAGAATGTGTAAAAGATGACAAATGACTGGACCGAGTGTTATGGTTGTAGGAATGATCAGAGTGTTGACAATAGACGCAACGAATCAAAGTATAGATACGATACAAACAAAAGATGACGCATCGTGCTGAATTTACTCTTCAGTCCTATGCTATCATACCCTCTACCCAACATGACAACTTGAAGGAAAAAGGACTCGAATGCATTCACTGAGGACACCTTTAATGTAGACGTCGTGATCCTCATTGTTTCAAATACATGGTATTTGAAGCGATCCAGGTGTTAAAAGCAAGTGCCTCCGTGCTCATTTCCCTAGAATCTCGTGTACAGCACTCGTATACCTTTGATATACCTCTGAAGGCTTTCGAGAGTTTTTCCAATCCTCCAGCCCGGTCCTGGACAAACGAGAAGGAAGATAAATACACTGCGTGTTGACATTAACTATTATCGTAAGAGATAAACGAACACTGGGATGAATAACTGAAGGGTGCAACGCCTAATTGATAATTGTGAGGGTTAGAGAGAGAGAGAGAGAGAGAGAGAGAGAGAGAGAGAGAGAGAGAGAGAGAGAGAGAGAGAGAGAGAGAACTTCATTGCAAACCTACAAGCCTCCTCTGGGATGACTTCATATCGCAAAATAGCAAGAATATCTATACTATCTGGCTATTGTCCCAGTAGTTACTGCTCTGTTTGTGGGTATACCACAAAGGACAAAATTTTTCTTAGATGTAAGGAATCTACTTGTTCCAACTACTGCCACACAGATTGCATTCCAGAAGAAGAATTTTGTTGCAGCCAGGTTGAAAATTTCAGAAAATTGAAGGATATCCATAATCCTGTGGTATATGTGGATACAAGCCTCGAGCTACAGGAGGAAGGTTCAGAAGTCCTACCTCAGGGACTCATGTCCAAAGATCAAGACTGCCCTCTTGAGCTGGTTGTAAGGTTGCAGCTAAGATAATCCATCACAGGGAAGCACTTCATGAGCTCCTCAAATCATTAGATAACCTCCAAGCTATTGTAGAAGACCAGTGCAAGCCTACATCAAGTGACGTAAGCTGCTCAGCTGATGGTGACACTATTGACGAAGACTGGAAGTCCCACACTGAGCTTAACACAAGAGTAAATAACTGGTGGAATTCTGTCATCGCTAAGGTCCCACAGACTGACAGAGTTCAAAACACTACCTTTGGGAATTCTAACACAATTCCTCTGACCACCACCACAGAGGGAACAAATCCTCTTCCCAGCAACGAAGGAAGCCTTGGATCTGTTAATTCTCCTACACCTGACATCTCTGCTTTAGCAACTGCCAGTCCACTTGACAGTGCACATACCAACTCTGATCCTACGCCTGTCAGCAAGCCTGCCGACACTGTTCCAGAATCTGGCAGCAGTGCTTCATCAGCAAGTTCTGAGTCAGGAGTTTCTCCACCAAAGATTGGTGCAGTTAATAATCAGGGAACTGTCACTTCACCTGATCACCTACTTCGCCAAAGTACGAACAGCAGGGACATATCTGTCAGAACTGGTAGAGGACGGGGCAGAGGACGTGGAAGAGGACGTGGAGGAGGAAGACATTTACAGTCGTCTCACCCTCCACTAACACAGTTCCAGCGGCAGAACCTGAGGACAAATCTGCAAAACACAGGAGGTGCAACAAATCATAGTCCACCCTCCCAGACACCTAGGCTGTGCTCTCGCTGTCACCGGAAGGGGCACACTGCCAACAACTGCCTGCAATTACTGCTACAAGAAAGGACATCAGGAGGACCAGTGTAGGAAGAAAAAGGAACTTGATAGACAGGACCACCTGTTTAGAGACCTGTTCTCAGAACAAACCAGCAGGATCTCTGAATTGGTGAACACTCTCACACGTCACCCACTCAGCTACTCCTATCCCAGCCCAGCAGGTGGGATGGTGCCTTATACAAGACCACAGACCTACATCCCTGCAGCTGCCTCAGTACCCTACCTCTCTCAAGGGCAGGCACCTTACATTCCCTACACACCCACCACCTCAAGCTGACCACTTCATCATGAGGAGCCAGTCTATCAGCATCCTGTCGGCCAACATTAGAGGTTTTATTACTAATGTTGGAGAGCTCACACACAGTTTTGTGAACACTCGACGTCCCGACATGATAGTTGTTGTTGAAACATTTTTGGATGACAGGACTCCAAAAAATTTTGCAAGAATTGTTGGCTACACCTCATGGATGAGAAGAGACAGGCAAGGGCAAGGAGGAGGTGTTGCTGTGTGCTTCTCTAAAAGTGTTCATGCCCAGCACATTGATGTTGCCACCCCTACACATCTTGAAATGATGTTCTTCAAGCTCTGCATAAACACTAGTACCTCTGTACTAGCATGTGCAATGTACAAACCTCAGTGGCAACATGCAGACCCCATCAACTTCTTAATGGAAAATCTTGACTCCCTTCTGCTACAACATAACTGTCAACATATCATAATTGTTGGTGACCTCAACCAGCACCTTATACAGAGGGACTTTGATGACCTTCTTGCAGTGTTTGACATGAGAAACTTTGTTGATTTCCCTACTCATATCTCTGGCTCCTAACTTGACTCAGTAGTGAGCGATCTAGCAGAAGGTATAGTCACTTGTCAACCCCTCGGCTATGTTGGATCGTCTGACCACAAGGCTGCTTTTACGGCACCTAAGATCCCAACAGAAAGAGGTGAGGAGTCCAAACGCACAACCTGGCTATGGGAAAAAGGTAATTGGCCAGCCCTTCACTCTGAGCTCGCCACCACCGATTGGAATGCTCTTCTCCAAGGGGTTGTTGACAACCAAGTGAAAGCCTTCACTGGACATATCCTTAATCTACAACAAGAACACATTCCTCACCGGCAATATGTGACGAAGCCTACAGATCAGCCTTGGTTTGGCTTTCGTTGTAGAGAGGCTGCTACTGCTAAGTACAAAGCATGGCGAAGGTATAAGAGACATCCTACCACCTGTAACAGGAACTTGCACAGGCAAGCCTGTAGGCATATGGGTGACGTTCAAAAGTGGGCCATTGCTAAATGGGAGGTGGACACTAAAAGAAAGCTATCATCAGGTAGGGTAGGCTCCAAAACCTGGTGGTCCCTGGTCAATGACAGACAAGGTTATCTGCCTGATGAACTCATTCCACCTCTAAATCGACAGGATGGGACCACCTCTACTAGTAGTTAAGAGAAGGCGGACCTCTTTGCCGAACGCTTTGCTACCAAAATGCAAGTTCCTGATCCAGCAAGGGACCCTCCTTGGCTAGCTGCAAGAACTGTGTCAAAACTGTCAGTGGTGATAATAAGGCAGGAGGAGGTGCATTTCCTTCTTAAATCGCATGACCAAGAAAAGGCTGTGGGCCCAGACAAGTTGAGCCCAAGAATGCTGAGAAGATGTGCAGACCAGCTAGCAGCACCTCTAACTCGCATCTTTCAGCACTGCTTAGTACAGTGTAAATGGTCCTCTCTATGGAAAGAGGCAAATGTAGTCCCTGTTCACAAAAAGAAGAGCAGAGGAGAACCCAGCAACTACAGACCAGTGTCACTCCTGTCAATCACTGGTAAGATCCTTGAGACAATAATCTCAAGACAAATGACAGAGTTTTTTGACTACCACTCACTACTTTGTGATCGTCAATATGGCTTCAGGAAAGGTTACTCTGCTGCTGATCTGTTGTTAAACCTCTTCACTAAGTGGCACCAGTCACTGGATGAATCCAAAGTCAGCTGTGTGGTAGCATTGGACATTGCTGGCGCTTTCGACCGGGTGTGGCACCAGGGCCTCTTAGCAAAACTTCAAGCACTGGGAATTGCAGGCTCTACGCTATGTCTCCTCAGTGATTACCTTCATGGTAGATCTCTAAGTGTAGTTCTCAATGGAACGGAATCAGCAAGACATCCTATTGGGGTAAGTGTTCCACAAGGAAGCGTGCTGGGACCATTGTTATGGAATGTCTACTTCAACGACCTTCATCTCATCCCAGAATCACATGCATATGCAGACGACTGTACACTGACATTCACTTATCCAAGAGAAGAAATGCCAGCTGCTCTAAGCTACATCAATCACCAGCTGAGAGCTATATCAGCTTGGGGAAATAGATGGCAAGTAGCATTTGCACCTGAGAAAACGCAAATGATGATCGTCTCTAGGCACCATGATAGTAATGCTGGTGCAGTAGTAAGGATGAATGGGAGAGCGTTGGCACCTAGAGAAGAAGTTGATATCCTTGGGGTGAAATTTGACTCCAAGCTAACCATGAAGAACCATGGTGTAAATCTTGCAAACAAGGCAACCAGGAAGCTTAGAGCACATCGCCGTATCTCGCATCTACTTGACAGTAGGGGTTGCAAGTTTTTGTAGGAGGCACAAGTACGCTCACACCTTGAGTATGCTCCACTTTCTTGGTTTGCCTGCCCCCCCCTCTCATCTGCGACTGCTTGACAGAGTGGAGAACAGAGCAAGACGTCTCATCTCTCGCCTGGACCCATCCTGGATAGATCTGTCATTTCAGCAGAGCCTTCAACATAGGAGGGATGTGGGTTGCCTTACTGTTATGTACAAGGCCAATATTGTCAAAGTACCACACTTGGATCCACTTCGAGGACAGCGTGAAACAAGCTTTTATGCCACAAGACGGGCAGAAAGCAGCAACTTCACTCTGGCTGTACCCTTCTCCAGAACATCACACCATCTGAGATCATATATACCCAGGATGACTCGAGTATGGAACACATTCGTACAGCATAATGATGTCAACGAGATAAAGTTAGTTGATCAAATGAAACTGCTGGCCAACAGATGGCTCCAACTTCATCCTGTTCCCTACTTGTATGTCTCATAACAATCAAAATGCTTTCAAATGAGCTGATGTAGGTAACAGCTCTTAGCTTGCCAATAAAGTTAGGAATCCTTAACCTGTAAATAGCTTGTCAATAAAGCTAGGGATCCTTAACCTTGTCAAACCCTGTGTAAATAAAAAGAGAGAGAGAGAGAGAGAGAGAGAGAAAGAAAGAGATGACAGAGTTTAAAGTTATAAGCGTTCAGATCACGTCCATCAAAGGTGGTGTTATTAACTAATATTATCGATAAAGCCATTTATTATTATGCTCAGATCAGAGATATATTTAAAGAGGGAAAGGATCAGAGAGCAACGGGTGAGAGGAGAATGGAAGTCAGATGGAAGAGGAGAGGGAGAGGTAGGGCTAGTACAAGAGAGGAGAGGGAGAGGGAAGACACCCATGATATGCCTTGGATCAGCACTGAGATTTTTTATACCCTCGCAAGCAGGCTTTTTCTGTTGATTGCCTGTTTAACCCGGCTTTTGCTGTTGGTGACCCGCTGATCCTTCATAGCCTGGTTGGTAGCGCCAACGGGCCTTATTACTTTTCCAAAGACCTGTGTGTGGCAGTGCTACTGGTCCGTAATTTTTACTGACAGGTCTGGTCGAGAACCAAGCCGCGGGGGCGTTGACGCCAGGTCGTGATTTTGTAAACAACGTCTCGTAAATAATGCGTGACTTGGTAAACAACCCCTCGCAAATAATGTGTGATTTTGTAAACAACTCGCAAATAATGCGTGACTTTGTAAACATCCCCTCGCAAATGTGTGACTTTGTAAACAACCCTTCGCAAATAATGTGTGGCTTTGTGAACAACCCCTCGCAAATGTGCGACTTTGTAAAAAAAGAAACTCGCAAATAATGTGTGACGTTGTCCATGCCCCCAGGTAGACCTCTACCAGGAGGGCCTCTGGGATTTAACTTAGATGTAAACTCCCTCCCATGAGAATACAGTGTGTTAGTGCTAGTGTTAGTACTACACCTATTTTGCACTTCTATAAAGAAGTCATGACTGTGCTCCTGGTGCTGCTTGTATGTACATGTTCTCTATTTCCTTTCCAAATTCCGGGAAACACCTTGCTTGTACCAGGTGTTTGTAGGGCGGACAGACGTAATATAGGAAATACCTGCGTCTTGTGCTCTCCTGTAGCTTAGTGGAGTGTGAATGTTGGGTAATAGTAGGTAAAGAGATGGAAAAAGATAGGGAGGAAGATGGGGAAAAAGATGGGGAGGACGATGGGAAAAAAAGATGGGGAGGAAGATGAAGATAGGGAGAAAGATGTGATGGGGAAAAAAGATGGGGAGGAAGATGGAGAAAGAAGATAGGGAGGAAGATGAGAGAAAGAGATAGGAAGATAGGAGCAAAGAGAAAATAGGGTGGTGAGAAGAAACGTCAAAAATTTTAATCTAAGAAAATATCAGTAAATAAGGGAAGGAATTAAAAAAATATATAAAATGGTAAGAATATGAGAGACGAAAAAAAAAAAAGAGAAAGTATCAGAGGTCAGATTCTTATTTATAATCTAACTCAGCACCTGTTAACTTCAAGCCAATAATAGGTTAGCAGTGGGAAAGGTGCGAGGAGGAGGAGTGAGGGGGAGGAAAGGTGAGGGGTATGGAAAGGGATGGTGAAGAAGGGTGAGGATGAGGGGTGAAAGAGTTCTTCGAAGATGGACTCTGAGACACTGGTTGAGACATTCTCAGGCACTCTGGTAGAGAGACATCAGGCACCCTACTACAGACATCAGGCACTCTTCCAGCCTCAGTTTATCACATTTCCACAACTTTAAAAGCAAGTTAGCAGTTCTCTACCTCGGTGGTTCCCTCCAGCGAGGTTTCATTGAGCGTGTTATAGGCTGGCCTCCCAGCCTGGCTACCTCGCCAGTATTACATCACTCCCAGGGAGGCCTCCCAGCCTGGCTACCTCGCCAGTATTACATCACTCCCAGGGAGGCCTCCCAGCCTGGCTACCTCGCCAGTATTACATCACTCCCAGGGAGGCCTCCCAGCCTGGCTACCTCGCCAGTATTACATCACTCCCAGGGAGGCCTCTCAGCCTGGCTACCTCGCCAGTATTACATCACTCCCAGGGAGGCCTCCCAGCCTGGCTACCTCGCCAGTATTACATCACTCCCAGGGAGGCTTCCCAGCCTGGCTACCTCGCCAGTAATACATCACTCCCAGGGAGGCCTCCCAGCCTGGCTACCTCGCCAGTATTACATCACTCCCAGGGAGGCCTCCCAGTCTGGCTACCTCGCCAATAATACAACACTCCCAGGGAGGACTCCCAGCCTGGCTACCTCGCCAGTAATACATCATTCCCATGGAGGCATCCCAGCCTGGCTACCTCGCCAGTAATACATCACTCTCAGGGAGGACTCCCAGCCGGGCTACCTCGCCAGTAATACATCATTCCCAGGGAGGCCTCCCAGCCTGGCTACCTCGCCAGTAATACATCACTCTCAGGGAGGACTCCCAGCCGGGCTACCTCGCCAGTAATACATCATTCCCATGGAGGCCTCCCAGTCTGGCTACCTCGCCAGTAATACATCACTCCCAGGGAGGCCTCCCAGTCTGGCTACCTCGCCAGTAATACATCACTCTCAGGGAGGCCTCCCAGCCTGGCTACCTCGCCAGTAATACATCACTCTCAGGGAGGCCTCCCAGCCTGGCTACCTCGCCAGTAATACATCACTCTCAGGGAGGCCTCCCAGCCTGGCTACCTCGCCAGTAATACATCACTCCCAGGGAGGCCTCCCAGCCTGGCTACCTCGCCAGTAATACATCACTCTCAGGGAGGCCTCCCAGCCTGGCTACCTCGCCAGTAATACATCACTCCCAGGGAGGCCTCCCAGCCTGGCTACCTCGCCAGTAATACATTACTCCCAGGGAGGCCTCCCAGCCTGGCTACCTCGCCAATAATACATCACTCCCAGGGATCTTATCTTCCTGGTTTATCCCCAGACTTTTCTCAACACCATTTGTTTTTTGTTTTTACTCTCCTCTATACGTTTCCGATCCTCATTTGTTTTCATTTCACCTATAATTTTTCCAAGCGTCGGTTGTTTTATATCGAGCGTTATTTATGGTCATTTTACTTATATTTTCTCCTAGCGTCACTTGTTTTTTCCAGCATTTTATATCGAGTGTCATTTGTTTTTAGTCATTTTTTTTATTGTTTATTTTACTCTGATCGGCCTTTTTTTTATATTATCAGTACCGAGAACATTTTGTTTTTCCCAGTGTTTTGTTTTTGTTTCGCACAATAATAATGCAGTAAAATAACGAAGAAATGAAGGAAGAACGATGAAAAACAATGAATGAAGAAGAACGAAGAACGAGAAAGAAGAACGAAGAAGAAATACAGAAAGAAGTAAACAAAATCTATAACATATTCCCCCAAACATTTACGGAAAACAAAATTTTGCAAGTCAAAAATAAGATAAAGGAAGGAATATCGTAGAGGATAACGAGTGCCACCTTGATCACCTTCCCACGACCAGTGCCACCTCTACCCAGGTCTCGAGGAGTGCCTGCCTGGCACTAGCACCACTATCCAATAATTTACGTGCCAATGATCCCATTACTGAAATTCTTCCGGTAGGAAAAGCCCAATTTTCTATTTCCCATTTGCTCAGCTTCTAAGTAACTATTTAAGCAGGAAAAATTGGTTACCGATGGGTTTAAATGGTATTAATCGGTTCTACTGCCCAAGTAAGGGCAGTGACCCTAGGTTAGATAATCCCCCTCACCCAGATTAGATAAATCCACTCTCCCAAATTAAATGATCTCCTTTTCCACATACTAGATAAAATCCCCTGCCCCCACACCGGTTAACAATCCTCTTACACCAGTTAACAATCTTCCTACACTAGTTAACAATCCTCCTAGACAAGTTATCAATCCTCCTACACTAGTTAACAATCCTACACAAGTTAACAATCCTCCTACACTAGTTAACAATCCTCCTACACTAGTTAACAATCCTCCTACACTAGTTAACAATCCTCCTACACTAGTTAACAATCCTCCTACACAAGTTAACAATCCTCCTACACAAGTTAACAATCCTCCTACACTAGTTATCAATCCTCCTACACTAGTTAACAATCCTCCTACACAAGTTAACAATCCTCCTACACAAGTTAACAATCCTCCTACACTAGTTAACAATCCTCCTACACTAGTTATCAATCCTCCTACACTAGTTAACAATCCTCCTACACAAGTTAACAATCCTCCTACACTAGTTAACAATCCTCCTACACTAGTTATCAATCCTCCTACACTAGTTAACAATCCTCCTACACAAGTTAACAATCCTCCTACACAAGTTAACAATCCTCCTACACTAGTTAACAATCCTCCTACACAAGTTAACAATCCTCCTTCACTAGTTAACAATCCTCCTACACTAGTTAACAATCCTCCTACACTAGTTAACAATCCTCCTACACTAGTTAACAATCCTCCTACACAAGTTAACAATCCTCCTACACAAGTTAACAATCCTCCTACACTAGTTAACAATCCTCCTACACAAGTTAACAATCCTCCTACACTAGTTAACAATCCTCCTACACAAGTTAACAATCCTCCTACACTAGTTAACAATCCTCCTACACAAGTTAACAATCCTCCTACACTACTTATCAATCCTCCTACACTAGTTAACAATCCTCCTACACTAGTTAACAATCCTCCTACACTAGTTAACAATCAACATGTCACCGAGTCTACTACACATCCGTGTAGCGCGCCAGGTAGACTCGTTCCATGTCCTACGTACACCATTTGTGTGAATATAAACAAAAATGGTGTTTGTGAAGGTGAGTTTTTTTGTTTACATGTTGTTTACATTTCCTGCAGGAAATACCGTGGAAGCAAAGATTCACAACCACAATTCCGTGACTGTAACCATTCACAACCCACAATACCGTGACTAACAATTCACAACTACGACACAGTACCGTGACTAACAATTCACTACTACGACACAGTACCGTGACTAATAATTCACAACTACGACACAGTACCGTGACTAACAATTCACAACAACGACACAGTACCGTGACTAACAATTCACAACAACGACACAGTACCGTGACTAACAATTCACAACAACGACACAGTACCGTGACTAACAATTCACAACAACGACACAGTACCGTGACTAACAATTCACAACAACGACACAGTACCGTGACTAACAATTCACAACAACGACACAGTACCGTGACTAACAATTCACAACTACGACACAGTACCGTGACTAATAATTCACAACAACGACACAGTACCGTGACTAACAATTCACAACAACGACACAGTACCGTGACTAACAATTCACAACAACGACACAGTACCGTGACTAACAATTCACAACAACGACACAGTACCGTGACTAACAATTCACAACAACGACACAGTACCGTGACTAACAATTCACAACTACGACACAGTACCGTGACTAATAATTCACAACAACGACACAGTACCGTGACTAACAATTCACAACAACGACACAGTACCGTGACTAACAATTCACAACAACGACACATTACCGTGACTAACAATTCACAACAACGACACAGTACCGTGACTAACAATTCACAACAACGACACAGTACCGTGACTAACAATTCACAACAACGACACAGTACCGTGACTAACAATTCACAACAACGACACAGTACCGTGACTAACAATTCACAACAACGACACAGTACCGTGACTAACAATTCACAACAACGACACAGTACCGTGACTAACAATTCACAACAACGACACAGTACCGTGACTAACAATTCACAACTACGACACAGTACCGTGACTAATAATTCACAACAACGACACAGTACCGTGACTAACAATTCACAACAACGACACAGTACCGTGACTAACAATTCACAACAACGACACATTACCGTGACTAACAATTCACAACAACGACACAGTACCGTGACTAACAATTCACAACAACGACACAGTACCGTGACTAACAATTCACAACAACGACACAGTACCGTGACTAACAATTCACAACAACGACACAGTACCGTGACTAACAATTCACAACAACGACACAGTACCGTGACTAACAATTCACAACAACGACACAGTACCGTGACTAACAATTTACAACAACGACACAGTACCGTGACTAACAATTCACAACAACGACACAGTACCGTGACTAACAGTTCACAACAACGACACAGTACCGTGACTAACAATTCACAACAACGACACAGTACCGTGACTAACAATTCACAACAACGACACAGTACCGTGACTAACAATTCACAACAACGACACAGTACCTTGACTAACAGTTCACAACAACGACACAGTACCGTGACTAACAATTCACAACAACGACACAGTACCGTGACTAACAATTCACAACAACGACACAGTACCGTGACTAACAATTCACAACGACAGTACCGTGACTAACAGTTCACAACAACGACACAGTACCGTGACTAACAATTCACAACAACGACACAGTACCGTGACTAACAATTCACAACAACGACACAGTACCGTGACTAACAATTCACAACAACGACACAGTACCGTGACTAACAGTTCACAACAACGACACAGTACCGTGACTAACAGTTCACAACAACGACACAGTACCGTGACTAACAGTTCACAACAACGACACAGTACCGTGACTAACAGTTCACAACAACGACACAGTACCGTGACTAACAATTCACAACAACGACACAGTACCGTGACTAACAGTTCACAACAGCGACACAGTACCGTGACTAACAGTTCACAACAACGACACAGTGCCGTGACTAACAGTTCACAACAACGACACAGTACCGTGACTAACAATTCACAACAACGACACAGTACCGTGACTAACAATTCACAACAACGACACAGTACCGTGACTAACAATTCACAACAACGACACAGTACCGTGACTAACAGTTCACAACAACGACACAGTACCGTGACTAACAGTTCACAACAACGACACAGTACCGTGACTAACAGTTCACAACAACGACACAGTACCGTGACTAACAGTTCACAACAACGACACAGTACCGTGACTAACAATTCACAACAACGACACAGTACCGTGACCAACAGTTCACAACAACGACACAGTACCGTGACTAACAGTTCACAACAACGACACAGTACCGTGACTAACAATTCACAACAACGACACAGTACCGTGACTAACAATTCACAACAACGACACAGTACCGTGACTAACAATTCACAACAACGACACAGTACCGTGACTAACAATTCACAACAACGACACAGTACCGTGACTAACAGTTCACAACAACGACACAGTACCGTGACTAACAGTTCACAACAACGACACAGTACCGTGACTAACAGTTCACAACAACGACACAGTACCGTGACTAACAGTTCACAACAACGACACAGTACCGTGACTAACAATTCACAACAACGACACAGTACCGTGACTAACAGTTCACAACAACGACTCAGTACCGTGACTAACAGTTCACAACAACGACACAGTACCGTGACTAACAGTTCACAACAACGACACAGTACCGTGACTAACAGTTCACAACAACGACACAGTACCGTGACTAACAGTTCACAACAACGACACAGTACCGTGACTAACAGTTCACAACAACGACACAGTACCGTGACTAACAATTCACAACAACGACACAGTACCGTGACTAACAATTCACAACAACGACACAGTACCGTGACTAACAATTCACAACAACGACACAGTACCGTGACTAATTCACAACAGCGACACAGTACCGTGACTAACAATTCACAACAACGACACAGTACCGTGACTAACAATTCACAACAACGACACAGTACCGTGACTAACAATTCACAACAACGACACAGTACCGTGACTCACAACAACGACACAGTTGACACAATTCACAACAACGACACAGTACCGTGACTAACAGTTCACAACAACGACACAGTACCGTGACTAACAGTTCACAACAACGACACAGTACCGTGACTAACAGTTCACAACAACGACACAGTACCGTGACTAACAGTTCACAACAACGACACAGTACCGTGACTAACAATTCACAACAACGACACAGTACCGTGACTAACAGTTCACAACAACGACTCAGTACCGTGACTAACAGTTCACAACAACGACACAGTACCGTGACTAACAGTTCACAACAACGACACAGTACCGTGACTAACAGTTCACAACAACGACACAGTACCGTGACTAACAGTTCACAACAACGACACAGTACCGTGACTAACAGTTCACAACAACGACACAGTACCGTGACTAACAATTCACAACAACGACACAGTACCGTGACTAACAATTCACAACAACGACACAGTACCGTGACTAACAATTCACAACAACGACACAGTACCGTGACTAATTCACAACAGCGACACAGTACCGTGACTAACAATTCACAACAACGACACAGTACCGTGACTAACAATTCACAACAACGACACAGTACCGTGACTAACAATTCACAACAACGACACAGTACCGTGACTAACAATTCACAACAACGACACAGTACCGTGACTAACAATTCACAACAACAACACAGTACCGTGACTAACAATTCACAACAACGACACAGTACCATGACTAACAATTCACAACAACGACACAGTACCGTGACTAACAATTCACAACAACGACACAGTACCGTGACTAACAATTCACAACAACGACACAGTACCGTGACTAACAATTCACAACAACGACACAGTACCGTGACTAACAATACACAACAACGACACAGTACCGTGACTAACAATTCATAACAACGACACAGTACCGTGACTAACAATTCACAACAACGACACAGTACCGTGACTAACAATTCACAACAACGACACAGTACCGTGACTAACAATTCATAACAACGACACAGTACCGTGACTAACAATTCACAACAACGACACAGTACCGTGACTAACAATTAACAACAACGACACAGTACCGTGACTAACAATTCATAACAACGACACAGTACCGTGACTAACAATTCACAACAACGACACAGTACCGTGACTAACAAGTCACAACGGCGACACAGTACCGTGACTAACAATTAACAACAACGACACAGTACCGTGACTAACAATTCACAACAACGACACAGTACCGTGACTAACAATTAACAACAACGACACAGTACCGTGACTAACAAGTCACAACAACGACACAGTACCGTGACTAACAAGTCACAACAACGACACAGTACCGTGACTAACAAGTCACAAGAACGACACAGTACCGTGACTAACAAGTCACAACAACGACACAGTACCGTGACTAACAATTCACAACAACGACACAGTACCGTGACTAACAATTCACAACAACGACACAGTACCGTGACTAACAAGTCACAACAACGACACAGTACCGTGACTAACAATTCACAACAACGACACAGTACCGTGACTAACAATTAACAACAACGACACAGTACCGTGACTAACAAGTCACAACAACGACACAGTACCGTGACTAACAAGTCACAACAACGACACAGTACCGTGACTAACAAGTCACAACAACGACACAGTACCGTGACTAACAAGTCACAACAACGACACAGTACCGTGACTAACAAGTCACAACAACGACACAGTACCGTGACTAACAAGTCACAACAACGACACAATACCGTGACTAACAAGTCACAACAACGACACAGTACCGTGACTAACAAGTCACAACAACGACACAGTACCGTGACTAACAATTCACAACAACGACACAGTACCGTGACTAACAATTCACAACAACGACACAGTACCGTGACTAACAAGTCACAACAACGACACAGTACCGTGACTAACAAGTCACAACAACGACACAGTACCGTGACTAACAAGTCACAACAACGACACAGTACCGTGACTAACAATTCACAACAACGACACAGTACCGTGACTAACAAGTCACAACAACGACACAGTACCGTGACTAACAAGTCACAACAACGACACAGTACCGTGACTAACAAGTCACAACAACGACACAGTACCGTGACTAACAATTCACAACAACGACACAGTACCGTGACTAACAAGTCACAACAACGACACAGTACCGTGACTAACAATTCACAACAACGACACAGTACCGTGACTAACAATTCACAACAACGACACAGTACCGTGACTAACAATTCACAAACCACACGCTATGACAAATATATTTTTTTGATTGCTGTTTTTTTTTCTTTGTAGACAGATCATTTTAATAGCAACAAAAATCATCTGGAAATATCGATTTCGCGTAATAGCAACGACTAGTTTGATCAGCTCATTTACAGACTATTTACAGACTAAGAGCTGTTATCCTACCCACAGCTAATTTACAGTTAAAGAGCTGTTATCCTACCCACAGCTAATTTACAGTTAAAGAGCTGTTATCCTACCCACAGCTAATTTACAGTTAAAGAGCTGTTATCCTACCCACAGCTAATTTACAGTTAAAGAGCTGTTATCCTACCCACAGCTAATTTACAGTTAAAGAGCTGTTATCCTACCCACAGCTCATTTATAGTTAAAGAGCTGTTATCCTACCCACAGCTAATTTACAGTTAAAGAGCTGTTATCCTACCCACAGCTCATTTATAGTTAAAGAGCTGTTATCCTACCCACAGCTCATTTATAGTTAAAGAGCTGTTATCCTACCCACAGCTCATTTATAGTTAAAGAGCTGTTATCCTACCCACAGCTAATTTACAGTTAAAGAGCTGTTATCCTACCCACAGCTCATTTATAGTTAAAGAGCTGTTATCCTACCCACAGCTAATTTACAGTTAAAGAGCTGTTATCCTACCCACAGCTCATTTATAGTTAAAGAGCTGTTATCCTACCCACAGCTAATTTACAGTTAAAGAGCTGTTATCCTACCCACAGCTAATTTACAGTTAAAGAGCTGTTATCCTACCCACAGCTCATTTATAGTTAAAGAGCTGTTATCCTACCCACAGCTCATTTATAGTTAAAGAGCTGTTATCCTACCCTCAGCTCATTTGAAGCCTATATAAAGCCTAAGAGCTTTTATCCTACCCACAACTCATTTACAGTTTAAGACTTGTTATCCTACCCACAGCTCATTTACAGCCTAAGGCCTGTTATCCTACTCACAGCTCATTTACAGCCTAAGGCCTGTTATCCTACCCTCTGCTCATTTAGAGCCGAAGAGCTGTTATCCTACCCTCTGCTCATTTAGAGCCGAAGAGCTGTTATCCTACTCTCAGCTCATTTAGAGCCGAAGAGCTGTTATCCTACCCTCAGCTCATTTACAAAGAGCTGCTATCCTCCCTCAGCTCACGTCGAAGCCGAGCCCTCTAAGGTGTACCACCACCTCCCCCAGGATGCCACCCACGACAGCCAGCCAGCACCCAGGTACCTATTTACTGCTGGGTGAACAGGGACAACAGGTGTAAGGAGACTTGCCAATATGTCACTGAATTTCTAGCGCTTGGGTGGCTAGTTCACTGGGTACTCTGTTCGTCCTAAGAACACTAGTTTAGTGCACATAGTATGCTAGTTTAGGGTATCACACTAGTATATATTTGGTGCTAGTTTAGCATATATAGTCTGCTAGTTTAGTGTATATACCATGCTAGCTCAGTGTATATTCCATGCTAGGGTATATACAATGCTGATTTAGAGTATATTTCTGGCTAGTGTATACTCCAAGCTAGCTCAGTGTACTGTATATACCTGGCTGGTGTATATACCACGCTCATCACGTGACCGGTAACTTAAAGACAGGAATTAGATATATTAACCCGAACCCGGAATCGAACCCTCCTCCTTTGCTTGTAAGCCGAAGGATAAGGGATGATGAGAAAGATCCATGTGCAACACTTGTGTATATCGTTGTCTATAATAATGAGACACAGGTATTGTTCATGTGTCTCATTCAGCAGCTACCACTGAGCTACGAGGTCGCCATAAATTGAATAATATATAAGGAACCTTAAAGGGGTAATTATTGATCGGATTATTCACATGAACGAACCAAAAAAATATATTCAGTAGATAATCCAAAAGGAGGCAAGCTTTGAGTACTTATAAAAAGGAATTATCTGAGAATTTAATTTTTTCCTGTTCAGAGATATGCATAATGTGAAGACTCGATAAAAGAATATTTATGTGTAGGGAAGTGTGCCATCCAAGACTACCCATTAATATTTCAGCATTTTCTGAGTGCAGAGTTTTCTAAATATTTTTTTTTACGAAGCAAAGAGGGTATAATAATAATAATAATAATAATAATAATAATAATAATAATAATAATAATAATAATAATAATAATAAATTCTGAAGTGTTTTATAATTGTATTTATTGTGTGTGTGTGTGTGTGTGTGTGTGTGTGTGTGTGTGTGTGTGTGTGTGTGTGTGTGTGTGTGTGTGTGTGTGTGTGTGTGTGTTGTGCGTGTGTGTGTGCTCACCTAGTTGAGGTTGCGGGGGTCGAGTCCGAGCTCCTGGCCCCGTGTGTGTGTGTGTGTGTGTGTGTGTGTGTGTGTGTGTGTGTGTGTGTGTGTGTGTGTGTGTGTTTGTGTGCGTGTTTGTGTGTGCGTGTGCGTGTGTGTACTCTTTCACTTGTGTGTATGTGTACTCAGCCAATTTAGGTTGCAATTTAAGCAGGAAACAGACAGGTGTATATGGGTTGGTCCAAGATTTATCCTGAGTATATTTTACGCCTGTCAAGAGACACAAGTGAAGAATAATCACCGAGAAAATTTCAACCCCAAACGGATTAAATAAATATAAAAGTATATACCTATTTTCCGGCATGTAAGACGCACCTTTTTCCCGCGGAAAGGTCTCGGAATATCAGCCTGCGACTCATATACCTAAGGTCAGGGTCAAGGGTCGGCTTGGGGGTTACTCTTTAGCGTAAAGTAAGAGGATAATTAACCCTTCGTATGGGCCAGTAGGCCTTCTGCAGTGTTCCTACATTCTTATGTTCTTATGACAGATTTACCCTTATGATACTTGTGGTGAGTCTTATATGCCGGAAAATACGGTAAATGAATTGAGACACTTGGGCAACTTTACTGGGAAAAGGTTTCCATAATATAATAGACCCAAGTGTTGCCCAAGTGTCTAATTTATCGTCATCTCAGTTCTCTGAGCCATTTACCTAAAGTAATATACATTGCTACGACTATGACCGCCGGCTCGGTTCCCACTGCGCATTGAGAGTGCAAGAAGGTAATAGTTAAGCTTATTGTCATGAAGGTTAAAGCAAGAATAATGGTGAATACTTGAGTTTGTAATGTCAAAGCCCAGCTGTCAGCTCTTACGCCCAGTAATAGAATTTTTTTCTCTAATATTTTTGCAGTCAACTGAATTATGCAAAGGGAAAATCCAGCAGTTTTAATAATAATAATCTTTATTTCTACCAGCACATGATACGTATACAGACCATAGCTAACATCAGTGACATACTATATTGAAAGCACTTAGTTATGCAGAGCATTTCGGGTAATTTTAGGTTCAATTTTGTTCCCAGGATACGAATCACACCAGTCGGCTAACAACCAGGTACCTACTTACTGCTAGGTATACAGACTTGTCGATTTACAAGCCTGTAATAGGAAGAGGACGCTGTTTAAAGATCAAGACGCTGAACAAATATCGTAGCACCGCTGGCTGAGACACAAGGCAATGATACCCTTACTAATAATTACTTTTATATCTATCAATTATTTTAGAATCAATGGGCAATTATCAAGACCTAAGCGACCATAAAGCAAAAACTAGTCACAATATCCAGGAGATAATTCAGTAGATTCCAGAGGAGTGAACACAATAGGTTGGCGATGTGATTTTTTGACGGTAGTAAGATTAGGGAGCCGCCTGTAATAAGCAGACACAACAATAGAACCCAGAGTAATGATTTGCTCTGACAAAAATCTGTGTATTTTGTATCCAAAACGACGTAGCCACGCTTTGTATTATACAGCGAGCGTTAACGACCACCCGACTTTATGATGATTGAATTTAAGTGAATTAAAATGATTAGAAACGACCAAGACTGTGTGTTATTATGATTATATATATATATATATATATATATATATATATATATATATATATATATATATATATATATATATATATATATATATATATTATATATGCAAACAATCGCAGACAGGCGATCTTAACTATGCGCTATTTTGCGAAAAAACTTTCCCTCACTCCTTCAGTTGCAACCTTGCATAGCTCCTGATGACCCACCGAAAAGTGCGAAAGTACTTAAGCTAAAGATTTCCTCTCCCGTATGGCTTGCCTTGCATATGTAAATATATAAAATATATAAAATATATATATATATATATATATATATATATATATATATATATATATATATATATATATATATATATATATATATATATATTTAAAATTATATATATATATATATATATATATATATATATATATATATATATATATATATATATATATATATATATATATATATATATATATATATATAAATATATATATGTAATATATTATTTTGTACACGTAAAAACTGGACGGGAATCGAACTCAAGGCTCTATGTATACGAATCCTTTTCCGTTACCCCATCTTTACAGGACTTCTTATGTGACCTCTATAAAGCCTAATAAAACAGCATCGTCGTTGCTGTCGTAGGAACATTTAATAAAGTCCAGCCTTGAACATAACGTTGCATCAGAAATAAAGATTTCTCTTCAACGGTTTTTTCTCCTCTAGAGAATTACAAGTAGAAACTGACATCTTCGGAGTCTGGCAACTGCAGTTTTTTCTCCTCTAGAGAATTACAAGTAGAAACTGACATCTTCAGAGTCTGGCAACTACCAGCTAGACAAGCTACCCTCGCGGGGTAGCTTGTCCAGCTTTCACAGGACTGACAATTCCTCGTGTGTTGACGAACCAGTTAACACATACCAACTGGACTTGTCTAAATGTTTTGAAGTGGTGTTGCCTCGGAGAACAAGTTTACAAGAATGATTATCATCATCAATTCTTCATATAAGGCGGCGTGAGCAACAGAGCATCGGATGTATTGCCTCCAGAGACACACCGATCCCATGACAAGAGTATCAGATCCTCCGCCCCGGGACGCTACGATCCCACAAAACACGATAAAAATAAAAAACACCACGAAACAACAGAGATACGTATAAATCTTTATTTTCATTCGGTATACAAAATTTGCCTTTTACGATACGGAAAGAAAAGACCATTAATTTTGAAAGCGTGCAAAACGTCAGGCTTCGTTTCACCCAAATATGAGAGCCTGGTAACACCTACAGACACGGGTGCTATCAGTCTACAGAACACCGAAACAAATAATAACAAAAACAAATATAATTACCTCAGGGAAGAAACTATACTTGATCAGGGAGGTAAAGGCTATACGTATTTTTGGATCAAGAACCTCGATGCTTGTGAGGGGTTCTTGGTCACGGGAATCGAAGTTACTCTTCCCGTCCTAAAATCCCGATTACCTCTCATTCCCCAGGCGTGAATGACTACCCCAACGGGCATAGCGCTTAACGGCGAATAAAACGAGGCTGCCTGCCCCTGACAGTGATGAGCTAGAGCGTTCAGGGTACTGATGCTTCAGGGCTCCCAAAACTTCAGCTACTTGACCCCATCATGAAATTTCAGACAACTCATCGACCCCCCAAAATTTATATGAATTTAACAAATAATAATAATAATAATAATAATAATAATAATAATAATAATAATAATAATAATAATAATAATAAAAATTACTTCATAAAAATGGGTAGTATTTAAATTATGAAATACCATATAACGTTTAACGTTCACGTTTTTACTGAAACTGTCGATATTATTAATGGAAGGATGTCCCTTAGCCATTTATCGATAGCCCAATTGTCCCTTAGCGGACAATGGGGGACATTGTAATCCAGGAATCCCCTGCGGAACCCTAGTTTACAATGGCTTCCAACAGTTATAATGAATTAACTTCCCAGTATTAAGACACGTAATTTCTTTACAACATCTTAGCGATTCTTCAAAGAGACTTACAAGTGGTACAGGTGTGAGACACCTAGTGCAGGAGTGAGACACCTAGCGCAGGTGCAAGACACCTAGTGCAGGTGTAAGACACCTGGTGCAGGCGTAAGACACCAAGTGCAGGTGTAAGACACCTGGTGCAGGCGTAAGACACCTAGTGCAGGTGTAAGACACCTGGTGCAGGAGTGAAACACCTAGTGCAGGTGTAAGACACCTGGTGCAGGTGTGAGACACCTAGTGCAGGTGTAAGACACCTAGTGCAGGTGTGAAACACCTGGTACAGGTGAGAGACACCTGGTACAGGTGAGAGACACCTGGTACAGGTGAGAGACACCTGGTACAGGTGAGAGACACCTGGTACAGGTGTGAGACACCTGGTACAGGTGTGAGACACCTGGTACAGGTGAGAGACACCTGGTACAGGTGAGAGACACCTGGTACAGGTGAGAGACACCTGGTACAGGTGAGAGACACCTGGTACAGGCGAGAGACACCTGGTACAGGCGTGAGACACCTGTGCAGGTGAGAAACACCTGGTACAGACGTGAGAGACACCTGGTACAGGTGAGAGACACCTGGTACAGGCGAGAGACACCTGGTACAGGCGAGAGACACCTGGTACAGGCGAGAGACACCTGGTACAGGCGAGAGACACCTGGTACAGGTGAGAGACACCTGGTACAGGTGAGAGACATCTGGTACAGGTGTGAGAGACACCTGGTACAGGTGTGAGACACCTGGTACAGGTGAGAGAGACACATGGTACAGGAGAGAGACACCTGGTACAGGAGAGAGACACCTGGTACAGGTGAGAGACACCTGGTAAAGGAGAGAGACACCTGGTACAGGTGAGAGAGACACCTGGTACAGGAGAGAGACACCTGGTACAGAAGAGAGACACCTGGTAAAGGAGAGAGACACCTGGTACAGGTGAGAGACACCTGGTACAGGTGAGAGACACCTGGTACAGGTGTGAGAGAGACCTGGTACAGGTGTGAGAGACACCTGGTACAGGTGAGAGACACCTGGTACAGGCGAGAGACACCTGGTACAGGTGTGAGAGAGACCTGGTACAGGTGTGAGAGACACCTGGTACAGGTGAGAGACACCTGGTACAGGTGAGAGACACCTGGTAAAGGAGAGAGACACCTGGTACAGGAGAGAGACACCTGGTACAGGAGAGAGACACCTGGTACAGGAGAGAGACACCTGGTAAAGGAGAGAGACACCTGGTACAGGTGAGAGACACCTGGTACAGGTGAGAGACACCTGGTACAGGTGTGAGAGAGACCTGGTACAGGTGTGAGAGACACCTGGTACAGGTGAGAGACACCTGGTACAGGCGAGAGACACCTGGTACAGGCGAGAGACACCTGGTACAGGTGTGAGACACCTGGTACAGGTGTGAGACACCTGGTACAGGTGAGAGACACCTGGTACAGGTGTGAGACACCTGGTACAGGTGAGAGACACCTGGTACAGGCGAGAGACACCTGGTACAGGTGAGAGACACCTGGTACAGGTGAGAGACACCTGGTACAGGCGAGAGACACCTGGTACAGGCGAGAGACACCTGGTACAGGCGAGAGACACCTGGTACAGGTGAGAGACACCTGGTACAGGTGAGAGACACCTGGTACAGGCGAGAGACACCTGGTACAGGCGAGAGACACCTGGTACAGGCGAGAGACACCTGGTACAGGTGAGAGACACCTGGTACAGGTGAGAGACACCTGGTACAGGTGTGAGAGAGACCTGGTACAGGTGTGAGAGACACCTGGTACAGGTGAGAGACACCTGGTACAGGCGAGAGACACCTGGTACAGGTGTGAGACACCTGGTACAGGTGAGAGACACCTGGTACAGGCGAGAGACACCTGGTACAGGCGAGAGACACCTGGTACAGGTGAGAGACACCTGGTACAGGTGAGAGAGACACCTGGTACAGGAGAGAGACACCTGGTACAGGAGAGAGACACCTGGTACAGGAGAGAGACACCTGGTACAGGAGAGAGACACCTGGTACAGGTGAGAGACACCTGGTACAGGAGAGAGACACCTGGTACAGGAGAGAGACACCTGGTACAGGTGAGAGACACTTGGTACAGGAGAGAGACACCTGGTACAGGTGAGAGACACCTGGTACAGGTGAGAGAGATACATGGTACAGGTGAGAGAGACACCTGGTACAGGTGAGAGAGATACATGGTACAGGTGAGAGAGACACCTGGTACAGGAGAGAGACACCTGGTACAGGTGAGAGACACTTGGTACAGGAGAGAGACACCTGGTACAGGTGAGAGACACCTGGTACAGGTGAGAGAGATACATGGTACAGGTGAGAGAGACACCTGGTACAGGTGAGAGAGATACATGGTACAGGTGAGAGAGACACCTGGTACAGGTGAGAGACACCTGGTACAGGTGAGAGAGATACATGGTACAGGTGAGAGAGACACCTGGTACAGGTGAGAGACACCTGGTACAGGTGAGAGAGATACATGGTACAGGTGAGAGAGACACCTGGTACAGGTGAGAGACACCTGGTACAGGTGAGAGAGATACATGGTACAGGTGAGAGAGACACCTGGTACAGGTGAGAGAGATACATGGTACAGGTGAGAGAGACACCTGGTACAGGTGAGAGACACCTGGTACAGGTGAGAGAGATACATGGTACAGGTGAGAGAGACACCTGGTACAGGAGAGAGACACCTGGTACAGGAGAGAGACACCTGGTACAGGTGAGAGACACTTGGTACAGGAGAGAGACACCTGGTACAGGTGAGAGACACCTGGTACAGGTGAGAGAGATACATGGTACAGGTGAGAGAGACACCTGGTACAGGTGAGAGAGATACATGGTACAGGTGAGAGAGACACCTGGTACAGGTGAGAGACACCTGGTACAGGTGAGAGAGATACATGGTACAGGTGAGAGAGACACCTGGTACAGGAGAGAGACACCTGGTACAGGTGAGAGACACCTGGTACAGGTGAGAGAGATACATGGTACAGGTGAGAGAGACACCTGGTACAGGAGAGAGACACCTGGTACAGGTGAGAGACACTTGGTACAGGAGAGAGACACCTGGTACAGGTGAGAGACACCTGGTACAGGTGAGAGAGATACATGGTACAGGTGAGAGAGACACCTGGTACAGGTGAGAGAGATACATGGTACAGGTGAGAGAGACACCTGGTACAGGAGAGAGACACCTGGTACAGGAGAGAGACACCTTGTACAGGTGAGAGAGACACTTGGTACAGGAGAGAGACACCTGGTACAGGAGAGACACACCTGGTACAGGTGAGAGAGACACCTGGTACAGGAGAGAGACACCTGGTACAGGTGAGAGACACCTGGTACAGGTGTGAGAGACACCTGATACAGGTGAGAGAAACACCTGGTACAGGGGAGATACACCTGGTACAGGAGAGAGACACCTGGTACAGGTGAGAGACACCTGGTACAGGAGAGAGACACCTGGTACAGGAGAGAGACACCTGGTACAGGAGAGAGACACCAGGTACAAGAGAGAGACACCTGGTACAGGTGAGAGACACTTGGTACAGGTGTGAGAGACACCTGGTACAGGTGTGAGAGACACCTGATACAGGTGAGAGAAACACCTGGTACAGGAGAGAGACACCTGGTACAGGAGACAGACACCTGGTACAGGTGAGAGACACCTGGAACAGGTGTGAGAGACACCTGATACAGGTGAGAGAAACACCTGTTACAGGAGAGAGACACCTGGTACAGGAGAGAGACACCTGGTACAGGTGAGAGACACCTGGTACAGGTGTGAGAGACACCTGGTACAGGTGTGAGAGACACCTGGTACAGGTGAGAGACACCTGGTACAGGCGAGAGACACCTGGTACAGGCGAGAGACACCTGGTACAGGTGTGAGACACCTGGTACAGGTGAGAGACACCTGGTACAGGCGAGAGACACCTGGTACAGGCGAGAGACACCTGGTAAAGGTGAGAGACACCTGGAACAGGTGAGAGAGACACCTGGTACAGGAGAGAGACACCTGGTACAGGAGAGAGACACCTGGTACAGGAGAGAGACACCTGGTACAGGAGAGAGACACCTGGTACAGGTGAGAGACACCTGGTACAGGAGAGAGACACCTGGTACAGGTGAGAGACACTTGGTACAGGAGAGAGACACCTGGTACAGGTGAGAGACACCTGGTACAGGTGAAAGAGATACATGGTACAGGTGAGAGAGACACCTGGTACAGGAGAGAGACACCTGGTACAGGTGAGAGACACCTGGTACAGGAGAGAGACACCTGGTACAGGTGAGAGACACCTGGTACAGGAGAGAGACACCTGGTACAGGAGAGAGACACCTGGTACAGGTGAGAGACACTTGGTACAGGAGAGAGACACCTGGTACAGGTGAGAGAGACACTTGGTACAGGAGAGAGACACCTGGTACGGGTGAGAGACACTTGGTACAGGAGAGAGACACCTGGTACAGGTGAGAGACACCTGGTACAGGTGAAAGAGATACATGGTACAGGTGAGAGAGACACCTGGTACAGGAGAGAGACACCTGGTACAGGAGAGAGACACCTGGTACAGGTGAGAGAGACACTTGGTACAGGAGAGAGACACCTGGTACAGGAGAGACACACCTGGTACAGGTGAGAGAGACACCTGGTACAGGAGAGAGACACCTGGTACAGGTGAGAGACACCTGGTACAGGTGTGAGAGACACCTGATACAGGTGAGAGAAACACCTGGTACAGGGGAGATACACCTGGTACAGGAGAGAGACACCTGGTACAGGTGAGAGACACCTGGTACAGGAGAGAGACACCTGGTACAGGAGAGAGACACCTGGTACAGGAGAGAGACACCAGGTACAAGAGAGAGACACCTGGTACAGGTGAGAGACACCTGGTACAGGTGTGAGAGACACCTGATACAGGTGAGAGAAACACCTGGTACAGGAGAGAGACACCTGGTACAGGAGAGAGACACCTGGTACAGGTGAGAGACACCTGGTACAGGTGTGAGAGACACCTGATACAGGTGAGAGAAACACCTGGTACAGGAGAGAGACACCTGGTACAGGAGAGAGACACCTGGTACAGGTGAGAGACACCTGGTACAGGTGTGAGAGACACCTGGTACAGGTGTGAGAGACACCTGATACAGGTGAGAGAAACACCTGGTACAGGAGAGAGACACCTGGTACAGGAGAGAGACACCTGGTACAGGAGAGAGACACCTGGTACAGGAGAGAGACAACTGGTACAGGAGAGAGACACCTGGTACAGGAGAGAGACACCTGGTACAGGTGAGAGACACCTGGTACAGGAGAGAGACACCTGGTACAGGAGAGAGACACCTGGTACAGGAGAGAGACACCTGGTACAGGAGAGAGACACCTGGTACAGGTGAGAGACACCTGGTACAGGTGTGAGAGACACCTGGTACAGGTGTGAGAGACACCTGATACAGGTGAGAGAAACACCTGGTACAGGAGAGAGACACCTGGTACAGGAGAGAGACACCTGGTACAGGAGAGAGACACCTGGTACAGGAGAGAGACACCTGGTACAGGAGAGAGACACCTGGTACAGGAGAGAGACACATGGTACAGGAGAGAGACACCTGGTACAGGAGAGAGACACCTGGTACAGGTGAGAGACACCTGGTACAGGTGTGAGAGACACCTGGTACAGGTGTGAGAGACACCTGATACAGGTGAGAGAAACACCTGGTACAGGAGAGAGACACCTGGTACAGGTGAGAGACACCTGGAACAGGAGAGAGACACCTGGTACAGGTGAGAGACATCTGGTACAGGAGAGAGACACCTGGTACAGGAGAGAGACACCTGGTATAGGAGAGACACACCTGGTACAGGTGTGAGAGACACCTGGTACAGGAGAGAGACACCTGGTACAGGTGTGAGAGACACCTGGTACAGGTGTGAGAGACACCTGGTACAGGAGAGAGACACCTGGTACAGGAGAGACACACCTGGTACAGGAGAGAGACACCTGGTACAGGAGAGAGACACCTGGTACAGGTGAGAGACACCTGGTACAGGAGAGAGACACCTGGTACAGGAGAGAGACACCTGGTACAGGAGACACCTGGTACAGGTGAGAGACACCTGGTACAGGAGAGAGACACCTGGTACAGGAGAGAGACACCTGGTACAGGAGAGAGACACCTGGTACAGGTGAGAGACACCTGGTACAGGTGTGAGAGACACCTGATACAGGTGACAGAAACACCTGGTACAGGAGAGAGACACCTGGTACAGGAGAGAGACACCTGGTACAGGTGAGAGACACCTGGTACAGGTGTGAGAGACACCTGGTACAGGTGTGAGAGACACCTGATACAGGTGAGAGAAACACCTGGTACAGAAGAGAGACACCTGGTACAGGAGAGAGACACCTGATACAGGAGAGAGACACCTGGTACAGGAGAGACACCTGCTACAGGAGAGAGACACCTGGTACAGGTGAGAGACACCTGGTACAGGAGAGAGACACCTGGTACAGGAGAGAGACACCTGGTACAGGAGAGAGACACCTGGTACAGGTGAGAGACACCTGGTACAGGTGTGAGAGACACCTGGTACAGGTGTGAGACACACCTGATACAGGTGAGAGAAACACCTGGTACAGGAGAGAGACACCTGGTACAGGTGAGAGACACCTGGTACAGGAGAGAGACACCTGGTACAGGAGAGAGACATCTGGTACAGGAGAGAGACACCTGGTACAGGAGAGAGACACCTGGTACAGGAGAGAGACACCTGGTACAGGAGAGAGACACCTGGTATAGGAGAGAGACACCTGGTACAGGTGTGAGAGACACCTGGTACAGGAGAGAAACACCTGGTACAGGTGTGAGAGACACCTGGTACAGGTGTGAGAGACACCTGGTACAGGAGAGAGACACCTGGTACAGGAGAGAGACACCTGGTATAGGAGAGAGACACCTGGTACAGGAGAGAGACACCTGGTACAGGAGACACCTGGTACAGGAGAGAGACACCTGGTACAGGAGAGAGACACCTGGTACAGGTGTGAGAGACACCTGGTACAGGAGAGACACCTGGTACAGGAGAGAGACACCTGGTACAGGTGTGAGAATCATCTGGTACAGGAGAGAGACACCTGGTACAGGAGAGAGACACCTGGTACAGGAGAGAGACACCTGGTACAGGTGTGAGAGACACCTGGTACAGGAGAGAGACACCTGGTACAGGAGAGAGACACCTGGTACAGGAGAGAGACACCTGGTACAGGAGAGAGACACCTGGTACAGGAGAGAGACACCTGGTACAGGAGAGAGACACCTGGTACAGGAGAGAGACACCTGGTAGAGGCGAGAGACACCTGGTACAGGAGAGAGACACCTGGTACAGGTGAGAGACACCTGGTACAGGCGAGAGACACCTGGTACAGGAGAGAGACACCTGGTACAGGAGAGAGACACCTGGTACAGGTAAGAGAGACACCTGGTACAGGAGAGAGACACTTGGCACAGGTGAGAGACACCTGATACCCTAGAGAGACACCTGGTACAGGAGAGAGACACCTGGTACAGGTGAGAGACACCTGGTACAGGAGAGAGACACCTGGTACAGGTGAGAGACACCTGGTACAGGAGAGAGACACCTGGTACAGGAGAGAGACACCTGGTACAGGAGAGAGACACCTGGTACAGGAGAGAGACACCTGGTACAGGAGAGAGACACCTGGTACAGGTGAGAGACACCTGGTACAGGTGAGAGACACCTGGTACAGGAGAGAGACACCTGGTACAGGAGAGAGACACCTGGTACAGGAGAGATACACCTTGTACAGGTGAGAGACACCTGGTACAGGAGAGAGACACCTGGTACAGGTGAGAGACACCTGGTACAGGAGAGAGACACCTGGTACAGGAGAGAGACACCTGGTACAGGAGAGAGACACCTGGTACAGGAGAGAGACACCTGGTACAGGAGAGAGACACCTTGTACAGGTGAGAGACACCTGGTACAGGAGAGAGACACCTGGTACAGGAGAGAGACACCTGGTACAGGAGAGAGACACCTGGTACAGGAGAGAGACACCTTGTACAGGTGAGAGACACCTGGTACAGGAGAGAGACACCTGGTACAGGTGAGAGACACCTGGTACAGGAGAGAGACATTTGGTACAGGAGAGAGACACCTGGTACAGGAGAGAGACACCTGGTACAGGTGAGAGACACCTGGTACAGGAGAGAAACACCTGGTACAGGTGAGAGACACCTGGTACAGGAGAGAGACACCTGGTACAGGTGAGAGACACCTGGTACAGGAGAGAGACACCTGGTACAGGTGAGAGACACCTGGTACAGGAGAGAGACACCTGGTACAGGTGAGAGACACCTGGTACAGGAGAGAGACACCTGGTACAGGTGAGGGACACCTGGTACAGGAGAGAGACACCTGGTACAGGAGAGAGACACCTGGTACAGGAGAGAGACACCTGGTACAGGAGAGAGACACCTGGTACAGGTGAGGGACACCTGGTACAGGTGAGAGACACCTGGTACAGGTGAGAGACACCTGGTACAGGAGAGAGAGACACCTGGTACAGGAGAGAGACACCTGGTACAGGAGAGAGACACCTGGTACAGGTGAGGGACACCTGGTACAGGTGAGAGACACCTGGTACAGGTGAGAGACACCTGGTACAGGAGAGAGACACCTGGTACAGGTGAGAGACACCTGGTACAGGTGAGAGACACCTGGTACAGGTGAGAGACACCTGGTACAGGTGAGAGACACCTGGTACAGGTGAGAGACACCTGGTACAGGAGAGAGACACCTGGTACAGGAGAGAGACACCTGGTACAGGTGAGAGACACCTGGTACAGGTGAGAGACACCTGGTACAGGAGAGAGACACCTGGTACAGGTGAGAGACACCTGGTACAGGAGAGAGACACCTGGTACAGGTGAGAGACACCTGGTACAGGAGAGAGACACCTGGTACAGGTGAGAGACACCTGGTACAGGAGAGAGACACCTGGTACAGGTGAGAGACACCTGGTACAGGAGAGAGACACCTGGTACAGGTGAGAGACACCTGGTACAGGTGAGAGACACCTGGTACAGGAGAGAGACACCTGGTACAGGTGAGAGACACCTGGTACAGGAGAGAGACACCTGGTACAGGTGAGAGACACCTGGTACAGGAGAGAGACACCTGGTACAGGTGAGAGACACCTGGTACAGGAGAGAGACACCTGGTACAGGTGAGGGACACCTGGTACAGGTGAGAGACACCTGGTACAGGAGAGAGACACCTGGTACAGGTGAGAGACACCTGGTACAGGAGAGAGACACCTGGTACAGGTGAGAGACACCTGGTACAGGTGAGAGACACCTGGTACAGGAGAGAGACACCTGGTACAGGTGAGAGACACCTGGTACAGGAGAGAGACACCTGGTACAGGTGAGAGACACCTGGTACAGGTGAGAGACACCTGGTACAGGAGAGAGACACCTGGTACAGGTGAGAGACACCTGGTACAGGAGAGAGACACCTGGTACAGGTGAGAGACACCTGGTACAGGAGAGAGACACCTGGTACAGGTGAGAGACACCTGGTACAGGAGAGAGACACCTGGTACAGGTGAGAGACACCTGGTACAGGAGAGAGACACCTGGTACAGGAGAGAGACACCTGGTACAGGAGAGAGACACCTGGTACAGGTGAGAGACACCTGGTACAGGAGAGAGACACCCGGTACAGGTGAGAGACACCTGGTACAGGTGAGAGACACCTGGTACAGGAGAGAGACACCTGGTACAGGTGAGAGACACCTGGTACAGGAGAGAGACACCTGGTACAGGTGAGAGACACCTGGTACAGGAGAGAGACACCTGGTACAGGTGAGAGACACCTGGTACAGGAGAGAGACACCTGGTACAGGTGAGAGACACCTGGTACAGGTGAGAGACACCTGGTACAGGAGAGAGACACCTGGTACAGGTGAGAGACACCTGGTACAGGTGAGAGACACCTGGTACAGGTGAGAGACACCTGGTACAGGAGAGAGACACCTGGTACAGGAGAGAGACACCTGGTACAGGTGAGAGACACCTGGTACAGGTGAGAGACACCTGGTACAGGTGAGAGACACCTGGTACAGGAGAGAGACACCTGGTACAGGTGAGAGACACCTGGTACAGGAGAGAGACACCTGGTACAGGTGAGAGACACCTGGTACAGGTGAGAGACACCTGGTACAGGAGAGAGACACCTGGTACAGGTGAGAGACACCTGGTACAGGAGAGAGACACCTGGTACAGGTGAGAGACACCTGGTACAGGAGAGAGACACCTGGTACAGGTGAGAGACACCTGGTACAGGAGAGAGACACCTGCTACAGGTGAGAGACACCTGGTACAGGAGAGAGACACCTGGTACAGGTGAGAGACACCTGGTACAGGAGAGAGACACCTGGTACAGGTGAGAGACACCTGGTACAGGAGAGAGACACCTGGTACAGGTGAGAGACACCTGGTACAGGAGAGAGACACCTGGTACAGGAGAGAGACACCTGGTACAGGAGAGAGACACCTGGTACAGGTGAGAGACACCTGGTACAGGAGAGAGTCACCTGGTACAGGTGAGAGACACCTGGTACAGGTGAGAGACACCTGGTACAGGAGAGAGACACCTGGTACAGGTGAGAGACACCTGGTACAGGAGAGAGACACCTGGTACAGGTGAGAGACACCTGGTACAGGAGAGAGACACCTGGTACAGGTGAGAGACACCTGGTACAGGAGAGAGACACCTGGTACAGGTGAGAGACACCTGGTACAGGAGAGAGACACCTGGTACAGGTGAGAGACACCTGGTACAGGAGAGAGACACCTGGTACAGGTGAGAGACACCTGGTACAGGTGAGAGACACCTGGTACAGGAGAGAGACACCTGGTACAGGTGAGAGACACCTGGTACAGGTGAGAGACACCTGGTACAGGTGAGAGACACCTGGTACAGGAGAGAGACACCTGGTACAGGAGAGAGACACCTGGTACAGGTGAGAGACACCTGGTACAGGTGAGAGACACCTGGTACAGGTGAGAGACACCTGGTACAGGAGAGAGACACCTGGTACAGGTGAGAGACACCTGGTACAGGAGAGAGACACCTGGTACAGGTGAGAGACACCTGGTACAGGTGAGAGACACCTGGTACAGGAGAGAGACACCTGGTACAGGTGAGAGACACCTGGTACAGGAGAGAGACACCTGGTACAGGTGAGAGACACCTGGTACAGGAGAGAGACACCTGGTACAGGTGAGAGACACCTGGTACAGGAGAGAGACACCTGCTACAGGTGAGAGACACCTGGTACAGGAGAGAGACACCTGGTACAGGAGAGAGACACCTGGTACAGGTCAGGTGTGAACCTGTCACTAAGCAACACTAAACCCAACGCTCATGACACAAACAAAAATAAACAGTAAAATAAAAATTTTAATGATCATTCTCTCTCTCTCTCTCTCTCTCTCTCTCTCTCTCTCTCCACCATTTGCTCTTAACTCCACACCCCCTCTCACCCTCCCCCACACCCCCTCTCACCCTCCCCCACACCCCCTCTCACCCTCCCCCACACCCCCTCTCACCCTCCCCCACACCCCCAGCAAGATCAACATCAACACACCCCGTAAATTAATGGTCGTCTTCATATACATTTCTCGTGAATTTTGAGGCAGGAATTCCGGAGCGATTAATGGGTGATGTAGTGTTTGTGCGTTGTTTGTGTGTGGTAACTGTTTTTGTCCGTACGTTGTGTGTGGTAACTGTTTTTGTCTGTACGTTGTTTGTGTGTGGTAACTGTTTTTGTCTGTACGTTGTTTGTGTGTGGTAACTGTTTTTGTCTGTACGTTGTTTGTGTGTGGTAACTGTTTTTGTCTGTACGTTGTTTGTGTGTGGTAACTGTTTTTGTCTGTACGTTGTTTGTGTGTGGTAACTGTTTTTGTTTGTACGTTTTTTTTGGGTGGTAACTGTTTATGTGTGTACGTTGTTTGTGTGTGGTTACTGTCTGTGTGTGGTAACTGTGTAGTAACTGTGTGGTAACTGTGTAGTAACTGTGTGGTAACTGTGTGTGTGGTAAATGTTTTTGTGTGTACGTTGTTTTTGTGTGGTAACTGTGTAGTAACTGTGTGGTAACTATTTGTGTGTGGTAACTGTGTTTGGTAACTGTGTGTGGGTACTGTTTGTGTGTGGTAACTGTATATTAACTGTGTGGTAACTGTTTGTGTGTGGTAACTGTGTTTGGTAACTGTCTGTGTGTGGTAACTGTTTGTGTGTGGTAACTTCTTCTGTGTGGTAACTGTCTGTGTGTTAACTGTGTGTGGTAACTGTGTGTGGTAATTGTCTGTGTGTGGTAACTGTGTGGTAATTGTCTGTGTGTGGTAACTGTGTGTGGTAATTGTCTGTGTCTGTGCGTTGTTTTTGTGTGGTAACTGTTTTTGTCCGTGGGTTGTGTGTGTCCTCGCGGTTCTCAGCTGACTCTTCACATCACCGGGAAGTGCGTCTGTTTTTTTTTTTTCTTTTTTTTTCTTATTTTATGGTTTCGTTAAGTCATTAAGCTTTCTTGAAGATCATTAAGCTGATTCAGCTTCCATATTATAATTAAATTTCGCAGGGGTAATCAAGCTTAAGTGACGATCATTTTCCTCTCGTAAAGGTCATCAAACGTTTGCATACGGTTATTAAGCTTACGTAAGGGGCAACAAGCTTTCAGATTTGTCTTCTAAGCTGCCTATTTTGTACGCATGTATTTTAAGCCTTCGTGGGATGTTTCTCTTGGTCTCATTCAACATCCATGTCAAATTCTAATGTTATTCTGCATTTCCAATGTATATATATATATATATATATATATATATATATATATATATATATAGTTTCGTGTCATCACCATCAACTACTACCACCACAACACCACTACCATTACCGTTACATGAATCATTCGAGCCAAGTTGGAAGTATTCGTAGGTATCGCTAACCTTCACGAATGTCACCCCATTAAGACTGAGGTTTAAAAATGGTTGAACTTATGAAGGTGAAGTTGGAGCCCACCCCGTGGACCTACCCCATGAAGTCCCACCCCATGAGGACCCGCCCCATGAGGACCCACCCCATGAGGACCCGCCCCATGAGGACCCACTCTATGAGGACCCACTCCATGAGGACCCACTCCATGAGGACCCACTCCATGAGGACCCACTCCATGAGGACCCACTCCATGAGGACCCACTCCATGAGGACCCACTCCATGAGGACCCACTCCATGAGGACCCACTCCATGAGGACCCACTCCATGAGGACCCACTCCATGAGGACCCACTCCATGAGGACCCACGCCATGAGGACCCACTCCATGAGGACCCACTCCATGAGGACCCACTCCATGAGGACCCACTCCATGAGGACGCTCCTCAGAGTCAAACACCAATTTCTTAAATCTCTTATATAAAAAATGCTTTAAGGATGAATTTATAATTTTAGTAAGTTTGAGAGGAGTATAGAAGGCTTAGGAAGTGAAACACTAGAACGTGTTTCCTTAAGATACCTGCTGTTCCTGTTCACCTGTCAGTAAAATAGGTACCTGGGTGTTAGTGGACTGGTGTGGGTCGCATCCAGGGACAAAACTGACCTAATTTGTGGGAAATGCTCAGCATTACAAGCGGCTTTCCATATAGTAGTATGTCACTGATGTCAGCTATGGTCTGTATACCTTGTACATGTACTGGTAGAAATAAAGATATTATTATTATTATTATTATTAGTAGTAGTAGTAGTAGTAGTAGAAGAAGAAGAAGAAGAAAAGAAAATTGAGGGAAAGGGGGAATGAATATGAGAGGGGAGGAGAATAATATTCCGTCAGTGTCAGGCAGTGAAGCTCACATGTATTTTTTTTCCCTCTCGTTCTGGTCTTGGCTGAGAGGAGAAAGGGAATATAAACACCGAAGGATAATAAGGCAACGGAGAAGAATGGGAGAGCCAGGAGCCATAAGGATGAAGACGGGAGATGGGAAAGGGAGAAAAGTGACTCTGTTTAAAGAGCTGTGGCTTTTAAAGGTCACAGAGAGTATCCTTGACTCAAGGTTAAGATGGAAATGCGGTTAAGAAATGATGTGAGAACTCACCCACAGGAAACAAACCTGGACATGAAACAATGAAAAATATAAAAAAAAAACACGAAAAAACACCAAATTCAAAATACCAAACTGGTGATAAAATACCAAATATCAAACGGGTGATAAAACACCAAACACAAGCAATACCAAACGGGTGATAAAACACCAAACACCAGCAATACCAAACGGGTGATAAAAACCAAACACCAGCAATACCAAACGGGTGATAAAAACCAAACACCAGCAATACCAAATGGGTGATAAAAACCAAACACCAGCAATACCAAACGGGTGGTAAAACACCAAACACCAGCAATACCAAACGGGTGGTAAAACACCAAACACCAGCAATACCAAACGGGTGATAAAAACCAAACACCAGCAATACCAAACGGGTGATAAAAACCAAACACCAGCAATACCAAACGGGTGATAAAAACCAAACACCAGCAATACCAAACGGGTGATAAAACACCAAACACCAGCAATACCAAACGGGTGATAAAACACCAAATACCAGCAATACCAAAGGGGCGATAAAACACCAAACACCAGCAATATCAAAACGGGTGATAAAAGAACATAAATAAAGCAAACAGAATGGAAGCTTAAAAACATAAAAGAATAAATCCCTCCCCCCCCATTCCCCCCCAAAAAATAAAAAAAAACGCAATCTTTTTTCAGTTTTCGTATTGACAGTTTTTTCATTCTCTGGTTTATCTTCCTTCCCTCCCTTTCCTTCCCATCCTTTCCCTCTTCCCTCACACAGAATTAGAAGAGATTTCTAAAAATTAACTGCCTGGATCAAGGCGAGAAACAGGAAAAGCAGCGATAGCTTAAGAAACGGCGTGAGAGTGAAAGAGATAGATAGATAGATAGATAGATAGATAGATAGAGAGATAGAGAGAGACAGAGAGAGAGAGAGAGAGAGAGAGAGAGAGAGAGAGAGAATCAGTGGGCCGGATGCTCGTTCTTATTAAAGCACTCGGCTTCAGAGTCTCGTATGACGCGTTCGTCAAGCCGGCGCCTTCAGGCGTTGAAAATCCGCAGACAAACACATCACGCTAGTTCCGTCGTATATGCATCGCGGATATCCATCGTGCGGCGCGAACAGTTGCGCATGTTCGCGCGTTATATAGTCTGGAGCCATCACGCGTTGTTGTAATTAAAGTCACAGTAGACGTCAGAATGACGTAATTCACAAACGCTGGGTAAATTATAATATATATATATATATATATATATATATATATATATATATATATATATATATATATATATATATATATATATATATATATATATATATATATTATATATATATATATTATATATATATATATTATATATATATATATTATATATATATATATATATATATATATATATATATATATATATATATATATATATATATATATATATATATATATATATATATATATATATATATATATATATATATATATATATATATATATATATATATATATATATATATATATATATATATATATATATATATATATATATATATATATATATATATATATATATATACACATCAATGAGAGCGCTAAACCGGTTGGGGTCGTATATAATATACTGTGACTATGATATACGAGGCTTACAGCTTATAAGACATGGGAGCTAATCAGGTTTGAGCCGAGGAAAAGGAGAGTGTATGAGAGAGAGAGAGAGAGAGAGAGAGAGAGAGAGAGAGAGAGAGAGAGAGAGAGAGAGAGAGAGAGAGAGAGAGAGACAGACAGACAGACAGACAGACAGACCAGCGCTGTAACAGATACATATCTATTAATTTCTAAAAATTCATTTTTCTCAAGTTACTTGTCTCGTCATTATAATACAAAAACATTTAAATTAAAATTCTTCTATGTAACAAAATAGACAAAAAAAATCACGACTTTTTAAAAAATCAAGAATTAGAGCAAAATTCTACTCCATGATTCCGAAAAAATCCACAAATCTACCCACTCAAAATGTACATATTCATAAATCCCCATATCCACAACCCCACAAATCCTCATATTCACAACCCCATAAATCCCCATACAACTCTTATAAAACCACAGGTCCACAAATCCAACCTTCCACACTCAGTCAGGAGCAAATAAAACAATGAAGACAAAGAAACAAGAACACAACAAAGAACATAATTTTGTCACACACAAAAAATATAGAAAATTCATTGGTTTATAAATCAGGTTTTTTATATCTATCTATCTATATATATTTTTTTAACAAGTCGGCCGTCTCCCACCGAGGCACGGTGACCCAAAAAGAAAGAAAATCCCCAAAAAGAAAATACTTTCATCATCATTCAACACTTTCACCTCACTCACACATTATCACTGTTTTTGCAGAGGTGCTCAGAATACAACAGTTTAGAAGCATATACCTATAAAGATACACAACATATCCCTCCAAACTGCTAATATCCCAAACCCCTCCTTTAGAGTGCAGGCATTGTACTTCCCATTTCCAGGACTCAAGTCAGGCTATATAAAAATAACCGGTTTCCCTGAATCCCTTCACTAAATATTACCCTGCTCACACTCCAACAGATCGTCAGGTCACAAATACCATTCGTCTCCATTCACTATCGAACACGCTCATGCACGCCTGCTGGAAGTCTAAGCCCCTCGCCCACAAAACCTCCTTTACCCCTTCCTTCCAACCTTTTCGAGGACGACCCCAACCCCGCCTTCCTTTCCCTACAGATTTATACGCTCTCCATGTCATTCTGCTTTGATCCATTTTCTCTAAATAACCAAACCACCTCAACAGCCCCTCTTCAGCCCTCTGACTAATACTTTTATTAACTCCACACCTTCTCCTAATTTCCACACTCCGAATTTTCTGCATAATATTTACACCACACATTGCCCTTAGACAGGACATCTCCACTGCCTCCAACCGCCTCCTCGCTGCTGCCTTCACAACCCAAGCTTCACACCCATATAAGAGTGTTGGTACTACTATACTTTCATACATTCCCTTCTTTGCCTCCATAGATAGCGTTTTTTGTCTCCACATATACCTCAACGCACCACTCACCTTTTTTCCCTCATCAATTCTATGATTATCCTCATCCTTCATAAATCCATCCGCCGACACGTCAACTCCCAAGTATCTGAAAACATTCACTTCTTCCATACTCCTCCTCCCCAATTTGATATCCAATTTTTCTTTATCTAAATCATTTGATACCCTCATCACCTTACTCTTTTCTATGTTCACTTTCAACTTTCTACCTTTACACACTCCCAAACTCATCCACTAACCTTTGCAATTTTTCTTTAGAATCTCCCATAAGCACAGTATCATCAGCAAAAAGCAACTGTGTCAATTCCTATTTTGCATTTGCCCATAATTTAATCCCACCCCTCTCCCGAACACCCTAGCATTTACTTCTTTTACAACCCCATCTATAAATATATTAAACAACCATGGTGACATTACACATCCCTGTCTAAGACTTACTTTTACCGGGAAGTAGTCTCCCTCTCTTCTACACACCCTAACCTGAGCCTCACTATCCTCAAAAAAACTCTTTACAGCATTTAGTAACTTACCACCTATTCCATATACTTGCAACATCTGCCACATTGCTCCCCTATCCACTCTATCATATGCCTTTTCTAAATCCATAAATGCAATAAAAACTTCCCTACCTTTATCTAAATACTGTTCACATATATGCTTCAATGTAAACACTTGATCTACACATCCCCTACCCACTCTGAAACCTCCTTGCTCATCCGCAATCCTACATTCTGTCTTACCTCTAATTCTTTCAATTATAACCCTACCGTACACTTTTCCTGGTATACTCAGTAAACTTATTCCTCTATAATTTTTACAGTCTCTTTTGTCCCCCTTCCCTTTATATAAAGGGACTATACATGCTCTCTGCCAATCCCTAGGTACCTTCCCCTCTTTCATACATTTATTAAACAAAAATATCAAGCACTCCAACACTATATCCCCCCCTGCTTTTAACATTTCTGTCATGATCCCGCCAGTTCCAGCTGCTTTACCCCCTTTCATTCTACGTAATGCCTCACGCACCTCCCCCACACTCACATCCTGTTCTTCTTCATTCCTTAAAAGATGGAATACCTCCCTGGCCAGTGCATGAAATTACCGCTTCTCTTTCTTCGTCGACATTTAAAAGTTCCTCAAAATATTCTCGCCATCTACCCAAAACCTCCATCTCCCCATCTACTAACTCCCCTACTCTGTTTTTAACGGACAAATCCATACTTTCCCTAGGCTTCCTTAACTTGTTTAACTCACTCCAAATTTTTTTCTTATTTTCATTAAAATTTCTTGACAGTGCCTCTCCCACTCTATCATCTGCTCTCCTTTTGCACTCTCTCACCACTCTCTTCACCTTTCTTTTACTCTCCATATACTCTACTCTTCTTATAACACTTCTGCTTTGTAAAAACCTCTCATAAGCTAACTTTTTCTCTTTTATCACACCCTTTACTTCATCATTCCACCAACATTATTGCTACTCTCTTAGAAACCCCTGACCTAATCCCATTTGTTCCTCTCCACTGAAACTCTCCCACCCTCTTCAGCTTTGTTTCACTTAAAGCCAGGACATCCAGCTTCTGCTCATTCATAACATCCACAATCATCTCTTTCTTATCATTTGCACAACATCCACACACATTCAGACTTCCCACTTTGACAATTTTCTTATTCTTTTTAGTAATTATTACAGGAAAAGGGGTTACTAGCCCATTGTACCCGGCATTTTAATTGGCTTTTCCAACACGCATGGCTTACGGAGGAAAGATTCTTATTCCACTTCCCCATGGATGTAAAAGAAAAAGTAATAAGACCAAGACCTATTAAGATTAAATCAAAGAAAACTCAGATGAGTGTATAAATAAGCATGTACATGTATGTGTAGTGTGACCTAAATGTAAGTAGAAGTAGCAAGACGTACCTGTAATCTTGCATATTTATGAGACAGACAAAAGACACCAGCAATCCTACCATCATATAAAACAATTACATGCTTTCGTTTTACACTCACTTGGCAGGACGGTAGTACCTCCCTGGGTGGTTGCTGCTGTCTACCGACATCTATATATATATATATATATATATATATATATATATATATATATATATATATATATATATATATATATATATATATATATATATTCAGCACGACATAATGTATATATCTCGTGTCTCCGGACAGATTTATTTGTATCCAATTTTGTCAATGACATATCTTGGGGCACTGTGTTTGAGAAACCTTTTTGTTGATTGGGACCGAAACTGGACTGAATGGGCACGTCGGGTCTATTTATCTTCGATCTGCACTCTTAATCTGCTGGGATCAATTGGTATACTCTGCAGCCATTCATCTCTGTGCCATGTTTTTTGCCCTCCACGTTGTATTGAAATAGATTGCAGCATGTCAACTTGCAGCACTCTCAACTTGCAACATCTACACTGGCTTACCCTCCCCACTGAAGCACTGCTTCTAAGACAGGTGTCATGATAGATCTCCATTCGACGTACCTCTGCGACAGGCGTTAGTGTCACAACATAGCAATGAGACAGGTGTCAGACGTCGTCACGGTCCACCACGAACAGAAGGGTCGACAAAAACTGGTTGCTAGATAGAAACAGAATAGCGCTAGTTAACACCTAACACCACCGGTACCCTAAGCTTATATATATATATATATATATATATATATATATATATATATATATATATATATATATATATATATATATATATAATGTAATATCACAGAAATAGGTGATATCACAATATGCAAAACAATCATTGTCACAAAATAGTAAAATTCCAAGCGTTTTCTGATGTCTGATATTATCAAGTCTTTGATAATGTGAGAAATCACGAATGCGTTTAGAATTTCATTGTTTTTTCACAGTGGTTGTTTTGCACACATATTTATTATGCATTGTATTTATGATAGACAGCAGGAACAGCAACACCAACAACTGCAGCAATTGATGTTGCAGCAGCAGACACAGTAGAGGCATTCGCACGAGTAATAAGCAGCACAGAAACAGTAGTAGTAGCAGACGCAGCAACAGCAGCAGGAGAAACAACAGAAGCGATAACAAGAGGAGCAACAGTAGATGGACGAGGTTAAGCAGCTTTCTACTGCGAGAGGGAAAAAAAGCGCACAAGTAGCGATGAGGAAGATCAGCGAAATTATTGGGTTTATTTATCAACAGACTTGAATGTCGCCGCCATGATGGCAGGGAGGAACGATATATATATAATATATATATATATATATATATATATATATATATATATATATATATATATATATATATATATATATATATATATATATATATATATATATATATATATATATATATATATATATATATATATATATATATACACACACACATGCACTGAATATCTTCTTAATGATGGAAAGAAGAATCACTTTAAAATAATAAGGCAGGTTTAATATCCTGTTAAAGGCAATTTTCCAAAACCGAATTTCTTGTTACTAGGAGAAAATTAAGTATCGTATACGTAAATGATTTACTATTTGTAAATAGATGATGCGTAAATAACTTACGTTGGCTGAGTAAGCATAAGAGAGGAAGAGATGACTGGAAGATGAAAGAGGGTAATAGGGTAAACCCATGATTGATTTAATTGTTTGTATATGCATCTATGTCTTCACACACACACAAACACACACACTCACACACACTCACACACACTCACACACACTCACACACACACACACACACACACACACACACACAGGGGAGTGAAATAGTGGAGGCAGCATCCATACATACCTTTAAGATGAGGTACAAGGAGGATCTTGGAGGAGAGAGTGGACCTAGTAGCGACTAACAAAGAGGCGGGACCAGGAGCTATGACTCGACCCTTGTAACCACATCTAGGTGAACACACACACACACACACACACAACAAAATACAAGTAGAAAACTACGCAATATGCTTTAAAACGGGCATTCAACATCGTATAATAAAGTATTGAAACTCAAATTATATGTAATGACTTAACGTATAATATCACGTTACCTCCGTGTCATTTATTTCCGCTCTTCATGTTGACAAAATCCTCTCTTGGCAGGAAAGAGACGAACACGGAGATAAACAAGAGACAAGGCCATAAACGAGTTTTGTGGGAAAGATGGAAAGGTTGAGAGATAGAGTGATGAGGAAGTTTACCCGTCCCACTGGATGACTTACCCTCGTTCGTGAGAAACATGAGCCAAGGCTGGATAGTGATCAAGGACAGTGTGAAAAGTCGCCATTAAGGTTCCCTCTTAAGCGAGGGGTTTTTCGTGAGCTGGAAATGGGTTTTCCAGCTCACGAATAACCCATGAGCTGGAAATGAGTTTTCTAGCTTGCATCCTTCGTTAGAAGGATGTAAGCTAGTACCCTGCTGGAAAAGAGGTTTTCTGAAGAGAGAACGAAAAATGCAAGCTAGTACCCTGGCTGGAAATGAGTTTTCTGAAGAGAGAACGAAAGATGCAAGCTAGTACCATGGCTGGAAATGAGTCTTGCTAAAAAAAATGAAGAGAAGAGTGAGTTGTGAAGGCTCGAAATAAGTTTTCTGAGAAGAGAGAAGGGTAAAAGAATGCATCATCTTAGAAACGAGAATGGGAAAAACGAGAACCAGTTTGCCAGGATAAACGGGACATAATGTTCACGGGAAGCTGTGTCTGAGGAGAGAGAGGAAGAGATACAAGCTTAGATGAGGCTAGAAGAAGGTAGAATAAAATGTAACATAGGGGTGGATCAGGGTCCCTAATCCCAGAGGGACCCCAGAAACCACCTTAGTCCACATTGCTTAATAATTTTGGGTCTATTTTATGGGAACGGGTTACGAAGGGGCTCCCATAACAGTTCAAGCTTCAGGGCCCCAAAAAAATGTAGGTCCGCCACTGCGCACACACCAACTCAAGGTTTGAAATGTTCTCTTAGCACAAGTGTGGCAGCAAATTATTGGTTCCGCAACTGTGGGGAACATGTTGAAAGGATAACATGAAAGATGACAAGCCCACCAAATGTAGTAACCAAGGCGCTCAAAGTGTTAGAAAACCTTTCCTAAATACAAACATCGTTCATATTTTGCCACCGGTGCAGAGTGAAAACATAATTAAGATATGCACATAAAAACCCTCGTATCTGCTTAAGCAAGTATGTTTACGAGTCAAAAATTTCACTTGGCAGACAACGTGAGGCTCGCTGGAGCCCTGGACGAACCCAGAGTGCTACAGTTTCCGCTAGCGGGGCTACATCTCATCCTAAATTCTCACATCTTACGTCAAAACGGCGTCTTGGAGTCCAGTCAGCATGGTAACGATGCTCTCCATGAGTGATTTAACTGTTAACTGGCAGTGTACCTTATCTCGAACTGTGATTGACCCTTCTCGTTCTCCACTCCAAAGGCCTGACCATTCCAGAACTGGAGAGCGGCTCAGAACCAACACACTTCGGTTAAAACCGTAACAGAAATCACACGAGGATACATATACACACTGAAAGGTGAATGTGTGTATACCTGCTCAGAGTCTGGTTTAGGAAAACACGTAAGCAAACACTTGGACATGTTAATTAGACAACGTTTCGGTCTTGGAACCTTAATCAACTTGTCGGTATATATTACCAAGGTTTATACCATACTCAGAGTTGACCTTTATCCGTAATTTAACGATTAAAACATTCTTGACTGATGGTGTACAGATAAGATGCGTCCTGAATGACCTTCGTGTAGTTCTTAGACTTTTAAATATTAAACCTACCAATAAAAATCAACATGTACGTTTTTCCACTCAAAAAATGCAATATTTACGTTGTCTCGCACGCTTGAAAAAATACCACAAGTATAATTGTATACTTGATACTTTACGCAAAACGCTAAACCCACGTGAGTCACTCAGCGCAGTGGCGGAGATCAGTCTTCCGTCCGCGTGTTATTTAAGACGGACGGTGGATCGAGCCTTCTCAAGATCTTTGCCCTGAATTACGCACATAAACAAATTCACAAAAATTATTGTGAAGAAAGAGGCTTGTGTACGATTCAGGACGTTTCGCCTGGCGAAACGTGTCCCTGAAACAGTCATACCATCCCTATACCATCTACAGTCACAAAATTAAGCGTGAGCCAGAGTATCGGTATCAGTGGGTACCAGATAATTTGGACGGTATCGATATCGGCAAAAAAAATTCGCAGATGACTAAGACATGTGAAATACGTCTCTTTACTCATCTACGTGTCGGTAATAACATCGTCCCATTACTGCATCAAATTCACGGCATTCCTAACGTGAGGGACGGCATAATACTCCACTATAAGGGTGAGAATCTTGCCAGCTTCATTAACAGCAACAGATCCCTATGACCACGTTAACACGGGAACTCCAGCAGTAGGTCCCACTGACCACGTTAACAACACTGGAGCTCCAGCAGTAGGTCCCACTGACCACGTTAACAACACTGGAACTCCAGCAGTAGGTCCCACTGACCACGTTAACAACACTGGAGCTCCAGCAGTAGGTCCCACTGACCACGTTAACAACACTGGAACTCCAGCAGTAGGTCCCACTGACCACGTTAACAACACTGGAGCTCCAGCAGTAGGTCCCACTGACCACGTTAACAACACAGGATCTCCAACACTAGGTTCCACTGACCTCGTAGTGAACCTTGGAGCATTGCCAACAGTGTGTGTGTGTGTTTTAATCAAACTAAGAGTACACAAGGCTTCTCGCGCACCTCACTCAGATGGAGCATTCATCAATTTTAACGTTTTCACTTCTTATTTACGCTTCTTCGTAATAATGTTACCAGAATTGGCAACGATGTGTTAGGAACAAGGACACACGTGCAACTAATGTGACATTTTCATGTGGCAACGTTTTGCTCCCCAGGAACTTTGTCAAGCCGTTACAAACGATACAGTGATACAGAGGGAATATATGCAACAGTGAGGGGAAAGAAGTAGGAATACTGGCCCGTATTGTTAGTGTTGTAGTAATAGCATTAAAAATATAATAATAGCAATAGCAACAATAATAACACTAGCAATAGTAGTAACACTAGTAATAGCAGTAATAACACTAGTAATAGCAGTAATAACACTAGTAATAGCAGTAATAACACTAGTAATAATACTAGCAATAGCAACAATAACACTAGTAATAGCAGTGATAACACTAGCAATAATACTAACGATAGCAACAATAACACTAGTAATAGCAGCAATAGCAGAAGTGATAACTCTTGGTTGTTAATTGATGGTTCATTGTTTTAAGAAGCATTTTTGCTAATACTTCAGAGATAACGAAGCTGCCTTTATATGATCTGTTTAACGATATCTGAAATGGCTATTAAAGATGATTTTCTTCTGCGAATATTATGTTCTGTAATCACTAGGCGGATGTCATTGAATTTCATTGGCTTGGTGGAGTTCAGATGTCGCGCACATGCGTCGTTCAAGCTGTCGTTTTTGCATGCATTGATGCATTCAACGAGACGTGGTTGCAGGGTACGTGCTGTTTCACCGACGTATAACTTGTCACAGCCTCCACAAGGGATTCTGTAAGCCAGCTGCACCGAGACTGGGTCAAGGTTCTTCATTTGGTCCTGGTTAGATCTTGGTTGGAGGTGCTGGTTGCAATGGTCACCCTGGTGTAGGCTTGGGCGAGTACTTTAGAGACGTTCAAGGCAATCTGGCTGTAGGGAAGGATTATAATTTTGTTTATAGTGGTGTTAGTGCGTCAGTCGTTAAATGTGTAGTATATATATATATATATATATATATATATATATATATATATATATATATATATGTATATATATATATATATATGTCGTGCCGAATATGTAAAACTGGTCATTTAGCAAGAACTTATTTAAAATTAAGTCCTTTCTAAAAATTTCTCTTATACGTTTAAAGATATATTTTTTTCATTAATGTTGATGTAAAAATTTATAATTTTGCACCAAAAGGAACTTAGAAAACTTACCTAACCTTATTATAACAAGAACAATTTATTTTACCCTAACCCAACTAAATATATTTTAGAGTTGTTTACAATAATTTAATACTAAACAAACACAGTGAAATATATTTTTTTCGTTAGGTTCAGAATGGTTTTGGCGAAATTATTGCATACACAAATTTTCACTTGTCCTATATGGCAAGATGAACGTTGCTATTTAAGCCAAGATGGCAAGTTCTGCCTATTCGGCACGACATTATATATATATATATATATATATATATATATATAAATATATATATATATCTATATATATATATATATATATATATATATAATGTCGTGCCGAATAGGTAAAACTTGCCAATTAAAAAGAACTCAATTAAAATTAAGTCCATTCTGAAATTTTCTCTGTTTAAAGATATATTTTTTTCATTTATGCTAATGTAAAAATTAATAATTTTGTACCAAAGGAACCTTAGAAAATTTACCTAACCTTATTATAACAAGCGCAATTTAATTAAGCCTAATCCAACTAAATATATTTAAGATAAGAGTACAATATTTTGATAATAAACAAACATTTAAATATTTTTTTTCTTTAGGTTTGGAATGATTTTTGCGAAATTAATGCTTATACAAATTGTCGCTTGACTTATTCGGCAAAAAAAGCGCTGCTATTTAAGCCAAAATCGCAAGTTTTACCTATTCGGCACGACATGTATAAACATCGCGTGTGATGCAAGATGACCTCTCAACCTCTGCATGAGGAACATATCGGGGTATTGTCGGTAGTAAACTTTACTGTGTGACCCTACAATGACCTGGTGTGACCTGCCGGAGTCACGGGGAATAAAAGAGCTCCGAAGACGACACTGGGGGAAGGAGTGACGGAGCTCCAGTCATGATCTTCAGAACTTGGCGGTGGAAGGACGACGACCGAGAGGGAGGAGGATGGGGGAGAGAAGGATGGAAGAAATGCGTAAATGGATACATCAATAGCGTGCTGCTATTGATGTGGGAAAATAAGTGTGTATCCCTGCTCTGATCCATCACATCACATGGGTGGCATCCTGCGGGTGTATACCTTAGATAGGGCTGGGCTTTGAAATGAGCTGAGCAAGGATAGCAGCTCTTAAACTGTAAATGAGCTAAGACAGCTTCTAACCTGTAAACGAGCTGAGGGAAGATAACAGTACTTAACCTGTAAAACTGATCTGTAAATCATTCGGTGTGATAGCCACTGGACATTATAAAACTGCATTATATGCCTAAGAATACAGTGCACTAGCCTGATGACCATGATCACCATCAACAAACTACTTCACATATACTAAGCAAGACCCATTAAACTCAGGTTGACCCACACTAAGTCAGGCACAAAATGGTAACTTACAAACACACACACACACACACACACACACACACACACACACACACACACACACACACACACACACACACACACACACACACACACACACACGAGGCGGGGAGGGGAGGGAAGAGGACTGGTGAATCGTGCACTGGTCGCGGCGATAAGTGAAAATAGTGAGATGAAGAAATGGGTGTCATTATCATTTTCATTTTCTCCCTCTTCTCCTCTCTCTCTAAAGATGAGAAACTTTAAATTATAATTCCCACAACACAAACACACACGATAAAGCTCATGCAGCGGGAAGTAGCGACCAGCGAAGAGGCGGGGCAAGAAACTGTGACTTGACCCCCTGTAACCACAAACAGGCGAGTACAAATAGGTTAGCGCAAACCCACACGGGATGCTATATTGTACATGTCATTAACGGCGAAGAAATCACATCGAAAATATCACCATTCTGACCTTCGTAAAGACGTGGGTGACCTTTTTCCAAATTGCCAACACATCATCAATAAGGGTATCAGAAGCAACCTCCTGTACAATTATTGCCATCACTAAACACACGGGGCTTCCCTGATACCTTGCCCAACACCTGAGTACCTCCAGCAGGTACTGGAGTTTCTTACACAGGATGCAACATTCCAGCAGGTACTGGAGTTTCTTACACAGGATGCAACATTCCAGCAGATACTGGAGTTTCTTACACAAGACGCAACATTCCAGCAGGTACTGGAGTTTCTTACACAAGACGCAACATTCCAGCAGGTACTGGAGTTTCTTACACAAGACGCAACATTCCAGCAGGTACTGGAGTTTCTTACACAGGATGCAACATTCCAGCAGGTACTGGAGTTTCTTACACAGGATGCAACATTCCAGCAGGTACTGGAGTTTCTTACACAGGATGCAACATTCCATCAGGTACTGGAGTTTCTTACACAGGATGCAACATTCCATCAGGTACTGGAGTTTCTTACACAGGATGCATCATTCCAGCAGGTACTGGAGTTTCTTACACAGGATGCAACATTCCATCAGGTACTGGAGTTTCTTACACAGGATGCAACATTCCATCAGGTACTGGAGTTTCTTACACAGGATGCAACATTCCAGCAGGTACTGGAGTTTCTTGCACAGGATGCAAGTTTCCAGCAGGTACTGGAGTTTCTTACACAGGATGCAACTTTCCAGCAGTTACTGGAGTTTTGCACACCGTATGCAACTTTCCAGCAGATACTGGAGTTTCTTGCACAGGATGCAAGTTTCCAGCAGATACTGGAGCTTCTAACACAGGATGCAACATTCCAGCAGGTACCGGAGTTTCTTACACAGGATACAACATTCCAGCAGGTACTGGAGTTTCTTACACAGGATGCAACATTCCAGCAGGTACTGTAGTTTCTTACACAGGATGCAACATTCCAGCAGGTACTGGAGTTTCATGCACAATATGCAACATTCCAGCAGGTACTGGAGTTTCTTACACAGGATGCAACATTCCAGCAGGTACTGGAGTTTCTTACACAGGATGCAACATTCCAGCAGGTACTGTAGTTTCTTACACAGGATGCAACATTCCAGCAGGTACTGGAGTTTCTTGCACAGGATGCAACATTCCAGCAGGTACTGGAGTTTCTTACACAGGATGCAACATTCCAGCAGGTACTGGATTTTTTTACACAGGATGCAACATTCCAGCAGGTACTGGAGTTTCTTACACAGGATGCAACATTCCAGCAGGTACTGGAGTTTCTTACACAGGATGCAACATTCCAGCAGGTACTGGATTTTTTTACACAGGATGCAACATTCCAGCAGGTACTGGAGTTTCTTACACAGGATGCAACATTCCAGCAGGTACTGGAGTTTCTTACACAGGATGCAACATTCCAGCAGGTACTGGATTTTTTTACACAGGATGCAACATTCCAGCAGGTACTGGAGTTTCTTACACAGGATGCAACATTCCAGCAGGTACTGGAGTTTCTTACACAGGATGCAACATTCCAGCAGGTGCTAGAGTTATTACACAGGATGCAACATTCCAGCAGGTACTGGAGTTTCTTACACAGGATGCAACTTTCCAGCAGGTCCTAGAGTTATTACACAGGATGCAACATTCCAGCAGGTACTGGAGTTTCTTACACAGGATGCAACAATCCAGCCGGTGCTGGAGTGTAAGGAACCTTACCTATATACTTCTACTTGCCATGGAATCTAACCCAGGACCCTGGGGTACCCCTCTTCTAGGTGTGTGAGTGGGCATGGGAGGAGCGAGTGTGGGAGTAGGAGTGGGTCTGGGAGGGGCAATGAGGAGTCGGCATGAATCCCCTACACTTTCTCCGTTGTGGTGGTCTATGTGGGTGTGGGCACCCCCACTCCCTGTGCTTGTGGGTGTGGACACCCCCACTCCCTGTGCTTGTGGGTGTGGACACCCCCACTCCCTGTGCTTGTGGGTGTGGACACCCCCACTCCCTGTGCTTGCGCGTGTAGACACCCCTACTCCCTGTGCTTGTGGGTGTAGACACCCCTACTCCCTGTGCTTGTGGGTGTAGACACACCAATTCCCTGTGCTTGTGGATGTAGACACCCCTACTCACTGTGCTTGTGGCTGTAGACACCTCCACTCCCTGTACTTGTGGGTGTAGACACCTCCACTCTGTGCTTGTAGACACCTCCACTCCCTGTGCTTGTTGGTGTAGACACCTCCACTCTGTGCTTGTAAGTGTAGACACCTCCACTCCCTGTGCTTGTGGGTGTAGACACCTCAACTTCCTGTGATTGTGGATGTAGACACCCCCACTCCCTGCACTTGTGGGTGTAGACACCTCCCCTCCCTGTGCTTGTGGATGTAGACAACTCCACTCCCTGTGCTTGTGGGTGTAGACACCTCCACTTCCTGTGCTTGTTGGTGTAGACACCTCCACTTCCTCTGCTTGTGGGTGTAGACACATCCACTCCCTGTGCTTGTGGATGTAGCACCTCCACTCACTGTGCTTGTGGATGTAGCACCTCCACTCCCTGTACTTGTGGGTGTAGACACCTCCACTCCCTGTGCTTGTGGGTGTAGACACCTCCACTCCCTGCGCTTTTGGGTGTAGACACCTCCACTCCCTGTGCTTGTGGGTGTAGACACCTCCACTCCTTGTACTTGTGAGTGTAGACACCTCCACTCCCTGTGCTTGTGGGTGTAGACACCTCCACTCCTTGTACTTGTGTGTGTAGACACCTCCACTCCCTGTGCTTGTGGGTGTAGACACCCCCACTCCCTGTACTTGTGGGTGTAGACACCTCCACTCCCTGTACTTGTGGGTGTAGACACCTCCACTCCCTGTACTTGTGGGTGTAGACACCTCCACTCCCTGTACTTGTGGGTGTAGACACCTTCACTCCCTGTACTTGTGAGTATAGACACCTCCACTCCCTGTACTTGTGGGTGTAGACACCTCCACTCCCTGTACTTGTGTGTGTAGACATCTCCACTCCCTGTACTTGTGGGTGTAGACACCTCCACTCCCTGTACTTGTGTGTGTAGACATCTCCACTACCTGTACTTGTGGGTGCAGACACCTCCACTCCCTGTGCTTGGGTGTAGACACCTCCACTTCCTGTGCTTGTGGATGTAGACACCACTCCCTGTACTTATGGGTATAGACACCTCCACTCCCTGTGCTTGTGGGAGTAGAGATTACCACTCCCTGTACTTGTGGACACCCCCCACTCGCTGTGCTTATGGACACCCTACTCCCTGTGCTTATGGACACCCCACTCCCTGTGCTTGTGGCCACCCCTAGTCCCTGTGCTTGTGGCCACCCTCATTCCCTGTGTTTGTGGACACCCCCACTCCTTGTGCTTGTAGACACCCCCACTCCTTGTGCTTGTGGACACCCCATTCCATGTGCCTGTGAGCGTGGACACCCCATTCAATGTGCCTGTGAGCGTGGACACCCCATTCCATGTGCCTGTGAGCGTGGACACCCCATTCCATGTGCCTGTGAGCGTGGACACCCCATTCGCATCCCTCTTCTTCTCTAATGTGTGGAATCTCTCCCACTCCATCTCCTTCTCTCATCCCACTCAACTCGCATCCCCTTCCAGTCCCATCCCTCTCATCCCAATCTTTTTGTGTTCTTAGTCATTTTTATCATATCCTTTTTCCACCTCAATCTTCTCTCAGTTTTTATTTCCCCATTTCAAGTCCCTCCCTCCCTCCCTTCCCTCCCTCCCTCCATTCTTCCCTCCCTACCCCTCCCACGTCTTATTAATAAAAAAAAACCAAGAAAATTATTAGATCAATATTTGAACCTCCTACTAAGGCTCAGTTTTTATTAATCCTTCTCCTTTTGCTGCTGTTTGATAGTTTTAATGTGGACTCCATACAGGCCTGTATTATCCACCGTGAACAGTGGGCTCAGTGCCCAGGGTTCTTCAGAGGGCTTTAACCCGGCCCTGACACCTGACCCGTCCCGTGGGCGGCAGCCAAAAGTTCTTCCCTGGAGCCTATTTTGTTATATGTATTTAAAAAAATACACAAAAAAGCGTTCGAACATATCACTAATATATATATATATATATATATATATATATATATATATATATATATATATATATATATTAGTACTAGTTCTGCTGGTACTGTATGGCAAATGGCTATTGTGTTCTAAAGTTCTGACGACTCACGGCAGTCGGAAAAGAAAGTTCCTGGGGGTGAAGAAAGCTATCGAAAGGTATTTCGAAAGTCAACAGTGTGCTTTCTTTTTAATTTGAAAAATGGGAAATTTTACTCGTGGTCAGGTGGTACAAGTCGTTTTAAAAATCACTGTTGAAATAAGCTAATGGGCAACGTTGCTTGTTTGCAACTCATCGTAATTAAAAATAGACGTAGAGGTGTGGGTGATGGTGCAGGTGTGGGTGACGGTGCAGGTGTGGGTGATGGTGCAGGTGTGGGTGATGGTGCAGGTGTGGGTGACGGTGCAGGTGTGGGTGATGGTGCAGGTGTGGGTGATGGTGCAGGTGTGGGTGATGGTGCAGGTGTGGGTGATGGTGCAGGTGTGGGTGATGGTGCAGGTGTGGGTGACGGTGCAGGTGTGGGTGACGGTGCAGGTGTGGGTGATGGTGCAGGTGTGGGTGATGGTGCAGGTGTGGGTGATGGTGCAGGTGTGGGTGATGGTGCAGGTGTGGGTGACGGTGCAGGTGTGGGTGACAGTGCAGGTGTGGGTGACAGTGCAGGTGTGGGTGACGGTGCAGGTGTCGGTGATGGTGCAGGTGTGGGTGATGGTGCAGGTGTGGGTGATGGTGCAGGTGTGGGTGACGGTGCAGGTGTGGGTGATGGTGCAGGTGTGAGTGATGGTGCAGGTGTGGGTGACGGTGCAGGTGTGGGTGACGGTGCAGGTGTGGGTGATGGTGCAGGTGTGGGTGATGGTGCAGGTGTGGGTGACGGTGCAGGCGTGGGTGATGCTGCAGGTGTGGGTGACGGTGCAGGTGTGGGTGATGGTGCAGGTGTGGGTGACGGTGCAGGTGTGGGTGACGTGCAGATGTGGGTGACGGTGCTGCCGCAGAGACTCAGGCGAAGGTGCGTCTTCAGACGCATGTGAGAACTCTGCTACAGCTGCAAGGACTTACAGATGTAGGGGAAGACACTGTTGATGAGCACACACACGGTACGGGAAGAGGTGGAAGAATAGGTGTAGCAACTTTGATGAGAATATTACAGACACACAGAATATTACAGAAACAACCCGCTCATAGATATTAAATCTTATGGAGACGCTTCGATCCGACTTGTAAATGGTCCAAGTCGGACCAAAACGTCATTATAAGCGTCTCTCTAACATGTACGGGTTATCTGTACATTGTTCCAGTCACGGTATTGTGACTTAGATCTTAACAAGAACATCAGTAACTGCTGCACCAATCAACCAGCTGAAAGTGAATCAGCCTAAAAAAAGAGGTACCTCCAAAACACAAATGACCACCAACTGCTTAAACAGGTTAATGAATTTGGAAACATAACAATGTCGAGATGTGCAAGAAGCACTATGTACATGGGAGTATATGGTAAATGTACTTCAGTACATGGGAGTACATAGTAAATGTACTTCAGTACATGGGAGTACATGGTAAATGTGCTTCAGTACATGGGAGTACATGGTAAATGTACTTCAGTACATGGGAGTACATGGTAAATGTACTTCAGTACATGGGAGTACATGGTAAATGTACTTCAGTACATGGGAGTACATGGTAAATGTACTTCAGTACATGGGAGTACATGGTAAATGTACTTCAGCACATGGGAGTACATGGTAAATGTACTTCAGTACATGGGAGTACATGGTAAATGTACTTCAGTACATGGGAGTACATGGTAAATGTACTTCAGTACATGGGAGTACATGGTAAATGTACTTCAGTACATGGGAGTACATGGTAAATGTACTTCAGTACATGGGAGTACATGGTAAATGTACTTCAGTACATGGGAGTACATGGTAAATGTACTTCAGCACATGGGAGTACAGCAGAGGACTTGGAAAACCACACCATGGTTATCTACTGAGAACTATCTACTCCTTTCCAAACTGTATAAGATGTGTATATTAGAAACCAGAGACTAGAAAGGAAATCAGCCAAATAATTCGACTTTATTGGATTATCTTAGGATAATTCTAAAGTAGACAGTGACGTGTACATACACAACACCTGTGGGTTCACAAGACCATTAAAAAAAATTACCTGGACAAAAAAAATACCTGGACAACAAAAATTACCTGGACCAAAAAAAATACCTGGGCAAAAAAAATTACCTGGACAAAAACTTGAATTGAAACCACTGCCTTGTTACCTAAAAAAAAAAGAACAAAATTCATATATTCCACCAAACATTTGATACAAGTGTGAGCAGCTGGGAAGAGAGACAACCCAGTAAAAACGAAAACCAAACATAATGAAGAGGGGGAGAGAAAAGCGAGGATAAAAACAAGAGGATAAACAAGACTACGTGTGTAGATGGAAGAGAAGGCTCGACAGCTGTAGCAGCTGCACATTAACAGCCGCTTTTATATAAGGTGAAACTGAAGATCTGAAGAATGTAAAGAGAGCTTTCACTGCCCGCAACGACTCAACAAACATTAATTCTTGGGAAGTGGGCAATAGCGTGGGCGGAGACTAACGGAGACGGTGCAACGTGAGTGGTAACGAAGGGGCAGTCGAGTGAGACAGACCGTGTGTGTTGGCAAAGGACAGTAGTGTGTGTAGGCAGAACAGTAGAGAGTGTAGGCAGAACAGTACAGAGTGAAGGCAGAACAGTAGAGAGTGTAGGCAGAACAGTAGAGAGTGCAGGCAGGACAGTAGAGAGTGAAGGCAGAACAGTAGAGAGTGTAGGCAGAACAGTAGAGAGTGTAAGCAGAACAGTACAGAGTGTAGGCAGAACAGTACAGAGTGTAGGCAGAACAGTAGCGAGTGTAGGCAGAACAGTAGTGTGTGTGGGCAGAACAGTAGTGTGTGTAGGCAGAACAGTAGTGTGTGTAGGCAAAACGGTAGAGAGTGTAGGCAGAACAGTAGAGAGTGTAGGCAGAACAGTAGAGAGTGTAGACAGAACAGTAGAGAGTGTAGGCAGAACAGTAGCGAGTGTAGGCAGAACAGTAGCGAGTGTAGGCAGAACAGTAGTGTGTGTAGGCAAAACAGTAGAGAGTGTAGGCAGAACAGTAGAGAGTGTAGGCAGAACAGTAGAGAGTGTAGACAGAACAGTAGAGAGTGTAGACAGGGCAGTAGAGAGTGTAGGCAGAACAGTAGTGTGTGTAGGCAGAACAGTAGTGTGTGTAGGCAAAACAGTAGAGAGTGTAGGCAGAACAGTAGAGAGTGTAGGCAGAACAGTAGAGAGTGTAGACAGAACAGTAGAGAGTGTAGACAGAACAGTAGAGAGTGTAGGCAGAACAGTAGAGAGTGTAGACAGAACAGTAGAGAGCGTAGTCAGAACAGTAGCGAGTGTAGGCAGAACAGTAGCGAGTGTAGGCAGAACAGTAGCGAGTGTAAGCAGAACAGTAGCGAGTGTAGGCAGAACAGTAGAGAGTGTAGGCAGAGCAGTAGAGATTGTAGGCAGAACAGTAGAAAGTGTAGGCAGAACAGTAGAGAGTGTAGGCAGAGCAGTAGAGAGTGTAGGCAGAACAGTAGAGAGTGCAAGGAGAACAGTAGAGAGTGTAGGCAGAACAGTAGAGAGAGTAGGCAGAACAGTAGAGAGTGTAGGCAGAACAGTAGAGAGTGTAGGCAGAACAGTAGAGAGTGTAGACAGAACAGTAGAGAGTGTAGGCAGAACAGTAGAGAGTGTAGGGAGAACAGTAGCGAATGTAGGCAGAACAGTAGCGAGTGTAGGCAGAACAGTAGCGATTGTAGGCAGAACAGTAGCGAGTGTAGGCAGAACAGTAGCGAGTGTAGGTAGAACAGTAGCGATTGTAGGCAGAACAGTAGCGAGTGTAGGCAGAACAGTAGCGAGTGTAGCCAGAACAGTAGTGAGTGTAGGCAGAACAGTAGTGAATGTAGGCAGAACAGTAGACAATGTAGGCAGAACAGTAGACAATGTAGGCAGAACAGTAGAGAGTGTAGGCAGAACAGTAGAGAATGTAGACAGAACAGTAGAGAGTGCAGGCAGAGCAGTAAAGAGTGTAGGCAGAACAGTAGGCAGTGTAGGCAGAACAGTAGCGAGTGTAGGCAGAACACTAGTGAGTGTAGGCAGAACAGTAGCAAGTGTAGGCAGAACAGTAGCGAGTGTAGGCAGAACAGTAGACAATGTAGGCAGAACAGTAGGCAGTGTAGGCAGAACAGTAGCGAGTGTAGGCAGAACAATAGAGAGTGTAGGCAGAACAGTAGAGAATGTAGACAGAACAGTAGAGAATGCAGACAAAACAGTAGAGAATGTAGACAGAACAGTAGAGAGTGTACACAGAACAGTAGAGAGTGTAGGCAGAACAGTAGATAGTATAGGCAGAACAGTAGAGAGTGTAGGCAGAACAGTAGAGAGTGTAGGCAGAACAGTAGAGAGTGTAGGCAGAACAGTAGAGAGTGTAGGCAGAACAGTAGAGAGTGTAAGCAGAACAGTAGAGAGTGTAGACAGAACAGTAGAGAATGTAGACAGAACAGTAGAGAGTGTAGGCAGAACAGTAGAGAGTGTAGGCAGAACAGTAGAGAATGTAGACAGAACAGTAGTGAATGTAGACAGAACAGTAGAGAATGTAGACAGAACAGTAGAGGGTGCAGGCAAAACAGTAGACAGTGTAGGCAGAACAGTAGCGAGTGTAGGCAGAACAGTAGAGAGTGTAGGCAGAACAGTAGAGACTGCAGGCTGAACAGTAGAGAGTGCAGGCAGAACAGTAGAGAGTGTAGGCAGAACAGTAGTGTGCTTAGGTAGAACAGTAGAGAGTGTAGACAGAACAGTAGAGGGTGTAGGCAGAACAGTAGAGAGTGTAGGCAGAACAGTAGCGAGTGTAGGCAGAACAGTAGAGAGTGTAGGGAGAATAGTAGCAAATGTAGGCAGAACAGTAGCGAGTGTAGGGAGAACAGTAGCAAATGTAGGCAGAACAGTAGCGAGTGTAGGCCGAACAGTAGAGAGTGTAGGCAGAAAAGTAGAGAGTGTAGGCAGAACAGCAGAGAGTGTAGGCAGAACAGTAGCGAGTGTAGGCCGAACAGTAGAGAGTATAGGCAGAACAGTAGAAAGCGTAGGGAGAACAGTAGAGAGTGTAGGCCGAACAGTAGAGAGTGTAGGCCGAACAGTAGAGAGTGTATGCAGAATAGTAGAGAGTGTAGGCAGAACAGTAGAGAATGTAGGAAGAACAATAGAGAATGTAGGCAGAACAATAGAGAATGTAGGCTGAACAGTAGAGAATGTAGACAGAGCAGTATAGAATGTAGACAGAACAGTAGAGAGTGTAGATAGAACAGTAGAGAATGTAGACAGAGCAGTATAGAATGTAGACAGAAAAGTAGAGAGTGTAGATAGAACAGTAGAGAATGTAGACAGAACAGTAGAGAGTGTAGGCCGAAGAGTAGAGAGTATAGGCCGAACAGTAGAGAGTGTAGGCCGAACAGTAGAGAGTGTAGGCATAACAGTAGAGCGCGTAGGCAGAACAGTAGAAAGCGTAGGCAGAACAGTAGACAGTGTAGGCAGAACAGTAGACAGTGTAGGCAGAACTGTAGACAGTGCAGGCAGAACAGTAGCGAGTGTGTAAACGAAGGGGGCAGTAACGTTAGTAGCCAGTGTCAGCGTGCTACCAGCGGCTGCTCTGAGCGTGCTACAGCTGATCTGAGCGTGCTACCAGCGGCTGTTCTGAGCGTGCTACCAGCGGCTTTTCTGAGCGTGCTACCAGCGGCTGCTCTGAGCGTGCTACCAGCGGCTACTCTGAGCGTGCTACCAGCGGCTGCTCTGAGCGTGCTACCAGCGGCTGCTCTGAGCGTGCTAACAACGGTTGCTCTGAGCGTGCTACCAGCAGCTGCTCTGAGCGTGCCACCAGTGGCTGCACTGAGCCTGCTACCTGTAGCTGCTCTGAGCGTGCTACCATCGGGTGCTCTGAGCGTGCTACCAGCGGCTGCTCTGAACGTGCTACCAGCGGCTGCTCTGAGTGTGCTAACAACGGTTGCTCTGAGCGTGCTACCAGCAGCTGCTCTGAGCGTGCTACCAGCGGCTGCTCTGAGCGTGCTACCAGCGGCTTCTCTGAGCGTGCTACCAGCGACTTTTCTGAGCGTGCTACCAGCGGCTGCTCTGAGCGTGCTAACAACGGTTGCTCTGAGCGTGCTACCAGCGGCTGCTCCGAGCGTGCTATCAGCAGTCAGCACGCACAAGCTGTCAAACAGTCAAGCTTCCCCTGTAATGTTGTGACGGAGGCCGGGCCACCCACACGTCCAGTCAAACCTGCTGGCAAGCACAGGTTTCTGTGTATCCCCCAGTGATGTTCACGGTAGTCTTGCTGGGAGTCGAGGAAAGAAATAATAGAAGAGGGGAGATGAGGGGAGAATAAATAAGGAGAGAAGAGATGGGGAAGGAAATGAAGCAGAGGCGAATATCGCTTGACAAAAAAACGACAATAAAAATACGATATTTCCCAGTGAGAGTATTAATGTAGATTCGTAGACCATAAGAGAACAAGTTGAGAGAATAAATTGAAAAGAACAAGAAGAAAAGTAGAAGAAAAAGAAGAGAGGAAGAAAACAAGAAGAAAATGAAGAGAAGGGGAAGAAAACAAGTAGAGAAAGAGAACAAGAAGAAAAACAAGAAGAAAAAGAAGATAAGAAAACAAGTAGAAGAAAAAGAGAACAAGAAGAAAACAAGAAAAAGAAGAGAACAAGAAGAACAAGAAGAAAACAAGAAGAAAAAGAAGAGAAGAAGAAAAGAAAAAGAAGAGAACAAGAAGAAAACAAGTGGAAGAAACAAAGAAGAGAACAAGCAGTATAGAACAAGTTCTTGTGGTTTTTCTGACGACTGAAACCTCTGACGACTGAAACCTCTGACGACTGAAACCTCTGACGACTGAAACCTCTGACGACTGAAACCTCTGACGACTGAAACCTCTGACGACTGAAACCTCTGACGACTGAAACCTCTGACGACTGAAACCTCTGACGACTGAAACCTCTGACGACTGAAACCTCTGACGACTGAAACCTCTGACGACTGAAACCTCTGACGACTGAAACCTCTGACGACTGAAACCTGACGACTGAAACCTCTGACGACTGAAACCTCTGACGACTGAAACCTCTGACGACTGAAACCTGACGACTGAAACCTCTGACGACTGAAACCTCTGACGACTGAAACCTCTGACGACTGAAACCTGACGACTGAAACCTCTGACGACTGAAACCTCTGACGACTGAAACCTCTGACGACTGAAACCTGACGACTGAAACCTCTGACGACTGAAACCTCTGACGACTGAAACCTCTGACGACTGAAACCTCTGACGACTGAAACCTGACGACTGAAACCTCTGACGACTGAAACCTCTGACGACTGAAACCTCTGACGACTGAAACCTGACGACTGAAACCTCTGACGACTGAAATCTCTGACGACTGAAACCTCTGACGACTGAAACCTCTGACGACTGAAACCTCTGACGACTGAAACCTCTGACGACTGAAACCTCTGACGACGTTTCGATCCAACTTGGACCCCATTCAGTAGTAGTCAAAATCAATTTTGTTATTTACATCCGAACTGTAGGGTTAATTTTTTTATTTAGATCCGGAAAATGTGTGTTAAATCAACTTTAATTATATCTTTGAAAAGTTAATGATATTTCTTGTGTAACATCAGAGTGTTAACAAGCTACGTTTTGGGGTTCTAGTGGTACAGTGGCTGTCTTCCTTCTTCCACTCTTCCCTCTCCCTCTTGGAGTGGGTTTTGAGTGGTGGTGGTGGTGGGTGGTTTTGGTGGTGGTGGGTGGTGGTGGTGGTGGTGGTGGTGGTGGTGGTGGTGGTGGTGGGTGGTGGTGGTGGTGGTGGGTGGTGGTGGTGGTGGTGGGTGGTGGTGGTGGTGGTGATGGGTGGTGGTGGTGGTGATGGGTGGTTTTGGTGGTGGTGGGTGGTGGTGGTGGTGATCGTGGACAGTAGGAATTCTGGTGGTGATCGTGGATAGTAGGAATTGTGGTGATGATCGTGGATAGTGGTAGTTGTGGTGGTGATCGTGGATAGTGGTGATTGTGGTGGTGATCGTGGATAGTGGTAATTGTGGATAGTGGTGATTGTGGTGATGATTGTGTATAGATTGTGATGGTGGTGGTCGTAGATAGTGGTCATTGTGATAGTGGTCATTGTGATAGTGGTCATGGATAGTGGTCATTGTGGTAGTGGTGATTGTGATGGTGGTCAGGGATATTGGTGACTGTGGTGGTCATGGATAGTGGTGATTGTGGTGGTGGTCATGGATAGTGTTGATTGTGGTGGTCATGGAGAGTGGTGATTGTGGTCATGGATAGTGGTGATTATGGTGGTCATGGACAGTGGTGGTGGTCGTGGATAGTGGTGATTGTGGTGGTGGTCATGGATAGTGATGATCGTGGTGGTGGTCATGGATAGTGGTGATCGTGGTGGTGGTCATGGATAGTGGTGATCGTGGTGGTGATCATGGATAGTGGTGATGGTGAGTGGGTGTTGTAACAGGGATCGTGGTTAATGTAGCTAGCTTGTCCTGGCTGCGGCTGCGGCTGCGGCTGCGGCTGCGGCTGCGGCTGCGGCTGCGGCTGCGGCTGCGGCTGCAGCTGCAGCTGCTGCTGCTGCTGCTGCTGCTCTCTCTCTCTCTCCCTCCGCCCCCAAAACCAACATCATCTTGCCACTCTCCCGCTACCCACCCAAACTAGGACGTGCCCTCTCCCTCGTCAAGGGCACACAAACCGTGGAGATGTATGCCCACGCAGCCATCCTGGATCTGAGTGGGATTTTCGTACTAGTTAACAGGGTTGTCAAAGCTTATTCCTTGGGTACACTGAAAACGGGTTAAGCCAATATTTTTGTTGCTAGGTTTGGGCTAGAGAAGACTTGCCTAGTACTGGCCAGTAGGCCTGCTGCAGTAGTCCTCCTGTCTTATGTTCTTATGAGCACCGTACACAAACAATCGGCACACAGGAGAGAGGAGCTTACGACGACGTTTCGGTCCGACTTGTACCATTTACAAGTCACAACAACAGAGACAAATGTGGGAGCCGGTATATACAGGAGAACAGGACAAGGACGGGAACAGGAGAGGGAGAAGAGGAAGTAGTGGGAAAGTAGGTAATGGAGGTAGTAGAAGAAATAGTGATATCAGAAAGTAGAGAGAATAATTTAGTGGCACAAGCACAGTAATCTTGAGGACAGGTTGACCGAAGCAGCTCCACGCAGCTGGGTACGGAGGCCGTCCTCAGGTACATTCCAGTATACCACAACAGACGAAGAAGAGCCTCTGATATTGGCTCTCAGTCCGGACTAAACATTAAAAAACTTCGAGTCTCAATTAATGGACAATAAGTCAAAGAAACCTGTTTAGTTTCCTCTGGGATATTGACTAATCTGATAGCCACGGGGGGTCATCGCCCCCCCTGCTGCTAGCTCTGTCTACTTTAGAAATCGTTTATAATCCAGATATTTTGTTCTGGATAAGTACAACTGTGTGCACTTTAGGATTGTAGATAATTCAGAGAACCAACAAGTTGATAAATTAGACACATGCAACACTTGGGTATCTTTACTCTGGAAACGTTGTGCCACAGTGGCTTCATCAGTTTAATACAAAGAATGCTGAAGATTAGAAGGAGTTTGAGGTAATCAGTCACTCAGCCTGGGGACAATGTATCCAGTCCATCAACCTTGAGGGAAGGTGAGATGAGGGAAGGTGAGATGAGGGAAGGTGAGATGAGGGAAGGTGAGATGAGGGAAGGTGAGATGGGGGAAGGTGAGATGAGGGAAGGTGAGATCAGAGAAGGTGAGATCAAAGAAGGTGAGATGAGGGAAGGTGAGATGAGGGAAGGTGAGATGAGGGAAGGTGAGATGAGGGAAGGTGAGATCAGAGAAGGTGAGATGAGGGAAGGTGAGATGAGGGAAGGTGAGATGAGGCAGGTAGTGTCTCCTGAATTCTTAAATTAATATGTAAACTGAAAACAAGCATTACATGTGTTGCATCTTGATGTCACATGATACAATCACCGAAAACAAGATTAGATGTGTTGCATATTGATGTCACATGATACCATCACCAAAAACAAGCATTAGATATGTTGCATCTTGATGTCACAGGATATAATCGGATAAATGCTAATGAGATCAACTCGGTCACCTCACTACTTATATGAATAAAGTATTGCAATACTGGAAGACCAAGACAGAGGTACACTCCAGTAGGTAAGGCGAGTCCTCAAACGCAACCAGTCTCACTCGTATATTTAACCTTTGTATGGTTACTGATATTTTGCACCCAAATGTAGTCGCTTCGTTCTGGAACATTTTTCACGTCACAACTGGGATTGTAGGTGACTTGTTCCAGCCACGAGACTGTGACTTGACATTCTCAAACTGACCTAACATTTCTAAATTTTGTTTTACAAATAGTAGTTTACCAAGTCTAGTAAAGAATTTGCATAACCTCTCTTTCCCAAGTTGACGCGGAAACAGATTTTCTAGTCACCAACAACGACGGACCTTGTGTCAGAAATGGTATAAAATACTGACAAGTTGAAGACTAAGACACATGTACAACACTTGGGTATCTTTATTGATGAAACGTTTCGCCTACACAGTAGGCTTCTTCAGTCAAATACAGAGGCAGCAGGTGTAGTGAAATAAAGATGATGTAATCAGCCAATCAATCTTGGAAAAAAAAAGTATTTGAGGTAGTCAGTACCTCAGAATGGAGAAGAGTTCAGCTCCATGGAGCTGAACTCTTCTCTAGGCATGCCGCCAGGGCCACTCTTGGGTCCAGTTGTGTTCCTGACAAATGCCCAACGCGAGTGGTTGACGAATGGGTGAAACCAGCGCTGACTGGAATGTGTGCGCTCGTCAAGGACATACTAACACAATGCGCTAAACGAAACGCATAGCAAAACTGCTGACTGACGCCGGAACAACACGGTTGACGCCGGAACAACAAAGCCGAAGCCGGAACAAGAAAACCGACGCAGGAACAACAAGGCCGACGCCGAAACAACAAGGCTGACGACAGAACAAGGCAGACAACAGAACAACAGGGCTGACGACAGAACAACAAGGCTGACGACAGAACAACAAGGCTGACGACAGAACAAGGCCGACACCGGAACAATGCTGACACCAGAAGAAGCATCATACTCTAGATATGTATACTAAGCTTCGACATAACAGAGTCGCGTCTCGCATTCCTGTCAATCCAATGCATTTCAAATGTATGGTACCGTACCAGGGTACAAACATGTGGTACAATATCACACACACACACACACACACACACACACACACACACACACACAGAGGTATGTCCTACGAGGAGAGGTTAAGGGAAATCAACCTAATGACACTGGAAAACAGGTAGGATAAGGGAGACATGATAACGACACATAAAATACTGAAAGGAATTGACAATGTGGATAGAGACAGGATGTTCCAGAGGTGGGACACAGCAACAAGGGGTCACAGCTGGAAGTTGAAAACTTTAGAAGAGTCAGGGATGTTAGGAAGTATTTCTTTAGTCACAGAGTTGTCAGGAAGTGGAACAGTCTGGATAGTGATGTAGTGGAGGCAGGATCCATACAAAGCTTTAAGAAGAGGTGTCAGTGGACCTAGTAGCGACCAGAGAATAGGCGGGGGCCAGGAGCTGTGATTAGACCCTTGCAACCACAATAGGTGAGTATAAATAGGTGAGTACACACGCACACACACACACACACACACACACACACACACACACACACACACACAAACACACACACACACACACACACACACACACACACACACACACACACACAAACTAACACACACACACATTGGGACAAAAATGCTGAAAATCAACACAATTTTAACAGGAAATTCTTTAATACCATCCTGACGTTGTTGTCTAATCGAGGTTTCCTGAAGCCTGTTGCTTCCCGATCCGTTGTTTTGTTCTCTGAAGCCTGCTAGTTCAGAGCCGTTGCTTCCTGAAGTCTTATTCTCTTCCGTTACATTCAATTACATTCAAGAGTGCTTTTTCCTTGGTTTCTTGAATTTTCATCTCGTGATCCTTTTCCTGAAGTTTCTCTTTCTTTCCTGAAGATACTCGCTGTATTTCATGAAGCGCTAAACCCGTGTGTGGATCATTCAGAAGCAGGAGGAGTAAGGCTGATAGAACGGTACGGGGCGGTGATTTTTATTTTGGTTAAAAAGTAAGGTACGTACGAAGTTACGGTACGGTATTTCGGACAGATAAGGAAAGAAGATAACGTACCGTACTGCCAGTCTTGGGTCTGTTCTTGGTCCTGTAATCGCGGTCTCTCTTAAAGGATCAGTCTCGTGCGGTAACTAGGTCATTACCTCGGACATGACAAGGTTTCGGATGCCTCATCACCCCACTGCCTCCTGCCGTATCTTTCTATGATCTACCACTAACTTCCTCGGTCATTTTTTTCTCCCCTGTAGACTCCAGCTCTCGACTCTTTGCTTTCCAGAGTACCTCCCATCCCAACTCTCTTCCCTGTCGAACACTTGACGATATCCTCGTCACACTACGGAAGTCTCCCAGCTCAGGTTGACAGATTCCACCACCTTGTATGAGCCCGATCTTATGTGATGGAATATGACAGAAAACAATAGCTGGAGCAAAAGCTATCATATAGAATAGAATAGGTAAATACAAAATCAAAATCTCTCCCGTTGCTCCATCTCAATCGTTGTGATTAATCGCTGGAGTTCTCCATCATTTTTATTTCTGCTCGGGAGGTCAGATCGCTCGGTAAGCGCTCGTAAGACCCTCGTCACCCATATCGCCTCCCTCGTTATATTATCTTTACCTCGGGTTTATTCGAGATAAGTTTCACTGCTCTTGCTAT
>NC_091295.1:47548834-47611334 GCF_038502225.1 Cherax quadricarinatus
CTCTTACAACTTGAAAGTGGCAGCAAAGGATCCCCTTTACAACTTGAGAGTGGCAGTAAAGGATCCTCTTACAACCTGAGAGTGGCAGTAAAGGATCCTCTTACAACTTGAGAGTGGCAGTAAAGGATCCTCTTTCAACCTGAGAGTGGCAGTAAAGGATCCCCTTACAACTTAAGTGTGGCAGTAAAGGACCCTCTTACAACTTGAGAGTGGCAGTAAAGGATCCTCTTACAACTTGAGAGTGGCAGTAAAGGATCCTTTTACAACTTAAGTGTGGCAGTAAAGGATCCTCTTACAACTTGAGAGTGGCAGTAAAGGATCCTCTTACAACTTGAGTGGCAGTAAAGGATCCCCTTACAACTTGAGAGTGGCAGTAAAGGATCCTCTTACAACTTGAGAGTGACAGTAAAGGATCCTCTTACAACTTGAGAGTGGCAGTAAAGGATCCTCTTACAACTTGAGAGTGGCAGTAAAGGATCCTCTTACAACTTGAGAGTGGCAGCAAAGGATCCCCTTACAACTTGAGAGTGACAGTAAAGGATCCTCTTACAACTTGAGAGTGGCAGTAAAGGATCCCCTTACAACTTGAGAGTGGCAGTAAAGGATCCTCTTACAACTTGAGAGTGACAGTAAAGGATCCTCTTACAACTTGAGAGTGACAGTAAAGGATCCTCTTACAACTTGAGAGTGGCAGTAAAGGATCCTCTTACAACTTGAGAGTGGCAGTAAAGGATCCCCTTACAACTCGCCCAACTACAATACTTTTTTCCTGCCATCCTCAACGAGAGAATTAAACAAAAAATCAAGTCGAATTCACAGGCGTATTTATTTAATATTTTTCAAGCCTAGTCACAGATTTGCCTTACCAGAGACGCGACTCTTAACATCTGTGAAAGAAAGCATAAAAATCCCGGGCATTTGCGAACAGTTGTAAACAGTCGTAAACGAATGTTAGCACTCTAGAGGACGTAAATACTCTCTCAGGCACTTGAGCTGTAAACACACACCCGTAAACAACCTCTTGAGCTTCTTGATGCTCTTGTCATCTCCGAGCACAACTAGCGTCTGTAAATACATGTTGTTGTTCGGGCACCACCAGTGCCCGACCACCAGCTTCGCTAGTGACCGACCACCACCTTCACTAGCGTCTGAACACCAGCTTCACTAGTGCCCGACCACCACATTCACTAGCGTCCGAACACCAGCTTCATTAGTGCCCGACCACCACCTTCACTAGCGTCCGAACACCAGCTTCACTAGTGCCCGACCACCACCTTCACTAGCGTCCGAACACCAGCTTCATTAGTGCCCGACCACCACCTTCACTAGCGTCCGAACACCAGCTTCACTAGTGCCCGACCACCACCTTCACTAGCGTCCGAACACCAGCTTCATTAGTGCCCGACCACCACCTTCACTAGCGTCCGAACACCAGCTTCACTAGTGCCCGACCACCACCTTCACTAGCGTCCGAACACCACCTTCATTAGTGCCCGACCACCACCTTCACTACTGTCCGAGCACCAGCTTCACTAGCGTCCGAAAACCCGCTTCATTAGTGCCCGACCACCACCTTCACTAGCGTCCGAACACCAGTTTCACTAGCGTCCGAGAACCAGCTTCACTATTGTCCGAGCGCCAGCTTCACTACTGTCCGAGCGCCAGCTTCACTAGCGTGCGAACATAACCAGCTTCACTAGCGTCCGAACACCAGCTTCACTAGGGTCCGAACATAAGCAGCTTCACCAGCGTCCGAACACCGGCTTCACAAGCGTTCGAACACCAGCTTCACTAGCGCCCGAACACCAGCTTCACTTGCGTCCAAACACCAGCTTCACTTGCGTCCGAACACAAGGAGCTTCACCAGCGTCCGAACACAAGCAGCTTCACCAGCGTCCGAACACAAGCAGCTTCACCAGCGTCCGAACACAAGCAGCTTCACCAGCGTCCGAACACAAGCAGTTTCGCCAGCGTCAGAACACAAGCAGCTTTGCCAGCGTCCGAACACAAGCAGCTTCACCAGCGTCCGAACACAAGCAGCTTCACCAGCGTCCGAACACAAGCAGCTTCACCAACGTCCGAACACAAGCAGCTTCACCAGCGTCCGAACACAAGCAGCTTCGCCAGCGTCAGAACACAAGCAGGTTCGCCAGCGTCCGATCACAAGCAGCTTCACCAACGTCCGAACACAAGCAGCTTCACCAGCGTCCGAACACATGCAGCTTCGCCAGCGTCAGAACACAAGCAGCTTCGCCAGCGTCCGATCACAAGCAGCTTCACCAGCGTCCGAACACAAGCAGCTTCGTCAGCGTCCGAGCACAAGCAGCTTCACCAGCGTCCGAACACAAGCAGCTTCGCCAGCGTCCGAACACAAGCAGCTTCGCCAGCGTCCGAACACAAGCAGCTTCGCCAGCGTCCGAACACAAGCAGCTTCGCCAGCGTCCGAACACAAGCTTCAATGTCCGAACAATTAAGCCATGAAAGGAACACCAAAGAACACGAAATGATAAATATTAGGATGAAATTAAAATGAGAAGAACGAGAGAAGAAGATCAAGGCACCAGCATCCACTCAGATCAAGGCACCAGCATCCACTCAGATCAAGGCACCAGCATCCACTCAGATCAAGGCACCAGCATCCACTCAGATCAAGGCACCAGCATCCACTCAGATCAAGGCACCAGCATCCACTCAGATCAAGGCACTAACATCCACTCAGATCAAGGCACCAGCATCCACTCAGATCAAGGCACCAGCATCCACTCAGATCAAGGCACCAACATCCACTCAGATCAAGGCACCAGCATCCATTCAGATCAAGGCACCAGCATCCATTCAGATCAAGGCACCAGCATCCACTCAGATCAAGGCACCAGCATCCACTCAGATCAAGGCACCAACATCCACTCAGATCAAGGCACCAGCATCCACTCAGATCAAGGCACCAGCATACACTCAGATCAAGGCACCAGCATCCACTCAGATCCAAGGCATCAGCATCCACTCAGATCAAGGCACCAGCATCCACTCAGATCAATGCACCAGCATCCACTCAGATCAAGGCACCAGCATCCACTCAGATCATGGCACTAACATCCACTCAGATCAAGGCACCAACATCCACTCAGATCAAGGCACTAACATCCACTCAGATCAAGGCACCAACATCCACTCAGATCAAGGCACTAACATCCACTCAGATCAAGGCACCAACATCCACTCAGATCAAGGCACTAACATCCACTCGGATCAAGGCAACAACATCCGCTCAGATCAAGGCAACAACATCCACTCAGATCAAGGCACCAACATCCACTCAGATCAAGGCACCAGCATCCACTCAGATCAAGGCACCAGCATCCACTCAGATCAAGGCACCAGCATCCACTCAGATCCAAGGCATCAGCATCCACTCAGATCAAGGCACCAGCATCCACTCAGATCAATGCACCAGCATCCACTCAGATCAAGGCACCAGCATCCACTCAGATCATGGCACTAACATCCACTCAGATCAAGGCACCAACATCCACTCAGATCAAGGCACTAACATCCACTCAGATCAAGGCACCAACATCCACTCAGATCAAGGCACTAACATCCACTCAGATCAAGGCACCAACATCCACTCAGATCAAGGCACTAACATCCACTCGGATCAAGGCAACAACATCCGCTCAGATCAAGGCAACAACATCCACTCAGATCAAGGCAACAACATCCACTCAGATCAAGGCAACAGCATCCACTCAGGTCAAGGCAACAACATCCACTCAGATCAAGGCAACAACATCCACTCAGATCAAGGCAACAACATCCACTCAGATCAAGGCAACAGCATCCACTCAGGTCAAGGCAACAACATCCACTCAGATCAAGGCAACAACATCCACTCAGATCAAGGCAACAACATCCAATCAGATCAAGGCACTAATATCCACTCAGATCAAGGCACTAACATCCACTCAGATCAAGGCAACAACATCCACTCAGATCAAGGCAACAACATCCACTCAGATCAAGGCACTAATATCCACTCAGGTCAAGGCACTAACATCCACTCAGATCAAGGCAACAACATCCACTCAGATCAAGGCAACAACATCCACTCAGATCAAGGCACTAATATCCACTCAGGTCAAGGCACTAACATCCACTCAGATCAAGGCAACAACATCCACTCAGATCAAGACACTAATATCCACTCAGATCAAGGCACTAACATCCACTCAGATCAAGGCAACAACATCCACTCAGATCAAGACACTAATATCCACTCAGATCAAGGCAACAACATCCACTCAACAATTAACCAATCAACCCCGAAACCTCACATACTCTCAAGGGACGAATTTAGTGGGCAGTTTCACTCGTCCTTAGAGTGAATAAATCTCCATAATAAGAGAGTACTGAGCACTGGCACTCCCGTGAGTTTTAACACCTATATAAAGACTGCAGTGCCATCCTCCCCTCTCATCCTGCGAGTTTACTTTCCGCTATTAAAACGGAATTGCGCGTAAATCGAGGTCCTAATGACCCATCGCTAAGTCGATGGGATGAGAACCTTCCAAGCTGTGTCCACTCAGTGTTACTACAATGATTCACGATATCGTAATGACACTATTGCAAACAAACCAAACCACGGATGAATCTTATTGTGGCTAGCTGGTCCAGTGGATAACGCGACGGTCTGGAGTTTTGTGACTCTGATCGCGGGGTCTAACCCCACCCGTGGTATGGTTAATACAGTGATGCCGAGTACTCTGGTGGACGGCAGCCTTCCTGCCCGTAGACCAGTAGAACAGAGTATAAAAACTAGTCACTACCGTCCGCAGGATGGACACGAGATGCACAACTAGCCACTACAGTCCACAGTACGGATATAGGGTGCACAACTAGCCACTACCGTCCACAGTACGGATATGGGGTGCACAACTAGCCACTACCGTCCACAGGATGGATACGAAATGCAAAACTAGCCACTACCGTCCACAGGATGGATATGGGGTGCACAACTAGCCACTACCGTCCACAGGATGGATACGAAATGCAAAACTAGCCACTACCGTCCACAGGATGGATATGGGGTGCACAACTAGCCACTACCGTCCACAGGATGGATACGAGATGCACAACTAGCCGTTACCGTCCACGGGATGGATATGGGGTGAACAACTAGCCACTACCATCCACAGGATGGATATGGGGTGCACAACTAGCCACTACCATCCACAGGATGGATATGGGGTGAACAACTAGCCACTACCATCCACAGGATGGATATGGGGTGCACAACTAGCCACTACCATCCACAGGATGGATATGGGGTGAACAACTAGCCACTACCATCCACAGGATGGATATGGGATTCACAACTAGCCACTACAATCCACAGGATGGATATGGGGTGCACAACTAGCCACTATCATCCACAGGATGGATATGGTATGCACAACTAGCCACTATCATCCACAGAATGGATATGGGATGCACAACTAGCCACTACCATCCACAGGATGGATATGGTATGCACAACTAGCCACTACCATCCACAGGATGGATATGGTATGCACAACTAGCCACTATCATCCACAGAATGGATATGGGATGCACAACTAGCCACTACCATCCACAGGATGGATATGGTATGCACAACTAGCCACTATCATCCACAGGATGGATATGGTATGCACAACTAGCCACTACCATCCACAGGATGGATATGGGATGCACAACTAGCCACTACCATCCACAGGATGGATATGGGATGCACAACTAGCCACTACCATCCACAGGATGGATATGGGGTGCACAACTAGCCACTACCATCCACAGGATGGATATGGGGTGCGCAACTAGCCACTACCATCCACAGGATGGATATGGGGTGCACAACTAGCCACTACCATCCATAGGAGGGATATGGGGTGCACAACTAGCCACTACCATCCATAGGATGGATATGGGGTGCACAACTAGCCACTACCATCCATAGGATGGATATGGGGTGCACAACTAGCCACTACCATCCACAGGATGGATATGGGGTGCACAACTAGCCACTACCATCCATAGGATGGATATGGGGGGCACAACTAGCTGTTTTCTCTTAACGACTCAAGTGACCTTCAATACTAAATAGCTATATTCATAACCATTATTTTGAAAGAGATGGAGAGGAAAGCCAGCGGAAGGCCTCGGTCAGATGACCAAAAGCTCCAGCTGTGGGTCACCATACGACTAAGACCCGAGTCAGGAAACACTTGTCCTGTTTTCTGACAAACCTAACCTAACTTAACCTAACCTAACCTAACCTAACTTAACCTAACCTAACCTAACCTAACTTAACCTAACCTAACCTAACCTAACCTAACTTAACCTAACCTAACCTAACCTAACTTAACCTAACTTAACCTAACCTAACCTAACCTAACTTAACCTAACCTAACTTAACCTAACCTAACCTAACCAAACCTAACCTAACTTAACCTAACCTAACTTAACCTAACCTAACCTAACTTAACCTAACCTAACCTAACCTAACCTAACCTAACCTAACTTAACTTAACCTAACCTAACCTAACCTAACCTAACTTAACTTAACCTAACCTAACCTAACCTAACTTAACCTAACTTAACATAACTCTGCAGCCAAGCCTGGGTTGTGTTTGTGACACATTTCAAGGGTGCCGCTTCAGCCTGGCTGCTTGATCAACCAGGCTGTTGCTTTTTGTATTACAAAAAAATTTCACATACAAATCACTGAGTGATAAATGCCATAAAAATTGTCATAATTCTCCTCGGTTCATTAAACTATATAAATTATTTTATATTAGAAAATATAAATTCATTAAAATCAATTACTATAAATTCCTTCATATATATAAATTCATTGAAATCAATAAAAATTCCTTTACATCGACAAATATAAATTCCTTTACATCAATGAATATAAAATCTCTCAAATCAATAAATATAAATTCCTTCAAATCGATAAATGTAAATTCTCTCGAATTAAATTAAATATAAATCCAGTAAAATCATTAATATAAATTCCTTCAAACCAATGAATATATATTTCTTAAGGCCAATAAATTATGAAAATTCCTAAAGTCTATTAAGCATGATAAATTCCTAAGATTATTAAGCAATATAAATTCTTTTTGAAAACCGTCAATTTTTTTTCTAAATCGTCAAATTCTTTTTCAAAATTTCTATATTCTAACTGAAAAAAGTCAAATTCTAACTCGAAATAGACAAAATCAAACTCAAAAAAGTCAAATTCTAACTCAAAATAGACAAAATCAAACTCAAAATAGACAAAATCAAACTCAAAATAGACAAAATCAAACTCAAAATAGACAAAATCAAACTCAAAAAAGTCAAATTCTAACTCAAAATAGTCAAAATCTAACTCAAACTAGTCAAATTCTAACTCAAAATAGTCAAATTCCTTCTCAGAATCGTCAAACTCACCATCAAATTGGTCACGCAAAGCCAGAAACTCGTTAAGCAGCGATCAACGCTCGTTAACTAACGATAATTATCCACCTAATTAACCAAATTGCACCTTGTTTTTCGTGGCTTCTTTATCAGCCGTTAATTGTCTTAACGAGACGACCACGTACACTGGGGGGTCATTAACACCACGTACACTGGGGGGTCATTAACATCACGTACACTGGGGGTCATTAACACCACGTACACTGGGGGGTCATTAACATCACGTACACTGGGGGGTCATTAACACCACGTACACTGGGGGTCATTAACACCACGTACACTGGGGGGTCATTAACACCACGTACACTGGGGGTCATTAACACCACGTACACTGGGGGGTCATTAACACCACGTACACTGGGGTGTCATTAACACCACGTACACTGGAGGTCATTAACACCACGTACACTGGGGGTCATTAACACCACGTACACTGGGTGTCATTAACACCACGTACACTGGGGGGTCATTAACACCACGTACACTGGGGGGTCATTAACACCACGTACACTGGGGGTCATTAACACCACGTACACTGGGGGTCATTAACACCACGTAGACTGGGGGGTCATTAACACCACGTACACTGAGGGGTCATTAACACCACGTACACTGGGGGTCATTAACACCACGTACACTGGGGGGTCATTAACACCACGTACACTGGGGGGTCATTAACACCACGTACACTGGGGGTCATTAACACCACGTACACTGGGGGGTCATTAACACCACGTACACTGGGGGTCATTAACACCACGTACACTGGGGGGTCATTAACACCACGTACACTGGGGAGTCATTAACACCACGTACACTGGAGGTCATTAACACCACGTACACTGGGGGTCATTAACACCACGTACACTGGGTGTCATTAACACCACGTACACTGGGGGGTCATTAACACCACGTACACTGGGGGGTCATTAACACCACGTACACTGGGGGTCATTAACACCACGTACACTGGGGGTCATTAACACCACGTAGACTGGGGGGTCATTAACACCACGTACACTGAGGGGTCATTAACACCACGTACACTGGGGGTCATTAACACCACGTACACTGGGGGGTCATTAACACCACGTACACTGGGGGGTCATTAACACCACGTACACTGGGGGTCATTAACACCACGTACACTGGGGGACATTAACACCACGTACACTGGGGAGTCGTTAACACCACGTACACTGGGGTTCATTAACACCACGTACACTGGGGGTCATTAACACCACGTACACTGGGGGTCATTAACACCACGTACACTGGGGGGTCATTAACACCACGTACACTGGGGTCATTAACACCACGTACACTGGGGGGTCATTAACAGCACGTACACTGGGGGTCATTAACACCACGTACACTGGGGGTCATTAACACCACGTACACTGGGGGGTCATTAACACCACGCACACTGGGGGGTCATTAACACCACGTACACTGGGGGTAATTAACACCACGTACACTGGAGTCATTAACACCACGTACACTGGGGGGTCATTAACACCACGTACACTGGGGGGTAATTAACACCACGTACACTGGGGGTCATTAACACCAAGTACACTGGGGGGTCATTAACACCACGTACACTGAGGGGTCATTAACACCACGTACACTGGGGAGTCATTAACACCAAGTACACTGGGGGGTCATTAACACCACGTACACTGGGGCTCATTAACACCACGTACACTGGGGGGTCATTAACACCACGTACACTGGGGGGTCATTAACACCACGTACACTGGGGGGTCATTAACACCACGTACACTGGGGGGTCATTAACACCACGTACACTGGGGGGTCATTAACACCACGTACACTGGGGGGTCATTAACACCACGTACACTGGGGGGTCATTAACACCACGTACACTGGGGGGTCATTAACACCACGTACACTGGGGGGTCATTAACACCACGTACACTGGGGGGTCATTAACACCACGTACACTGGGGGGTCATTAACACCACGTACACTGGGGGGTCATTAACACCACGTACACTGGGGGGTCATTAACACCACGTACACTGGGGGGTCATTAACACCACGTACACTGGGGGGTCATTAACACCACGTACACGGAGGTCATTAACACCACGTACACTGGGGGGTCATTAACACCACGTACACGGAGGTCATTAACACCACGTACACTGGGGGGTCATTAACACCACGTACACGGAGGTCATTAACACCACGGCACAAACCTCGATCCACTGAAGGAGAGAACCCATTAATAGGTGACTTTTCAACCTAAACAGAGCGAAACGTTGTAGACAGAGATTTCGACCTAAGCAGAGCATTTCCGATGCAGCTCCTGATCAGCCAGGTTGTGGTGCATGGGCTTAGCGGCGGACTCCAACAGCCTAGTTTATCAGGCCGGGAACCAGGTCTGGTCTGGGACCTGGCCCTGGGGGCAGTGACCCCCCAGTTAACTAACAGGTAACTTCACCCCAGGTACTGGACGCCCCTTGGCGTTTACTGCTTCCCATAAAATATAAAACAATATAAAACCATTAATATTATAAATAATATTAATAATATTATTAATATAATTTTTATTACTATCAATTATACAATTATTATTAATAATTGTATGTCAATACTATTATTACTATTAATACTATTATAAATACTATTATTATTATTACTACTACTATTATCAATAGTATTATTAATATTATTATTAATACTATTATTATTAATATTAATATCATTGTCATTACTATTATTAAAAGTTCAATATTTAATAATAAATAATCGCGACTTAATTATAAAAAATATTTAATACAAGGTAATAGTCGCTAATATTTACCCCGCGAGAATACTTCTCGGGTAATAAATATTTACGTTACAGACTCAGCTCCGTCGCCACTATTATTAACCTCTCTCAGATTACCTCAAAATTATCTCTCTCTGGAGATTACAGGAGGATGTCTCGCGGCGCAGCTTCCACAATCTCACTTTGCCAGACCTCTTTGATCCCTCAGATTGTGGTCTTCCGGCGGTTACTAAACGAAGAGACCCATTTTAGGCCTCATTTTAACTTCCCCAAACGTTCAAAACGACGTCTTGAGAGGTGTAGGTAGGTAGGTCGAGTGTGAGTATTGGTGTCACTTGACCGATGGTGTTTCTTCACGGCTTTTAACTGTGTTCGTAAAGTTAAAAATGTGACGTGTGACCTGACTAATTCTTGGCTACACTCGCACGCTCTTTGGGACGGGTCGCGTGTATCAGGTAATAAAGTATCTCAGCCTTATAAGCCTTCTGTTCTGATATTTTTATTCACTGATAATGTGAGAAATCACGAAAGCGATTGGACTTTCACTATTTTCTTTACTTTGATTATTTTGCTTGTGTGTGTGTGTGTGTGTGTGTGTGTGTGTGTGTGTGTGTGTGTGTGTGTGTGTGTGTGTGTGTGTGTGTGTGTGTGTATCTGTCCGTGTGCATACAGTATATATGCTCTCTGGGCACGGACACGGACGTGTACTCATATATTTACGTTTTTTAATGCGTTTGGTTAAACCAAGGGCGTCCACGTTTGTTTTAATCGTGGGGAAACGTGACCAAAAAAAATTCTTTTGTGTGCAGCCCTCGTAAAAAAAAATTTTAGCAATAATATTCTAGTGTAGCTTATTTCTTATTAAAATATAACCCCCTGTATAAATTACAGTTCAGAGCATGACTATAATATAAGTAACTATTAAATTATAACAACTAGAAGATAGTTCAATAAAACTTACGAAATCGTAATAACACTGTTGCAAACACCAGGGAACAGGTGGGGATGGAACCCATGGCGAGTGAGTCGTGAAACTCAGAGATGTAATCAAAGAAGTTTTGAAGATAAACACTACGTATGTCAGACTCATCACAGTTCATTCAGCGCCAGCCTGGAGGACACTTCTAACAGGGGGGCAGAGAGAAAGGGGGGCTACTATCCCTCCTCCGCTCCCACAGTCTCATGTGATGGGGATTTAGGGACGTAAGGAAGACTTGTTTCATCGTGTGGTAGACAAATTGAATTAATTGAATAAGGAAGCAGGTTTGATAAAGACAATGAGAATTTAAATATGTACTAGTAATCGACATGACCCAATAGATGGCACCAGAAACCGAGTACACACACACACACACACAGACACGCACACACGCACACACACACACACACACACACACACACGCACACACACGCACACACACACACCAGTTTGGAACCCACACCTAGCCAAGCACGTAAAGAAACTAGAGAAAGTGCAAAGGTTTGCAACAAGACTAGTCCCAGAGCTAAGAGGTATGTCCTACGAGGAGAGGTTAAGGGAAATCAACCTGACGACACTGGAGGACAGGAGAGATAGGGGGGACATGATAACGACATACAAAATACTGAGAGGAATTGACAAGGTGGACAAAAACAGGATGTTCCAGAGATTGGACACAGTAACAAGGGGACACAGTTGGAAGCTAAAGACACAGATGAATCACAGGGATGTTAGGAAGTATTTCTTCAGCCACAGAGTAGTCAGTAAGTGGAATAGTTTGGGAAGCGATGTAGTGGAGGCAGGATCCATACATAGCTTTAAGCAGAGGTACGATAAAGCTCACGGCTCAGGGAGAGTGACCTAGTAGCGATCAGTGAAGAGGCGGGGCCAGGAGCTCGGACTCGACCCCCGCAACCTCAACTAGGTGAGAACTAGGTGAGTACACGCACACACCAGGACTTCGGGTACTTCAAAGATATAAATCAAGATATGCGGCGATGTGCTGATGTATAAACTAGACTGGAACTCCCAGAACTCATTGGAACTTAAACTTTTTCTGAACTTTACAGACGTAAAACTAAGTCGCAAAAGCAATATATATATATATATATATATATATATATATATATATATATATATATATATATATATATATATATATATATATACATATATATATATATATATATATATATATATATATAAACAAACACTGATCTCTGGCTGAAGGAGACTCGAACCTACGAACCTTGGGACAAGGTACGCAGTGCTTTACCAATCTACCCACACTGGACAATACCTTGGCGTGTAGCTAGCGCTACACGTTTGATCCAAGGCAGCCAGCTTGGATCAAACGTGTAGCGCTAGCTACACGCCAAGGTATTGTCCAGTGTGGGTAGATTGGTAAAGCACTGCGTACCTTGTCCCAAGGTTCGTAGGTTCGAGTCTCCTTCAGCCAGAGATCAGTGTTTGTGTATATTTCGCCTGCTCTTGAGAATTCCTTGCATATATCTATATATATATATATATATATATATATATATATATATATATATATATATATATATATATATATATATATATATATCATTTACCAAACTGCGGCAGGCCAGGACTCTACCCTACGAACCTTATACCGCCTCCAGAGACAGCACAATGTACGCATCACCTTACTACATGAGCCAACGAATCTACAAGAATCACGCATGCAACTAAGCTACATGTTTTTCTCGTGATCCGAGGGCACTCGTGGCAGTGGTATCTCGAAGATTAATTTCAGCTTCCTTCTGTTTGAATACCCACCTCAACAAGCAGTCTATATAGCAATTAAATCACGAAACAAGTGATTTTAAATAATTTACCAAACTGCGGCAGGCCAGGGCTTGTTTCGTGATTTCATTGCTATACAGACTGCTTGTTGAGGTGTATATTCAAACAGAAGGAGGCTGAAATTAATCCTCGAGATACCACTGCCACGAGTGTCCTCGGATCACGAGATCGCTGGCTCAAGTGGTAAGGTGATGCGTACATTGTGCTGTCTCTGGAGGCGGTATAAGGTTCGTAGGTAGAGTCCTGGCCTGCCGTAGTTTGGTAAATGATTTAGAATCACTTGTTTCGTGATTTCATTGCTATATACATATATATATATATATATATATATATATATATATATATATATATATATATATATATATATATATATATATATATATATGAGAATATTAGAGCTGAGGAAGCGTGAGTTTCTTAACACAGCTCCCTCGATAGCGTGCGAGCTCGTGATCCAAGGAACTGGTGCAACTCTCCTCTGTCCCTTAGATCAAACATGATTATTTTCCATTCCTCAGGTTCTGTCTGACCCCACCGGGTTAAGCACTTCAATAATAAAATTGCTGTTATTATTACTACTTTCAAAATTCCTTCGATGCGTAAATAATCAAGAGGAAAATAATTGCCACGTATATAATTAACCCCTAATTAACTGGATATTAATAATTAACAAGCAAATTATTATGTAAATAACGTATAATCAACACCTGGAAAAATATACTTTTTAATCCCTAATAATTTTTATGCAAATTATATTGATTAGTTACACAAATAATTATCATATAAATATGAATTATGTAAATCAGCGACGCTAGAGATGACGCAAACGAACGAGAACAGTAAAGGTGCGAAGTGAAGTTCCAGATTTGACTCTCAGGTAAGGCGTGATTTACGAGCAAGTGTCTGCACACCTGCGACCCAGGTTCACTTAGCAGTAAGTAGGTACCCAGGTTCACCTAGCAGTAAGTAGGTACCCAGGTTCACCTAGCAGTAAGTAGGTACCCAGGTTCACCTAGCAGTAAGTAGGTACCCAGGTTCACCTAGCAGTAAGTAGGTACCCAGGTTCACCTAGCAGTAAGTAGGTACCCAGGTTCACCTAGCAGTAAGTAGGTACCCAGGTTCACCTAGCAGTAAGTAGGTACCCAGGTTCACCTAGCAGTAAGTGTAGACAGCCTGTACTGTCTGCACAGACAGCCCATGCCGTCTGCCAGCTTAGTTCATATTTCGCGCCACTCAGGTGCTGCCATCTATAGGCCTTGCCACTTCAGTATGCCCAGACTTGCCTCACTCTCACTCACACAGCGGCCTGGCATCAAGACACAAGGCCTCCCAGCTCTCTCTCGTGGGCATGGCCCTGCCCGGGCCATGGGCACAAACACACAAGCCTGTGTAACCCACCACTACTTAACAATAAACTAAGAAGCCTCCGAAGAAGTATATCATTTAACTACCCGCTCTACAGCTACCAAACAAGTCCTTTATATTGGTGGCAGCGGTGGGATAATGTAGGGTGGGACGCTGTAGGAGGCAGGAGAATGGTGCTGGAGAGTGTTGAGGGGCTGTAGAGAGGGTGATGAGGTGAACACGTGACTGCTAAGGCTGGAGGTGACGCCGTGATGCCTATGTCCAGATTTTGTGGGAAAAATCTATGACGAAGATCTATCTCGGGTCCCGTCAAGACGCTGGGAGTAACAGATAACTCTTTAGGCTAGCAGGTGCGTTGGATGACGACGGATGATGTTGACTGGCGTCGACCGATCCCCTCCACCCTGAAGAGGCTCACAATGCCGCTGACTCCGCTGCCACCACTGTTATTGCTGTTCTTGCTGCTGAACAGCGGTTTAGTGCCGATGAAGGTAGCGTAGGTAGCAATGATACGGCCGTGGACTAGATTGGCTTTAATCGGGTAGGAGTGAGTACACAACGGGCAGTGTGAGGAAGTGACTGCAAGCCAGTCCGTGGAGGGGAAGTACTAGTGTACGTCAAGTCGGACGGTCCAAGAGTGAGAGAGGGCGAGCATGGGCAAGGTGAGGAACAGCCACTTCCTCTCCTCTCCTCCCCAGTCTCTTCGGAGGCGGTGGGACGCAGCAGTTGTGTTTGCCTGGAGAGGAGGAGGAAGAGGTATGAAGTCATCTTCACTTCATCACCCTACACAAGAAGCATCCGTCTCTCAACGAGTTATCCTGATGTCGTGTCTGCACGTTTGAGCATCCAGACACAGGTACAAGCAGGATCCAGCCGAAATTTATCGAAATTCTCCGAGAAATGTGAGTGGCGTCACAGTGACCCCACGCTACAGCGTCCCAGTGACCCCACGCTGTTTCTCAAGTCACGTGTTCAGCGTCACTTGTATGTTGCTGTTGTTGTTCAGCTCAGCACAGCTGTTTCAGCAAGCCAGAGGTGAGTTTTGTGGTGATTTCTGTGTCCAGTGTGAGCTTCTCCACGTGTTTGTGGGTGGAGGAGGAGGAGGAGGAATGGCTAGATGCTCGCCCTGCCATACACTCACGCACGCTCCTCGCCACCAGCCTACCATACACCACTCACCACTGCCCACTCCCTCTGCTGTGTTTTCTGCTGTTTTTCGTATGAATTCATTGCCAGTGCTGTGTATCCGAGTGCCCGAGGCCACTCGAAGCTACGTGGATTACGACGTCACGTGGGTGTGGCCGATGTCACGTAGACCTACAAAGCCACGTGAGTTACCAGATGTCCCAAGGCCTCATGCTGTGGTCTGCTGCCCGCATCACATCGACGCCACCCACGATGCTGCCCGACTTCATGACGTCACGATGTCTACTGACGTCACCTCACGATGTCTGCCTGACGTCACCTCGAGATGTCTGTTGACGTCACTGCTGCTGACGTCACCTTGCGACATCACGCCTGACATCACATGATGTCACATCGAGTGTTCTAGTAATTATTTCAGTCTTGTCGAGAAGATTGAGAGAAGATATATGTCGTGTGTTAATTAATTCCTCTCAGTCAGTGTTCTCACATTTTAGTATGTCTTAGTGTCAGTTTTGTGCACAGAGAAGCATCATTTGCTAGTTAAGCCATGTTGTACCGTATGTACAGCGGTGTGTTTGTAAGTTTTCCGTGTGTCCAGTGAGGTCTGTGGTCAGACCCTTGAGTTGTACCACTAAGTCACCCGCCTGACCAGTGTTTGACAGCTGATTTCTCAGCCCTGAGCGTATGAGCCCCCTTGTACAGAAAGCTTTTATGCTCGTCGCTCGTGATGTTCTGTAGAATCGTACCTGCTACGATTCCCATCGAGATTTGTTTCACTTCACCTCCAGACCTTCAGAGTGCAGTTATATGTAGAGAAACAAGTCTGGGGACGCTTAGACTACCCTCTGCTATAACTCCACTGTCGAGAGATGATACTCGTCAAGCCGCAGCCAGGCCTGTCGGCAGGCGCTGTGTCAGCCTCGTGTCACAAGCTTCAGTGAGCAGCTTGCACAAAGATGATGTCACTTTGACTGCTAGCTCTCTCACTGCAGTCTGGTGTATGATGTTACGACTCCCAGATGTTTCGCCCAGTCGTCTCTGCCACGACTCGCTCCACAACTCGCTCCACGCTCGCCGGCAGTGATAGCCCAGCGACAGTACCAGTCGAGAAGTGTCCTCCTGAGTCGCTTGCCAGAAGTCCTGCCCAGTTGCCGAGTTTTGTCGACGCCTCACTCGAGGGCACCAGCATGTCGTGCCCCAGGTTGAGTGAAAACCTGCAGCGACTCCTACGATGTCTGCTTCACCGTTCCAGAGGAGACCGTACCCTGTTACGTCACAGCTCAGCCGCAGCGATGTCTCCCGTGTTGCAGTATCTGTCCAGACGCAGGAAGGCGTGCAGTGATACACTTCGATGCTCACTGCCTTTGACCACGATGTTTAGCACACCCCACATGTTTTTTTCTTCCCTCCCTGTAGGAAGTTTTTTTTCCATGTCCATATGTATATATATGTTTTTATTTTGTGTTCTGTGCCCTGTTCCTACGAGAGAGAGACCGAGTTTCTTTTACTACCAGTATTGTCGCGTCGGGACGACGCGCGATAGGTGGCCGAGCGTATGTAGACAGCCTGTACTGTCTGCACAGACAGCCCATGCCGTCTGCCAGCTTAGTTCATATTTCGCGCCACTCAGGTGCTGCCATCTATAGGCCTTGCCACTTCAGTATGCCCAGACTTGCCTCACTCTCACTCACACAGCGGCCTGGCATCAAGACACAAGGCCTCCCAGCTCTCTCTCGTGGGCATGGCCCTGCCCGGGCCATGGGCACAAACACACAAGCCTGTGTAACCCACCACTACTTAACAATAAACTAAGAAGCCTCCGAAGAAGTATATCATTTAACTACCCGCTCTACAGCTACCAAACAAGTCCTTTATATAAGTAGGTACCCAGGTTCACCTAGCAGTAAGTAGGTACCCAGGTTCACCTAGCAGTAAGTAGGTACCCAGGTTCACCTAGCAGTAAGTAGGTACCCAGGTTCACCTAGCAGTAAGTAGGTACCCAGGTTCACCTAGCAGTAAGTAGGTACCCAGGTTCACCTAGCAGTAAGTAGGTACCCAGGTTCACCTAGCAGTAAGTAGGTACCCAGGTTCACCTAGCAGTAAGTACCTAGGTTCACCTAGCAGTAAGAAGGTACCCAGGTTCACCTAGCAGTAAGTAGGTGCCAGGTTGACCTAACAGTAAGCACCCAGGTTCACCTAGCAGTAAGAAGGTACCCAGGCTCACCTAGCAGTAGGTACCCAGGCTCACCTAGCAGTAGGTACCCAGGTTCACCTAGCAGTAAGCAGGTTCCTAGTGGATGCTAGTCTGTGCCTCACTTGTTAGGATAAACTAAAAAAAAAGCGGAATCTTGCCTCCTGGTATATCCTTGTATATATATATATAGTGTGTGTATGCAGTGTGTATATTTACTCAGAGTCAACTTTACTCCCTAATATTTTTATATTTTACTAACATATTGGCCGTTTCCCACCCAGGCAGGGTGACCCGGTAAAGAAAAAAAACATTTACTCCATCACTGTCTTGCCAGAGGCGTACCTACACTACAGTTATAAAACCAACTTATCAATACCACCTCCAGGACTCGAGTCCGGCCTGTCGGTTTCCCCGATTTCCTTCTTAAATGTTACCTTACTCATACTCCAACAGCACGCCAAGTTTTAAAATCCACTCGTCTTCACCCGCTCCTGTCTAACACGCTCACGCATGCTTGCTGGAAGTCTAAGCCCCTTGCACACAAAACCTCTTTTACTCCCTCCTCCTAACCTTTCCTAGGCCGACCCTTACCCCAGGTGTCATGCAGCCTAAAAGACCCTTTTGAGCAGTTTATAAGCCTTAAACTCCATTAATCAACCAACTTATGCGATTGACTTAGAATGGTCAATAAACAAACCCAACCAGTATTTTCTACACGAGTGAGAAACGGAAGCTTGTTGGAAGGAATGCTGGTCGTTGCTGTCTCATGATCATGTAAGATGGCAGGTAAATCTTACTGTCTCATGATCATGTAAGACGGCAGGTAAATCTTACTGTCTCATGATCATGTAAGATGGCAGGTAAATCTTACTGTCTCATGATCATGTAAGACGGCAGGTAAATCTTACTGTCTCATGATCATGTAAGATGGCAGGTAAATCTTACCATCTCATGATCATGTAAGACGGCAGGTAAATCTTACTGTCTCATGTTCATGTAAGATGGCAGGTAAATCTTACCGTCTCATGATCATGTAAGACGGCAGGTAAATCTTACTGTCTCATGATCATGTAAGACGGCAGGTAAATCTTACTGTCTCATGATCATGTAAGATGGCAGGTAAATCTTACTGTCTCATGATCATGTAAGACGGCAGGTAAATCTTACTGTCTCATGATCATGTAAGATGGCAGGTAAATCTTACCGTCTCATGATCATGTAAGACGGCAGGTAAATCTTACTGTCTCATGTTCATGTAAGATGGCAGGTAAATCTTACCGTCTCATGATCATGTAAGACGGCAGGTAAATCTTACTGTCTCATGATCATGTAAGATGGCAGGTAAATCTTACTGTCTCATGATCATGTAAGACGGCAGGTAAATCTTACTGTCTCATGATCATGTAAGATGGCAGGTAAATCTTACCGTCTCATGATCATGTAAGACGGCAGGTAAATCTTACTGTCTCATGATCATGTAAGACGGCAGGTAAATCTTACTGTCTCATGTTCATGTAAGATGGCAGGTAAATCTTACTGTCTCATGTTCATGTAAGATGGCAGGTAAATCTTAGTGTCTCATGATCATGTAAGATGGCAGGTAAATCTTACCGTCTCATGATCATGTAAGATAGAAGGTAAATCTTACTGTCTCATGATCATGTAAGATGGCAGGTAAATCTTACCGTCTCATGATCATGTAAGATAGAAGGTAAATCTTACTGTCTCATGATCATGTAAGATGGCAGGTAAATCTTACTGTCTCATGATCATGTAAGACGGCAGGTAAATCTTACTGTCTCATGATCATGTAAGATGGCAGGTAAATCTTACCGTCTCATGATCATGTAAGACGGCAGGTAAATCTTACTGTCTCATGTTCATGTAAGATGGCAGGTAAATCTTACCGTCTCATGATCATGTAAGACGGCAGGTAAATCTTACTGTCTCATGTTCATGTAAGATGGCAGGTAAATCTTACTGTCTCATGTTCATGTAAGATGGCAGGTAAATCTTAGTGTCTCATGATCATGTAAGATGGCAGGTAAATCTTACCGTCTCATGATCATGTAAGATAGAAGGTAAATCTTACTGTCTCATGATCATGTAAGATGGCAGGTAAATCTTACCGTCTCATGATCATGTAAGATAGAAGGTAAATCTTACTGTCTCATGATCATGTAAGATGGCAGGTAAATCTTACCGTCTCATGATCATGTAAGATAGAAGGTAAATCTTACTGTCTCATGATCATGTAAGATGGCAGGTAAATCTTACTGTCTCATGATCATGTAAGACGGTAGGTAAATCTTACTGTCTCATGATCATGTAAGATGGCAGGTAAATCTTACCGTCTCATGATCATGTAAGATGGCAGGTAAATCTTACCGTCTCATGATCATGTAAGATAGAAGGTAAATCTTACTGTCTCATGATCATGTAAGACGGTAGGTAAATCTTACTGTCTCATGATCATGTAAGACGACAGGTAAATCTTACTGTCTCGTGTTCATGTAAGATAGCAATCATGTCATACAAACTTCTCCTCATTCAGTACACGCTATTTTCCAGTGTTTCTTAATAGCTACATAGTCCAAAATAGTTTCTTTTTTGAATTTTGATAGCTAGAATACGACCGAATAGTGGGGGCGATGCCCCTCGTAGCTATTGATACGCTTGTTTAACACATTTACTAAATTATCAAAAATAGTTGAACGGAACAAGTTGGCAAAATTTACGTGAAAACTCTGATATTCTTAACAAAACCCGTGGAAATTTAATTCACCTACAGAAAAAGAAAACGTAGCTGGTACGTAAACTAGACGACCGGTGGAGATACCTGGAAATATGTGGAAATTATGCGTAGACGTGTTCCAGGAGAATGGTGATCTAGGAAGTACCAGAAGAATGATAGATTTTCTTAAGGAGAGTGTAGATGAGAGATTTTTCAAGAGATAATGAAGGCTGTCGTGTGTGTGCGTACGAGAGAGTATATACCAAGACTTAATTATACCGTCACCTGGTAAATAATGGACGAAAAGAGAGAACGTACACACCCAGGATACCACAACGGCTACAGATTCCTTTTTTTCCATCCTTCTGTCTTGCTCTTCAGATAACATCTTCCCAGCCTCCAGCCTTGCGCCTCCTTCTCTAACCTTGCTCCTCCTCCAGCCTTGCCCCTCCTCCAGCCTTGCCCCTCCTCCAGCCTTGCTCCTCCTTCAGCCATGCTCCTCCTCTAACCTTGCTCCTCCTCCAGCCTTGCTCCTCCTCCAGCCTTGCTCCTCCTCCAGCCTTGCTCCTCCTTCAGCCTTGCTCCTCCTCCAGCCTTGCTTCTCCTCTAGCCTTGCTCCTCCTCCAGCCTTGCTCCTCCTCCAGCCTTGCTCCTCAGGGTCCAAGCTTCTCTCACCAGACTGCCTATAGATTACAAGATAAATCTCCTTCGTCCTCCACCCGTAAGCAAAAGAGTCTAGACGAACCAATGTGCATTGCTTCAGGTTTCCAGTGACTGCAGAATTCCATTAAAACCTTGAAGACACCAGTAAAAATTGTCCCACTGATTTCTGTTTGGCCTATCCAGGGTTAAATCTGCATAACTTACCGCTAATGTATACTTGAAAAATCCTTATTTATTGCAATCTCTCTACAACAGTCTCGGAAAATAAGTGTAAGGAAGGTAAATACAGCTTATCTTCTGACGAGTACAAATAGGAAGGGCGTCTTTCTGGCGATTAGCAGACGGAGAATCGAGCCTGCACCACGTCTTTCGCCGAATAAATCACATGGGTTTAGCACTTAACATGAATTATTATGAACTGAGTGTAATGAACACTATATAAAAACCCACTTGGAGACAGAAACTCAGAAGATTGATTGATCTGTATATTTCAATCTCCTTCCGGGAGATTATCTGACCACCAAGTCCAGCCCGGGTAAACCAGAGTCCACTGCCGCTATGGGTCAATTATAGTACCATCGGCTACATCACCTTCACGTGTCCTTACTAAATACATCTTGCCGTGTCCCTACACGTCGGGAAACATTTTTTTTTTGTTCTTTTGACGAATAAACATCATCTGAGACGGTCATTCCAACCACTCCCGGCTTCAGATTATACAGAGTGTCTTCAATTATAAAGGAATCGAGTTTGAACATACCGAAACTATTATTATATAATGAAGATTTATCCTGTTGTATAAGTGCCAATTCTAAAATATTTCTTTCCAGTCAGGAGGAGCAAGTAACCAAGACTGGCTTCTGACCGATTTGCAAAGAGGCCTGCCTGGATGAGTAATGTAAATGTTTGGTTTATCGCAAGAACTCGTGATCTGCTGTAGCGGAGGATGCAGAAGGCCTCTTGCAGCATCAGATATGAGGCGCATGTTATATTATTAATATTGTTTTTAAATATTGATGATGCCTTGTACCGGCAAACCAGTGGTGGCTGACACCCAGTACTGGTAAGCCAGTGGTTGCTGACATCCAGTACTGGTAAGCCAGTGGTTGCTGACACCCAGTACTGGTAAGCCAGTGGTTGCTGACACCCAGTACTGGTAAGCCAGTGGTTGCTGACACCCAGCAATGGTAAGCCAGCAGTTGCTGACACCCAGCAATGGTAAGCCAGCGGTTGCTGATATTAAGTCTGCTTGTAACCTGCACTCCAGCCAATAATGTAATATGTAAAATAGGGGGTTGAACTCTCTGCATATATACACAGAGATACACACCCCTCTCTGTATATACCTTTGCTCATGACGTAAGAAATAAGGGTGACACTGGGACGCCATATCTATTACAAAAACAAATTAGCTGTGTCGAGACAATTAACCAAATAACACATCCTTTTGTTAGTGTCGGAAATCAAAAATTCTATGCATATTTTCCATTACATTAAATAATGAAAACCTATAAGATTCAATTGATAATTTAGACATGTGTATTACTTGGGTATCTTTAATGAGGATAAATTAGACACCCAAATTAAATTAGATACCCAAGGATAAATTAGATACCCAAGGATAAATTAGATACCCAAGGATAAATTAGATACCCAAGGATAAATTAGATACCCAAGTGTTGCACATCTGTATAATTTATCAACTTGTTGGTTCTCTGAACCATTCTTCTACAAGATTCAATTGGCTTTACCCCTAAGAAATTAACTAATGAACTATTCAAAAAAGCAGAAGAAATAAATAATTTTTTAGATGTTCAATGTTCAAAGAAGCCTAGAAACAAACTTGCTCGGCAAAATCCAGTCAGGAAAGAAATGGACAGCCAGCAGAATGGATGCTGCAAATGGCATCATTGTCATCTGCGAAATGGCTTATCTGTACATCAGAAGATATAAATATTTCATAAATTCAAATCAGCTCTTAATAAACGGCTGTCATTGAATATATAACATGACCTCCAGGACTCGAGTCCTCGCCAATGCTTCTGTTGAACCATGTACGCCTAATAAGGACTAATAAAAACCCACTGAAAGTCTTTCTCAACTACAGGTCACAAGATGAGCTGAAAAGTCTACAAATTACGGCTCACACACTGAGCTTTGGGTGCATAGACTGCAGCTTATAGGATGAGTTGGAAGAGCACAATAAAATCAGTTTCTCACAAGATGAGCTGCGGCTCCGCAATAAACAGATCAGACGATGAGTTGTGGGTGCACAAATTAGCTACTCAAGAATCATTAATAAAATATAGAATAAAGCAGGTTTGGAAGAAATGCGAATTTTGTGTGTGAGAGAAAGAGAGAGAGAGAGAGAGAGAGAGAGAGAGAGAGAGAGGAGTTTTGAAAGGAATCAAAGGATAGTTTTGTAAGGAGAGCAAACGAGTGGATCTATTCATCAAACTTGTTTGATGAATTTGACTTGCATGGAACAAACTAGAATGAAGCTGTGACAGAGAAAACTAGTTAAGCGCTTAGGTTTGGCAAAGGGTCAGCGGAGATTAATAGCTTGGTCTGAGTGTAAACTAGTTTGTTGGAAAGATCTGACGACTGTGTGAAGCTCATGGCTGAAGCAGGTTCAGAAATGTATTCCAACCTGATTTCTGAGATCCTGTGGCATTTGTTTTCATGTTCCTGCGCACACACACAAACATGTATACATACATCTCAAACACACACAGAGACACACACAGTGGTCTAAGGTGTCACTTAGGGAGCTATACCACTCCATACGTGGGTTGGATTCTGATAGACACACACACACACACACAGACACAGACAGACACAGACACACACACACACACACACACACACACACACACACACACACACACACACACACACACACACACACACACCTCGTTTGATGCCTACAAACTGCGAAAGCTGAGCCCCGATTTTATCTAAAACCCGTAGGTGAAAAGTAATGTTTTAGGCAGATCGTCCAATTTTATTACATATATCTTTACTCGGACACAAAAATAATAAATTTAAAATTCAACATCTGCAACACTTTCTTTTAGCATGTTTTCTGTTAATAATTGAGTGGATCAGCGCCCCTGCGACCCGGTCTGGATAATATTGTAATCCCTATTACTTACGTGAAGTGTTTAAGACGCACAAACGTTTACTTGTGAATTCCATGATGTAATCCACACCTTTTGAGCGTCAGCGGATTTATGCTGCATCTTCCTGGGTTATTATAACTCAGCGCTGAACCCACCTTCCTGAGTCAGATTTGGCTTTCGATGCTATGTCATTCTCGTATTGTCGCTGGGCCTCCCTCCTTATCCATGCATATTCCTTTCTGGCTTTTTGGCTCATCTTATTTACCTGGGTTCTTTGTCTTCTATAATTTTTTTAGATTATAGATGTTTATAACATGTCTTGGAAGTAAATAGTTAATCTTAGTAGACAGCGTCGGTGTGGATTTTCAAGTCCTCTGTTATCTATCTTTCACTCAGTTGACCAAAACTGTGTTCATTGCTCGTATCATCAGTTGACCAGATACTCGCGTGTTTGGTGGTCACTCCATCAGGTGACCAGAATCATCCTTCCCATGCGTGTGTGTTTCGACTGTATAAATCAGAGTTACTAATGTTCCCCTATACGTGTCTTGCATTAGGTGATGTGGCTCCGATCTTGTGTGACAGACCCGGCTGCCACTACCTAACCCAACTATCATCTACCAGGCACGTGACACGTATAACTTAGCTTACTGCGTCCCCTGTGGTCCCAACCAGTCTGGATATGAACTTATGTAAATACAGACAGCTAATGGAAAAAGGCACAGAATGCAATCACTTCAGGACGCGTTTAAGATCTGTGTCTGGTGATTTTTTCCCCTGACAAAGACAATACCAGCAAAGTACACAAGGAGCTAATGGTTATAATCATAACTATAATTTCTAAAGTGGTGGACTGGTAAGGTCTCAATCAGATGACCAAGAGCTCCAGCTGCGGGTGATCATATGACTAAAACCCGCGTCAGGAAACACCTGTCCTGTTTCCTGACAAACTTTACTTAACGTAACCTATACAAAGGCGCATTTAGAACGTTCCACAACGCACCGCCAGGGGAATAATTTGCCTAGAGGGAAAAGTACCGAGATGAGTTAAGTGTGGAAGGTGATTGCCTTTACCAAGGCAGGTACACGATAGATGACCCTGACTGGAGGTTGGAAGCCACGGAAGTGCTATAGCATAGCCTGGAATACCAATGATGGAGTTAAATAGCGTCAGCATCAGAAATGAAGCCTCAACACCCTTTCACATTAAAAGAACTTGTACGTGATACCGCCTGAGCGGTTAGTTTCTTGCGCACCTGCAGCGCATCCTGTGAGAGGTAGCGCAAAAATAACAGGGTTGCAGAGGTCGCTACGAGTCTCTGGCAGACCTTAATGAGCAGGGTTACATGAAGATATTACAGTCATTTCATACATTACAGTTAATACACACAGCTAATCTTCACAATACAACAGTAAGGCATCTTTATGCCTGAACGTTTCAGTCGAGTCCATCACCCTTAAAGACTACATCTTCAAGGGTGATGGCTGATTACATAGTCTTCAAATCTCTACTGTTTCTGCCAACTCTTCTGTATTCGACTGAAGAAGCCTACTGTGTAGGCGAAACGTTTCGGAATAAAGATACCCAACTGTTGCACATGTGTATTACCAACCTGTCGGTATTGTATACTCTTCTAATATTCACAATATATAGAAACCACTCAAGAAAATTCAAGTATCTCATTACCACTACATTGGTTATTTAGAAGACACTCGTCAAAATAGTTGATCTATCCGGTGCAAAATGTGGATACGATATTTAGATTTCGGATATCTTGGGTTTATTTCGACGTTTCTCTAAATGGCTCGATGTTTGGACGTTCTTCACATTTTATGTCGTAGGTTTTCCATAGGCTGTATTTATAGCCTAGCTAAACTTAGTCTAGCAGAGATTACTCGTTATTGTGTATTGATGTTATTTCGTCTGTAGACACTGTTTTCTGTATTTGTCAGCATATAAGGCGCACAACAGAATTATCATAAAGTTAAATCAGTAATTATCAGTAACTGAGTTACGCTAAAGTGTGACTCAAAGCCTACCCTTGACGCTCATCTTGAGCATATAAGTCGCAGGCGGATTTTCCAAGACTTTATGGGGAAAAAGGTGCGCCTTATATGCTGGAAAATACGGTACCTGACACATTTCATTACAAGGTGTATGAACCTACGAGTTTTAGGACTCACTCGCCGTGGGTTCAACCCCCATCCGTACCGTGGTTTGGATCAATTGGTTTCTATGCTGACCTATTCTCTCCCAACTCATCTGCTAATACTCTCTTAACTTTCCTTCGTTTTTAACTTCTGTTTGGAAAGCAAACTTATTTTTGACATTTATTTACTGCTGGTTCAGCCAACTCATCGACTTTATCAAGCTTTGGGAAGCTTACGTCAGATAGAAGCCACAACAAATTAGCCAATCCAATTTTCTGTTTATGTACATGTGTCTGGCTTCATGCAAACTCATGCTGCACTTAGAACTACTAGGCAAGTAACGAAGATAGGGAGCCGAATACAATGAAATTATGTGGTCTTCAATTTCCAAAAAATTGAGAGTAACAAGTATGGCAAACAGTCCAGTATATAAGGTAGAAACTGGGTTATTAATTTTAATATACCTGTGTATGATAGTATCATCAGGCTGGGTTACGATAACAGAACTTCCAGCCGTCCCACTGTCAGTGTTAAGGGAACCATCAGCGTAGACGGTCTGTCAAATTTTTGTCCGCAGGTCGTGTGTGTGTGTGTGTGTGTGTGTGTGTGTGTGTGTGTGTGTGTGTGTGTGTGCGCGCGCCAGATTATTTGATTTAGAGATTTGTCGAAGACGAGGATTTTGTGTGATTAATATGGTAGGAGAGTAGGTGGATGTGGTGGTACCAGATGTTATCTGCCAGGATGCTGTGGAAATGTTTTCTTGGATAACAGTTCTTGTAATGCAAATATTTTTGTGTGTGACTGTTATTTGGATCAATTTCAATTCACTTGTCCTATATCTTGGGTTTACTAGATATTCTTTTAAAGAAAACATTATTTTGATTAGGCAGTAATTCCAGTCCTAATATTAATTTCGCGTATTCTCTCAGCAATTTTACGTATACCTACTTCCTAGTATTTTGGTATTTTTATTAAGACTTATCTAAAAATATATAAAATTATCTTTAACAGAACTGCGAAACACACACACACACACACACACACACACACACACACACACACACACACACACACACACACACATGATAAAACTCATGGAATAGGGAGTGTGTAGACCTAGCAGCGACCAACAATGAGGCGGGGCCTGGAGCTGTGAATCGACCCCTGCAACCACATATAGGCGAGTATAAATAGGAGAGTACACCCCACAATGTTCTCTTAAAATTGATTTTTATACGGATTAATAACCGGAATGGTTAGTAACCCGGGATAACCCCCAAAAAGCCAGTGTGTCTTATATCAATATTGGGATCGTATGGTCCTCTTTTGCAAGATGCTAACATTCAGGTACCTACTTAATGTTATGTAAAAATGGGTAATATGGTGAAGGAAATATGCTGATAGATTCTACTTTCCCCTTGATCAAACCCAGGTCCTTCGGTTGTGAGCCTCGAGTCACTATACGTAATGTTAAATTTACCGCGTCACATCGACAGTCACCCGCGGTTCCTACTGTCACCTTGAGGGACTCCGCTCTTCCATCTAATATCTTCAGGTGGACTATGAGACTACCTTAGTGAAATCTTTATCTACAGTGTCTCCAAGGAACATGGAACGGCCCCCGGAACACCCTCCAGGTAAGGATAATCTCCTTTACCCTAATCTCGAGGTACCCGGAGGGAAAGATTATTGATACAGTCCCAAAACATCAGTTCAAGATCACCCAACCTTCCTACAGGAGTGAGTCATCACTTCAGCTAATATCCAATCTTCCTTCAGGTTCCCCATCCCTCCTAATTCCCATCCTCCCTGTTGCTTCCCATTCCTCTAATTCCCCATACACCACTCGCTTTCCTGTCAAAATCAAATTAATTTTTAAAGGGGTTGAGGGGTAAGCCAGTGGAAGGCCTCGGTCAAATGACCAAAAGCTGCAGTGGCGGGTCATCATATGACTAAGACCGGCGTCAGAAAACACTTGTCCTGTTTCCTGACCAATCTTACCTAACCTACAGATGTGAGAAAGCGGGGGATATTTTTTTACATCTGCAGCACATATTTGGGACAGAGGTGATGGCCGCTATTTCAGAAACGAGAATCTGAACTCTGACGTTTATTTTTTAGGCGAATGTTTCTTCAAGGTGCTGCCGCTGCAGAGATTTTTGTATCTGTGAGGCTAACGTGAAGACTTACTGGGCATTATATACAGCAACGCCCATGGTAACTTGGCATTATGTACCGCCTCACCCATGGTAACTGGGCATTATATACAGCAACGCCCAAGGTAACTAAGCATTACATACCGACACACCCATGGTAACTGGGCATTATATACCGACGCATCCATCGTAACTGGGCATTATATATCGACACACCCATGGTAACTGGGCATTATATACCGACACACCCATGGTAACTGGGCATTATATACCGACACACCCATGGTAACTGGGCATTATATACCGACACACCCATGGTCATTATATTCATTTATGTCCCTGACATGTGTACAACATGAAACATGGAGTTCAATAAGACTAAAATTTACAATACCGTAGGTGGAACAATTCACAAATAAGTCGCACTTGGAAAACTTTTGACGACGTTTGTGTACGTCGTGGATCAGTCAAGTCACCAACAAACTTGACAGTGGCCCAGGGAGGAAGAAACGTCGTTATACGTATCCTCTCAAGTGCGGGTTCCTTGCGAACTGCGAACATTGATTGCAGCTCCCCTGAAGCGAGGTATATGTAGTCGTACTCATTACCTTGTGGGTCAAGGCAGCCACTAGACGAGTCTAGGCCCAGAAACAAGATTAAACAACGAGATGACATCTTTGCTAAGGAGGGTCTATCAGTAACATTATATACCGGCAGTGTTAATGTGACGCAATATGTTGTTTATGGCACTTTGAGCAAAGGTTCGTCCACCAAGTACTTTATTCCTGATGGACAAAAAAGGCTTCTCAATAAAAGGCCATAAACTGCATATTGCGTTTTTATTATCCTCTGCTAGAGAGTGTGATGGGAAATCTGTGAATTCTGGCAGGCTAACTCTGCTACCCCAGCATCACTAACCCTACCCAGGAAAAGGGGGAAGTATTTTCCATTGTCCAAGGGTAAATTTGGGGAAAGGGGAGAGAGAGGATGAAATATGCAACTTTTTAATCGTGTTCGCATGTCTCCATATAAACGTAGCTTGAGAGGGGTGGAAATGGGTTAAAGGCCACAGGTGAGATTTCCTCTCCTTGAGGGCAGAGGGCGGGGCACTGCCCCTCCCTCTGGAGATATAACATACGAGTGGATGAGAAGTTAGTGTTGGAAGCACCACCTGACAGGCCGCTCACTTTCTCCGCCCCGGACTCCACTCCCCAGGATTTTCTACACTCCAGCGGTTGCTACTTTTGATAATTCCTCCTGATAGGGGCCTCTTTAGTTCCCTCTGTAGGACACCTGTGGCTCCTGCTGCCCGGGAGGAGTCGTAGCCTCGGCAGTTGCTATTTGCTTAATCAAGAACGTTGCAAATTTCAACACCAGGTTAATTTAGTGCGGTCCACTGAGCTGACGAACCTCTGTATTAAGTACCATAGCACCAGCTGGCCTTGACGACACACACCTGACGGCAGCCAACAGGGTTGTAGCAGCAAACTCACCAGGCGAGGAGCAGAGGGAGAGACAAGCCAGGCCCCTTGTTAGAAGTGAGTAGTTGCCGGAGGTGGCAGTGTGGAGGCTGTGGCAGGTGGCTGGGCTGACCTGCAGTTACCACCAGCCAGCCTACATAACGCCAGCCTCCGCGTCACAGGTTTTCACCTAGCGGAACATACAAAGCCTGTGGGTTTTCCGTGACGGCGTCACACGCTACACCCCCCTTCACACATTAGCAAAATACAGGGGGGAGCTAAAGTCCCCCCACACACTCTATCACTACAGCTGTACGACTTTAGCATCTCTCTAAATACGAGATTCAACTATTTTTTTTTTTAGATATATATACAGTATATCGCCACGAGGTAGAGGGGAGGATATTTACTCGACACGACAGAGGGTAGGGGTCGAATGGTGGTGGGTGATAGTGTCAGGGGCAGAGAGAGGCACTCACAGATGACACCATCACACAACAACCAACATCCACCCTGCTGCCTCGACCACTACTGACTGGCTGAACTCTTCTCTCACCACCACCGCCCGCTAGCCCAGCGACCTGCCCTCCCCTACCCCGCCCACACTGCCCCAACCCCGCCCACACTGCCCCTACCCCGCCCACACCTTGTCTCACCCACCCATACCGCAAATACACCGCCCACACCGGCCTTTCTCGAACAACGAAATAGCTACAATCAACACCTGGCGGCTATCAAGCAACACCTGACGACTGTCAAGCAACACCTGGTGACTGTCAAGCAACACCTGGTGACTGTCAAGCAATACCTGGTGACTGTCAAGAAATGCCTGGTGACTGTCAAGAAACACCTGACTACTGTCAAGCAACACCTGACGACTGTCAAGCAACACCTGACTACTGTCAAGCAACACCTGACTGCTGTCAAGCAACACCTGACTGCTGTCAAGCAACACCTGGTGACTGTCAAGCAACGCCTGACTACTGTCAAGCAACACCTGACGACTGTCAAGCAACACCTGACGACTGTCAAGCAACACCTGGTGACTGTCAAGCAACACCTGACTACTGTCAAGCAACACCTGACGATTGTCAAGCAACACCTGACGACTGTCAAGCAACATCTGACGACTGTCAAGCAACATCTGACGACTGTCAAGCAGCACCTGACGACTGTCAAGCAACACCTGGTAATTCAAACATTGATGTCTGAATTAACAGAGAAACCCAATATTAACTTTTTATTTTAATTTGAACCTACATACACCCTATCCCAGACTCAAAATGGTGATGCAGAATATTTACAAACATTCTCTCAGAATCGGTCAAGACTCGAACCAGCGCATTCTTCACTGCAGCCGTAGCCCAGTGGTGGGAGTCGCGTCTCTCACCACTTAGGTCCGGGGGTCGAATCTCTGGACCCTTGTGAGTTTAGCGCATGGTTATGATTATAACAGTAATAATAGTAATAATAATAATAATAATCATAGTAATGATAATAGTAATAGTAATAATGATAGTAAAAATAGTAATAATAATAGTAATAGTAATAATAGTAATAGTAATAATAATAGTAATAATAGTAATAATAATAATAATAATAATAATAATAGTAATTATAGTAATAATAATAATAGTAATAATAGTAATAATAATAGTAATAATAGCAATAATAATAGTAATAACAGTAACAATAATAATAATAGCAATAATAGTAACAATAATAATAATAGTAATAATAGTAATAATAATAGTAATAATAATAATAGTAATAATAGTAATAATAATAGTAATAATAATAGTAATAATAGTAATAATAATAGTAATAATAATAGTAATAATAGTAATAATAGTAATAACAATAAAAATAGTAATAACAGTAACAATAATAACAGCAATAATAATAATAATAGTAATAATAATAATAATAACATCAGTGTGCAGGTCTGCCACTCAGCTGGTCCTCACATAACAACATCAGTGTGCAGGTCTGCCACTCAGCTGGTCCTCACATAACAACATCAGTGTGCAGGTCTGCCACTCAGCTGGTCCTCACATAACATCAGTGTGCAGGTCTGTCACTCAGCTGGTCCTCACATAACAACATCAGTGTGCAGGTCTGTCACTCAGCTGGTCCTCACATAACAACATCAGTGTGCAGGTCTGCCACTCAGCTGGTCCTCACATAACAACATCAGTGTGCAGGTCTGCCACTCAGCTGGTCCTCACATAACAACATCAGTGTGCAGGTCTGCCACTCAGCTGGTCCTCACATAACATCAGTGTGCAGGTCTGTCACTCAGCTGGTCCTCACATAACAACATCAGTGTGCAGGTCTGTCACTCAGCTGGTCCTCACATAACAACATCAGTGTGCAGGTCTGCCACTCAGCTGGTCCTCACATAACAACATCAGTGTGCAGGTCTGCCACTCAGCTGGTCCTCACATAACAACATCAGTGTGCAGGTCTGCCACTCAGCTGGTCCTCACATAACAACATCAGTGTGCAGGTCTGTCACTCAGCTGGTCCTCACATAACAACATCAGTGTGCAGGTCTGCCACTCAGCTGGTCCTCACATAACAACATCAGTGTGCAGGTCTGTCACTCAGCTGGTCCTCACATAACAACATCAGTGTGCAGGTCTGTCACTCAGCTGGTCCTCACATAACAACATCAGTGTGCAGGTCTGTCACTCAGCTGGTCCTCACATAACAACATCAGTGTGCAGGTCTGTCACTCAGCTGGTCCTCACATAACAACATCAGTGTGCAGGTCTGCCACTCAGCTGGTCCTCACATAAGACTAAATCATTGTAAAGAAACTACTGATTTTTTCCCCTTCAACACATTAACAATAATTTACAGATCTAACTTTGGAAATTTATCTGAAGCGTAAATTTTTATTCAATATAAAATAAGCCATTGCAACTGCTTTGGATTTTTATCCTCTGGAAGCTTCAGATTTTTGTAGTTTCCAAAAATGGACCCAAAAAATAGAGATTTATTTGGGCTTAAAATTTATCAACTTTTTTTTTTTTTTTTTTTTTTTTCTATAAAAGAAAAAAGACATTTGCAAGATTTGGGTATCTTTTTTTCCGAAACGTTTCGCCAACACTGTTTGGCTTTTTCAGTCGAACACAGAGGCAGCAGCAGTAGAGATGTGAAGACTAAGTAATCAGTCCATTACACTCGATGACGCAGTTTTGAGGTGGTCAGTCCCTCATTCTCTATTACAATTTCGCCCCTCCTTATGTAGAGCTCTAACATCTGAAGAAGATTCTCCTCTAATACCTTGTTTAGAGGAGGATCTTATAGCACTACTCCCCCATTAAGGAGGGTTTCTTCCTCCATTTTCTTATTCGCTTAGCGGATCGAGCCTTCACTATTCCATGTGCTGAATAACCCACATGGGTTTAGCCCTTCATATAAGTCTAATCTAATCCCTCTTTAAAACGATTCTGGATGCTACAATTCACAGGAAAGTCGTTTGTCTCCACACAGCATCTGACCCGTTAGTCTTATCTTGAATCATTAGTCTACCTAGGCAAAGTTAAATCCATTCCCTTCCTCTATCTCTACTTCCATGTGTCTTGCCCCTGGGACTCATTTTCACTAAATAGTCTAAGAAACTAATGTATCATAATTGTGTATGAGCCCAAGCACAAATATACACAAATTAAGAAAGGGATTATAGTTGAGTTTCAGTGGATTCCTTCTCACACAGGCCTGCAGGCGCATGCCAAACTAGCCGCTCGGACAATTCAGATCTAACAAAATCCATCCTGGCGTAACCCAACCTACACTGACCTAACATAGCCTAACTTAACCTAAAATAATAAAAATCTGTAAATAGGTAATGTTCAGAAACCGACACTCGACAAAGCGTCAGGAAACGAACGGAGTACGAAGAGGATGAACCGAACGCAGCGCTGGAGATTCCCGGCTGGTGGACGAGCACTGATGTGCAATATGGAACAATATCGTCTCTCCCACCATGATAACATCGCCACCTGGAGCACGAGACACAGTAACCATGACGTGGTATAAACCTTGATAACAGATACCCACAAACTGGCTTTTAAAACACGAGTAAACACTAGGACATATTTATTAAATAACGTTTCGGTCCTGGGGACCTTGATTAGGGGTCCCAGGACCGAAAAGTTTTCTTTTTAAACTACTAAACATGACGTGTCTCCTGCTTTAGACTCCACGCCTCTCTATCCACCTTTGTTAAGCTAATAATGAATAAATATAGAAGTGGAAGTCACCGGGTCCCATTCTTGGATGGTACGACGATATTCAGCTCCGTGACGGAATGTTTATGTTGGGGATGGAGTCATTATTGTGTGACAGGAAATAAGCAGAGGTATCTCTTCGTTTGCACGTATACCAGAAGCAGATTGTTGTGATTGTTGTGGTTCTTGTGCTTAATGTGGCTGGTTTTATGGCTGTGGTTTTATTATGCGAAGCGCTAAATCCCCGTACGTCATTTAACACAATAAAATAGCCAGCTGCCTCGTCCCAGGACAGACAAAACACACTCACCCAGGAACGTAAAGATGATGGTTCAATAAATTTCTGGTTTGACTCTGGGAGTAAGAGACACTGATGGTGCAATTACCTCGCGGTGAGAGCCAGGTGATGGAGAAGAATTTCTATTGAGTGACTTGAGTGAGAGAGAGAGGAGAGATATCGACTGACAGACCCACCGGGGTGCCAGCTCTCACTCTTCTGTCCACGCCACTCTTGTTATTAATGGTGCACTGTATCGACAAGTTAGTGAGACATGCGCAACACTTCAGTATCTTTTCTTGCCAAACATTCTCCCTGCTTCTTCAGTCGAATACAAGACATTGTAAGTCGAGCATATATTCGACTGACGAGCATGATGCGCACACTGAACGTTCCGACAACAAAGCTACTAAGATGTTACACATACGTCTTACTTATCAACTTGCCAGTCAACTTGTGAAATATTCTCTCGCACAGGAGAAGAGGAAGTATACTTGACAACACGAAAACAAAAACACTGTCAAACTGGGAAAGCCTTAAGGAAGCTCGGCTGAATTTACAAAGAGAGCTCATATCCCTCTTCAGCTTATTTTAAAGTCCTGTTTCAAAAGAGCTTTGAAGTGTCCTCTGACACTGACCCAACTCTCAGAGACTTTTGGAAGAGCTAGTTCAACATCCTCCAGTTTGTGAGTCTGATAATTAAAGCCTGGGAAATACTGTTTCTGACATCGAACTTTTGCAGTTCGAGCACCACCTAGGAGCCAATTAATTTCAAACACCCGGGTTCCACTGTATCTACCTATGGTGCATTACCACCACCCCCAAGATGCGACCCACAATGGTCGATTAACACTCAGGCACCCATTAAATCACAGAACGAATGGGGATCGAACCCATGTCAAGCAAGTCATGAAACTCAAGTCAATGTGCTAACCAGGTACCTATTTTACTGCTAGGTAGAGGGGGAGGCAGCTAGTATAAAGGTACTTATTGCTATATTCCTAATTTTACCCCATTACACTAATGGTACACAGTACCGACAATAGGAGGAATCAGACACGTGCAAAACCTGGGTATCTTTACCCAGTGACTTTACCAGTTCAATACAGATATGCTATAAGAAAGTAAAAGATGAAGTGATCAGTACCTCAGTCTTACAGATATACCCCGCCCAGACATCGAACCCGGGTATCGTGATTTATTGTTACGCCCTACTTAAAATAACTACCTTCGACTACTCGTGGAAGGTGGCCACAGTCGTATTGCTACAGCTTCCATTTCTCCAAACGGAATTACCACCGGGGAGAAAAATATCTTCATTCGCGGGACTAATAAAATCTCTGGTCGTGACCCGACCACAGGGGTAACTACGTTCATTTCTCTAAGTTACAAAGTGTTGGTACTGGCAACAATGGCATTGTCACTCGAGCTGGTTTTGCCACCACTATAAACGAGGACAAGAAGAGGTATAGTCTTACACAGAAAATCTTTATTCTGGAAATAGGAGGAGGACTTCGGGTCAATGAATTCTTATAGTTTCTTCCTCTACACCTCAACATCCACTACACCTTACATCAATTAAGCCTCACGACATTCACTAACACCTCACAACTGTCACTAACACCTCACAACATCCACTATACCTCACAACATCCACCACACCTTACAACAACCATTATACCTCACAGGATTCTTCACAAATCACCAAACATACACTTTCCAGCAGCCTCTGTTTACACATTCTCCCAGATTTTTAAGTCTCCCATAAAGGCAGCTTCTAACTATTCTAAATTAATACTTGTTTCTCACGAGGACACAAGATACACAAGCTGTAGCGGGTACATGTGGGGGGTCTCGTCAGTGTTTTGCTTCTGACGAGGCCCAGCGAGTGTTAACGAGCGGAGGAATGCTGGTTTTGACGCCGTGGCGTTAATGCCTGTCTCACGATATGTTGACCTCAGCATCACCACGTTAAGTCTTGTTTTTCTTAAACAAGTAAATTGTTTGCACTGCTGCCTATGTTATCATCAGTTAACCTAACCTAATTATCCCTTCGGCCAAATGGCTGTCGACGCAATATCCGTTCGGTCAATTATCTTTCAGTCAAATGTCTGTCTGTCATATATCCTTCCAAGGTTATTTATTAGTATTTTGTTCACTGATTGTCACTTCATCCTCATCCTAGGGTCATGGAACAGAGGCTACTGCACCTTGGTCTGTCAGCGGACCCCAAATATCTCGCCTCACCCTTACGGATCTGGGGCTCGTTCTCGATAAAAAAAATAAAAATCTCGTCAAAATTTCTATATTCCCTAACAAAAAAAAAAAAAAAAAACAGTGTCCATAATGCCCAGATGTATATATAAAAAAAGACGGCGTTCATTGTGAGAGCGCTGTTATATTTTATTATGGCGATGGTTTGAAGAAAGTTTTGTAAAAATCTGCATGTCAAAATCCGCGTCTCGTCAAAATCCGCATCTCGTCAAAATCCGCATCTCGTCAAAATCCGCATCTCGTCAAAATCCGCATCTCGTCAAAATCCGCATCTCGTCAAAATCCGCATCTCGTCAAAATCCGCATGTAGATCTTGGAAAATCTGTAAAACTTTCTCCCTCACCCACATAATTACAATAGAGCAAATAGTAATATTACCCTCACCGATAGGAATTTTATTTTGGGTAAGGATGCTTGTTCCTCCTCAGAATGATCTTATGTTTCGCTGAATCTTAATAACACGATTGTAAACAAACCCTCGTAGAGTGGTTTATGCACCGTCCTGGAATTTTACGATTCACTCGCCATGAGTTCTAACCCCACCCGTACCGTGGTTTGAACTTATGTACAGTTTTCAGGATATATATTAAAAAGAGATGTTTCTCCACGAGTGGCTTCTTCCTCTAGACTGGTGTAGCCGCCCTTGGCGAAACGTTTCCTCCAATATCGCGGAACTCACGCAAGTGTCCTTATCCGCAGTGTGTCACCACCTTCATATAATTTCAACCAAATTCCACTCGTTTTCCCAGGAATAAATATTGCTGCTTAATTCCCTGCGTATAGAAATGGCTACGCCGATATCAGCTGACATTTTCATACAAGCTACGCCGATATCAGCTGACATTTTCATACAAGCTACGCCGATATCAGCTGACATTTTCATACAAGCTACGCCGATATCAGCTGACATTTTCATACAAGCTACGCCGATATCAGCTGACATTTTCATACAAGCTACGCCGATATCAGCTGACATTTTCATACAAGCTACGCCGATATCAGCTGACATTTTCATACAAGCTACGCCGATATCAGCTGACATTTTCATACAAGCTACGCCGATATCAGCTGACATTTTCATACAAGCTACGCCGATATCAGCTGACATTTTCATACAAGCTACTCCGATATCAGCTGACATTTTCATACAAGCTACTCCGATATCAGCTGACATTTTCATACAAGCTACTCCGATATCAGCTGACATTTTCATACAAGCTACTCCGATATCAGCTGACATTTTCATTCAAGCTACGCCGATATCAACTGACATTTTCATACAAGCTACTCCGATATCAGTTATTCACTAAGACATGTATTTTCTTGAAGTCGGAAATCTTAGACAAGCAAGCGATATAACGGAGCTTCTAAAACATTTTACGACAGAGTTTAACTTTTACGACTTAGAAAGATTCTTATAACGTTGGCTGAGAAATGAGCTAAAAAAAAAAATGATTTTTTCTCCCGTATTCAGTATTTTTTATTAAAATCATAACCCATTGAAAACAAATCACAGAACAGGGTTTGAAACCAAGGCAGGCTGGTCCAGTGGTTAGCACACTCGCCTGCGAAGAACCAAAAAAAAAAAAAAGGCACGATGCCGTGACTGGAATATACAAATAACCCGCACATAGGAGAGAGCAGCTTACTACGATTTTTCATTTCTACTTGGACTATTTACAAAGTCACAATGTGACTTGGAACATTTACAAAGTCACAGTGTGACTCTGTGAATGGTTATTTGTGTATTGTGTACTCTCGCCTGTCATCGGTTCAGCGATTTTTTATTAAAATTATTCAAGTAAGCGAGCAGCGTTGATATGTAAACGTAACCTTATCAACTACACGCTAAAATGACGCCTGGAATCGGTTTATATGTTAGTCACGCTGATAAAAACAGAGGGTAAAAATCAGTATGTTTATGCCTCTCCAAATTCAGCAATTTCCTTTATATCATGCAGGAAATATGCAAGGAACGTATGTCAGAAGCACAATGAGGGGGTCTTGGGTGCGTTAGAGACAGTAGTTAACGGAGGAGAATGTTGGCAACACAAACTCACCTAGAAGCAGCCACCTACTCATCTGAATCAGTCTGCCAAGACACCTGCAGGCAGCGAGTCCTTATCAAGCCATACCTGCATACCACACCTGCAGGTTTCGTGTACATACCTGTAAGGGAAATAAGAATTACCATCCCATCACGGAGTATATCAATCCATCTATATTATACTAACTTGAATGGCAAAAATCATTTGCCAAGCAGTTTAAATTAACATCTGTAAACATCACACGAAATAATTACCATAATCTGTACAAAAAAAAAAAATAGAAATTTAAAATCAGTGAAAATCTCAAGAAATGTATTGGTGATTTAAGGGTACCAAGTCACCTGTGTGATAGCACAGGTGAGACCACAGGTGTCGCACCTTTGATTAACATAGGTAGCTAAGATGTTTTGGTTCAGGAAAATCATTTCAGTGTTGACGTCAGCGCACTTCTGGCAGTGCGGCTGTTGAATGAATGATGGTGAAATGTGTTTCTTTGGGTCATCCTTCCTTGGTGGAGAAACCCCGATGAGGAAAAGAAAGAATAGTAGTTATAGTAGTGTTTTTTAAGTCTCTCCGGACAGTGTCCACAATTCAAGTGTCATCGTCACTTCTCCCTAAGCAAGTCAGTGGCCTTCGTATGTCGGCGTGACTCCACATCTAATCCACAAAGTGGATTTGAATACTTGACGACGTTTCGGCCTCTTTTGGACCACTGTCTAGTCAGTGACTGGCTGAAACGTCATCCAATATACGTTTCGAATTTGTGGATCAGTTGTAAAATATTCCAGCAAGAGTATTGTAACTCCTTCATATCATGGCTTGAATGTACGAACCACAGCCGGGCTTTAGTTCGAACGTCGATTTACGTGCGGCCAGCAGTAACAGCCTGGGTGATCTTGTGGGATTGAAAGTTTACCTCAAGGATGCTTCAAAGGGTCAATGCCCTCTGCCCTCCCCCCTCGCGGCCTAATCTCAGACCAGGCCCCTTAGATGGTTGGGTGATGGTCGGATAAACAGTAGACCACTAAGCCAAGAGATACAACAACACACCTAACGTCAACAAAAGTTGCGTTCACGCTTGATACAAAAAAATGATTCGAAAAAAAAAAAAATGCAAAAAGTCTACGGAATTTTGTCATAACATTTCAATTGCATAACTGGAATATATCAAAGAAATTAAGGGCAAAATAATAGGCTGTTGTGGCTCTATTATGTTAAGTGGTGTAGTCGACAGCTGGGACTAGACTGGTGGCTGAGATAGCAGACAGCTGGTGTTAAAAGCTAGCTAGGGACCTAGGGTTACGACACAGCTGGCTCTGCAACATTGGACGAGGTACTCCACAGCTGGTCTTGCTGTGTCAGCTGGCTTTCTCCGGAGATTGCATTAAGGTGAGAGAAATGCTCATTCATAAATGTCAAAAGCATCTAAAATCTCATCGAACGTGGGGAATTGCACGCTGTCTGGAGGTGTGAACGCTACGCTACATCAACATTATGAACGCTGTGCTACATCAACATCATGAACGCTGTGCTACATCAACATCATGAACGCTATGCTACATCAACATCATGAACGCTGTGCTACATCAACATCATGAACGCTATGCTACATCAATATCATGAACGCTATGCTACATCAACATCATGAACGCTGTGCTACATCAACATCATGAACGCTGTGCTACATCAACATCATAAACGCCCTTCTATATCAACATCTCGAGCGCCCTCTCACATCAACAACTTACCACCACCTCGAGATATTAAACAGTAACCTTCATTACATATGAATGATGGGCAGCAGGTGCAAGAAGAAGCCTTGCAGCGCCCTTCTCCCAACATCTCATCCTCTCCTCGTTCCAGCCACCTGCCACAGTCCTCCTGGAACGAGGCTCATTAGTCTCCTTAATGATATATAAAGGACCCATTTCAAATGTTGTCAAGCGTGAAATTTTTACCACCTCAGCTTGTCGACACGAGCGAGGCTGTTTATAACTAACCCTCATTGCGACCTCTCTCGACCTCTCGCTAGTTCCATTCTGTCATGAACGAAACTTTTTTCTTATTTACAATACTCCCAGCGAACATATTTTTGCGATTCCCTCTAGTCCCAAAGAACTATCTTTCTCGCTAGTCCCACTAGTCCTAAAGAACCATCTCTCTCGCTAGTCCCACTAGTCCCAAAGAACAATGTCGCTAGTCCCAACGATACCCATTTCCTTACACTGTATACAGCTAACGGTAAGACATCAGCTCCTCTAGGCCCCTTTTCAGAGCAGTGCTTCGAGACGTGTCAAGGTCCTCTTCAATGAAAAGTTCAGCAGCAACGTGGAACTTGTCATGTTGCAATGTTTACTGTTGCTCAGGTTCTTCTTCGACTACCACTGTTTTAATAATCCCTCTTTTTTTTCAAGTAGCATATATGTATAATTTAGCTAATAACTGAGGTAAGAAAATGTTTGACTCGTTAGTGAATCGTCGAAACGTGCAATAAAATGACATTTTAGCACATTTTTCTGTATTTTTAAATCTCTAGTCCTGGACGAATCCTCTGCCTTCCATTGTCCTGGACGAATCTTCTACCTCCCATTGTCCTGGACGAATCCTCTACCTCTCATTGTCCTGGATGAATCCTCTACCTCCCATTGTCCTGGACGAATCTCGCATTCTCAGGGGAGATGCTCGGGTACTTTACTCCTTCCAAAACATCCTTACGACACCTGCTCCGAGAGATCGAATTGGCTTCTTATTTCCCCGAGAGCCAATGGACTATATTCCCCCGACCTCCCATTCATAAATTTTGATGGGCGTGAAGCGGATCTCAAAAAAAAAAAAAAAATGGGAAAGACATGGATGCCTGCCTTCCACATCGCCACCCCTTCCACTGAAAATAAAATACTCAATTTTCTGATTTCTCCTGGAGGATGTTGAGCTGGTGGCATGCCAGGGAGAGGACTGTGCTTAGCAGATGGAGATGGTAACACTGGCGACCATCAGACAGCTAGAGCGGTAACTGTAGATTTCTCGTGTACGTTAGCGGACGTACACACGCACACAGTACTTTGATACAGGGTGTGCAGATTCGGTCTCAGGATCGAAACGTTTCCAACTGAGAAGTTGTTCGATCCATATTAGCGGTATTGTTATACTAACTATATATATATATATATATATATATATATATATATATATATATATATATATATATATATATATATATATATATATATATATTAGCCTTCTAACACCTTGTAAATAATGTCGAGCACCTCTAAGGTTATGTCTAACACTTTGCAAGTTGTGTCTAATATTTTGTATGTCTAACACTTCGTAGATAATGTCTAACACTTCGTAGATAATGTCTAATACTTCGGAGATAATGTTCAACACTTCGTAGATGATATTTAACATTTCGTAGATAATATTCAACACTTAAGTCATGTCCAAGGGGTCTCTTGCATAGTGCCACCTCTAAGGCACTTGTCTCACGGTGCCTATTATCCAGAAGCTACTTCAGCTATGCCTCTTACGGTCAACATACTGTGTAACAACAATGAACACCTTGAAGAACACAGATCAACTCTGTTATATCAATAAATGTTATTTCATTACATTTACCATTCCAAATTAAGGCAAGAATTTTCCATGATTCTCCAGGCATCAAATATAACATTTTTAATCTGATGAAAAAAATCTATCAACCTAGAAAGTCATCGTGTTTTTTTTCCTCTAATTCATTTTGGTTACCGAGAAAGTACATAATGATTATTTATGATCCAATTGTGTTGGGGAGAATGAAGGTAGACGTAATTTATGGATGACAGAAGCTCAAGGCAAATTGAATCTGGCGAATCACTTTTGGCAAATGATGGAGGCTTAATGCAATTTGATTTGGCGATTCATTGTTGGCGAATGATAGAGACGGAGATGTGTGTGTGTGTGTGCACGCGCAGGAATTTTGTGTGCGTGTGCAAGTTAGGGAATGTGTGTGGTAACATGTTTATGTACGTATTTTCAACTGTGTTGCGACTACACATGTGCACATGCTGCTTTACGTCATTCATGTACACGTGTATGCATGCTGTTTTATGTGCCTCATACACTCCTGTATACATGAGATTTTGTGTGATTCATATACTCGGGTACACATGTTGTTTTATAGACTTGTGTATAATGTATCTGGGGCTGTGGAATGCATACATAATTCACTGTGTGTGTGTGTGTGTGTGTGTGTGTGTGTGTGTGTGTGTGTGTGTGTGTGTGTGTGTGTGTGTGTGTGTGTGTGTGTATCTCTTACCCCTCAGCTAGTACCCTTCTATATTTGTCTCCCCAAATCTCTATCTCCCCATACAAGTCTCCCCCTCCCCCGTCTCTATTTCCTCTCCTCCCTCTTTCTCTCAGTTCAAGTCAGATTCTCGAGATAAAAATATTTTCTTTACAAGTCTGAACCTCCTCCTCTATTTATGCTTCTAGCGACATGTTTCCATTTTTCACACACATTTGGGCGAGTCAGACTCGGCGAGGTATTTCCTCTCTGTTGGTCCTTCCTTGTAAGTGATTGTGATATATATCACATAAACATGGCTCCATCTGTTCATCTTGGGCCAGTCAATGTTGCTGCTGAACTAAGAACTTGTGTCATGATGTTCAGTCTGATTGTTGCCAGAATAGTGTATGTCTTCTTAGCTATATGATGAGTCGACACTGTTATATATTATTGCATTTGCTTAAGATGTATCAAGTCGTCTAAATCTCTCTCTCTCTCTCTCTCTCTCTCTCTCTCTCTCTTTTTTTTTTTTTTTTTTTTTTTTACACAGGGTTTGACAAGGTTAAGGATCCCTAGCTTTATTGACAGCTATTTACAGGTTAAGGATTCCTAACTTTATTGGCAAGCTAAGAGCTGTTACCTACATCAGCTCATTTGAAAGCATTTTTGTTATGAGACATACAAGTAGGGAACAGGACGAAGTTGGAGCCATCTGTGGGCCAGCATTTTCATTTGATCAACTGACGTTATCTCGTTGACATCATTATGCTGTACGAATGTGTTCCATACTCTCTCTCTCTCTCTCTCTCTCTCTGTCTTCTATAATTTATGTTGCTATCGTTCTGGTGATATCTTTATAAAATCTATTTCTCCTGTGTATAGGACAAGCCATGCAGAGAGATCGTAATTCCCAAGTTAAATAGTGAACACACTCGTGTAACTCCCGGAACTAATGAGCGCCTTAAGGAATCCTTGACAACATCCTCATTGCCCTACTGAGGTCTTCCGACTCAGCCTGACCCGTCCTTCGTGATGGAATATAAGAGAAGAAATGTACATTGTGGGAACAATAGCTACCATGTAGAATCGTACAGCATCACACGGATGTATCTAGTTTCTCTGGAAAACAAATTACTGGTAAGGTAGCTTCCAGCTTGACATTCCTGGTAAGGTAGCTTCCAGCTTGACATTCCAGGCCTCAGGTTTGGAGTGCCCAGCGTGCTCCAGCACAGCGGGCCAAACATTTCACGCGTCTTTGCTATGATAGCCTTCCCTTAATGCACGATTCTGATGCCGATTGTCGAGGCAGGTTACGATGGGATCTCTATCCTCTGGATTGTGTGTGTGTGTGTGTGTGTGTGTGTGTGTGTGTGTGTGTGTGTGTGTGTGTGTGGGGTGTGTGTGTGTGGGGGGGTGTGGGGTGTGTGTGGGGGTGTGGGGGGTGTGTGTGTGGGGTGTGTGTGGGGTGTGTGTGTGGGGTGTGTGTGTGGGGTGTGTGTGTGGGGGGTGTGTGTGGGGTGTGTGTGTGGGGTGTGCGTGGGGGGGTGTGGGGTGTGTGTGTGTGGTGTGTGTGTGTGTGGTGTGTGTGTGTGTGTGTGTGTGTGTGTGTGGGGTGTGTGTGTGGGGGGGTGTGGGGGGGGGTGGGGGGGGTGTGGGGGGTGGGGGTGGGGTGTGGGGGGTGTGTGTGGGGTGTGTGTGTGGGGTGTGTGTGTGGGGTGTGTGTGTGGGGTGTGTGTGTGGGGTGTGTGTGTGGGGTGTGTGTGTGGGGTGTGTGTGTGTGGGGTGTGTGTGTGGGGTGTGTGTGTGGGGTGTGTGTGGGGTGTGCGTGGGGTGTGTGTGTGTGTGGGGTGTGCGTGGTGGTGTGTGTGTGTGTGTGTGTGTGTGTGTGTGTGTGTGTGTGTGTGTGTGTGTGTGTGTGTGTGTGTGTGTGTGTGTGTGTGTGTGTGTGTGTGTGTGTGTCTGTCTGTCTGGATGTGGGTCTACCTGTGTGGCTGTCAGTACATGTTATCAGTCAGCGGGTGATGGAGGGATGGTCAGTATCCGAGAATCAACCTTAACTTGCCACAACACACTTCTGCAGCGCACTAATCAAATGTTAAGCCTTTCCCCTCACCAACAGTCTAACCTTCACACACAAGCTCTAACCAAGACGAACATCTAACCCTCACACACAAGGTCTAACCAACACGAACATCTAACCCTCACACACAAGGTCTAACCAAGGCGAACATCTAACCCTTACACACAAGGTCTAACCAACACGACCATCTAACCCTCACACACAAGGTCTAACCAACTCGAACATCTAACTCTCACACACATGGTCTAACCAAGGCGAACATCTAACCCTAACACACAAGGTCTAACCAAGGCGAACATCTAACCCTCACACACAAGGTTTAACCAACACAAACATCTAACCCTCACACACAAGGTCTAACCAACACGAACATCTAACCCTCACACGCAAGGTCTAACCAAGGCAAACATCTAACCCTCACACACAAGATCTAACCAACACGAACATCTAACCCTCACACACAAGATCTAACCAACACGAACATCTAACCCTCACACACAAGGTCTAACCAACACGAACATCTAACCCTCACACACAAGGTCTAACCAAGGCGAACATCTAACCCTTACACACAAGGTCTAACCAACACGACCATCTAACCCTCACACACAAGGTCTAACCAACTCGAACATCTAACTCTCACACACATGGTCTAACCAAGGCGAACATCTAACCCTAACACACAAGGTCTAACCAAGGCGAACATCTAACCCTCACACACAAGGTCTAACCAACACGAACATCTAACCCTCACACACAAGGTCTAACCAACACGAACATCTAACCCTCACACGCAAGGTCTAACCAAGGCAAACATCTAACCCTCACTCACAAGATCTAACCAACACGAACATCTAACCCTCACACACAAGATCTAACCAACACGAACATCTAACCCTCACACACAAGGTCTAACCAACACGAACATCTAAACCTCACACAATCCAACGAGAACTTAAATTCTGTTCACAGTTACCATGCGAAATCATCAGACTTCACAATGGAAAGTTTAAACCAAAAACATCCCAGGTGATGGTCAACGTATCAGCTTCCGTAATAAATTCAGAAATCACAAAAAACCTGCGTCTCCTCTCACAAGTGACATCAGACCAACCCTCGTTAAACGCCAGACTAGAATACCAAGTTAGCTATGAAATCTTTTTCACCCGCCCGCAAAAAAAAAAATTGTGCGATTTAAATAAACATCCCTGTGATGATAATTGATGGTACGCAGTAAATAAATGACCCGCAAATACGAGATTGAAACTCGTAACGCCGTTTCTTAACCAGTGTTATACCTGCTACTGCACTGATGTGAAGTGTTTATAGAGGAAAGAAAAGTGCTCCATAATTTTATAAATAATGTCAGTTTGTGGGCACTCAGGGAATAAAGTCACGGCGTGACTATTGTAGCGGCGTGACTATTGTAGCGGTGTGACTATTGTAGCGGCGTGACTATTGTAGCGGCGTGACTATTGTAGCGGCGTGACTATTGTGATGACATCTCGAGGAACAGCATCACTGTGAAGCTGTGGTGGAGCGAGGTTGCATTACGTAGTTTGTGGTGAGTTTTGCGATGCTCTGGCCGTAATTAGTGTTTGGGTTTGTTTCGGCCCTGGGAGGTGCCTGGCATGTTTGTTGTGTGTGTGGGGGGGGGAGTCCTGTGAGAGTGCAGAAGTGGTCTGCTAGCAGGCTGGAGGCCGGTCCGCAGACGCCACTGATAGCCTATTTATGGCCTACTTATGACCCTTGTGGGTTTAGCACTTGGCTTTAATGGTAATAATAATAATGTGGCCTGAATGAGCAGCTTGTTGGGTCTGCTGGTGTATTGTGTTTTCGCGGTGGTGTTGTGTATATTTTGTATAATATATATTTTTATAAATGTGAGTTTATCTGTCCTTCCTGGTAATCAAACCTAAAAGAATTTACCAGATGTTTAACATTTTGTGTAGTTTACGGAGTATAAGGGCTTAGGATGGCTTATTTTTAAATAACGTTATATGTACCCCTAGACAAGGTATTTTTACCCCTTTACCTCCATGATAATTTCGTTACAAGTCAGACCAAGCCGGACCATAACACCGCCACAAGTTCCATTCTATGTGAACGTTGTGTATTGTTCCATTCATGGTATTGTGCCTTTTCAATCCTTATTGATGAGGATGTGTGTGTTACAGCAAGCCAAGCATCCGTATTGCTCAAGCTACTGGTCAGTCAAGCAGTTAGATGGAAATCTCTGTCCCCCAGAGTGCCATCTACTGGACAGCCATTAACTCTTGGAATATACGACTCCTGCGGTGTTTCACGTCGATGGTTTAACCACAAAACGAATGAGGCACTTAGGCAAGATTTGGGTATCTTAATCAGGGACGAGGCTCCGCCACCTACTGAATCTTCACTCCAGTGCAGAGATAAAACAGTGGAAGTGTATGTATGACTCTTGTCTCAAGAAACACGTAAACTCGCTGGTTTTGTCCCTTGATGAGGGATCTATCAGTCTTGTATATGCGGAGTGGACGGAGGCTCGAGCCTCCAACACTTCTCATGCTGAATAACCCCTCCCCCAAAAGGATTTAGCATATCACAAAGAATTTGATAATTAAACTAAGCCAAGTGATACATACGGCACATTCAACTTCCTCTCCCAAGACATTCAACTTCCTCTCCCAAGACATTCAACTTCCTCTCCCAAGACATTCAACATCCTCTCCCAAGACATTCAACATCCTCTCCCAAGACATTCAACATCCTCTCCCAAGACATTCAACATCCTCTCCCAAGACATTCAACTTCCTCTCCCAAGACATTCAACATCCTCTCCCAAGACATTCAACATCCTCTCCCAAGACATTCAACATCCTCTCCCAAGACATTCAACTTCCTCTCCCAAGACATTCAACTTCCTCTCCCAAGACATTCAACATCCTCTCCCAAGACATTCAACATCCTCTCCCAAGACATTCAACATCCTCTCCCAAGACATTCAACTTCCTCTCCCAAGACATTCAACATCCTCTCCCAAGACATTCAACATCCTCTCCCAAGACATTAAACATCCTCTCCCAAGACATTCAACATCCTCTCCCAAGACATTCAACATCCTCTTATCACTCACGTATCTAAAGAATTTCTTTTTTTAACCTCCCATGTCTAAATATCCTTTTTTTTTAGTTGCTTTCCGACCTATTCATTCCTCATTGAGGACTCGTCTCAAACATTTCTTACAGAAAACGTTTCTCATTAGTTACCTCTTATCGGGAAATTATTTTTCACCTTACAACTCACGAAATGTATTTCCCTATTTCTCACACTACAGTTTACAGTCCTACTGGAAGTTATTTCTCGCACTACAGTCTACAGTCCTACTGGAAGTTATTTTTCACATTACAGTCTACAGTCCTCCTGGAAGTTATTTCTCACACTACAGTCTACAGTCCTACTGGAAGTTATTTTTCACATTACAGTCTACAGTCCTACTGGAAGTTATTTTTCACATTACAGTCTACAGTCCTCCTGGAAGTTATTTCTCACATTACAGTCTACAGTCCTACTGGAAATTATTTCCCACAGAGAAACGTTGTCCCGAAATATTCAGTTTTTGATGTTTCTCTTATTTTTGTCATTACTACAGAACGCTGCAAAAACACTACAAAAACACTACAAAAACACTACAAAGACACTACAAAAACCTTTAGATCAATTTCCATTAAACACTAACAAGTGTGAAATCTTTGCTGCAAGGGTCGGTAACCCGTGCCCAGAAGTCAACAGGTGGATCCAAAGGTATGAGAGACAGACAGTGCCAGAGAGAGAGCAAGAGACAGACAGTGCCACTCCAGCAGCGGCATCCACATAATGCTGTAGTAGATAATTCCCTTAATCAAGTCTTAAATTTTTTGATGGTGATAATAACCCTCCTTAGTGACATTTTTCTAGCAACCAATTTGGCCATAATTGCATTTTTAATAACAAATTACAGTCTTTATTAATATTTTAACCCGCTATTGCCCCCAGAAATACGTAATCATTAACCTATCAATCCCTCTAATAACACTAATATCTAATCAGACTTACAGCAACAGTTTCTTAGCCACATGTCTCTGATAATTTACTGAAGTGAATCACAAGCTGATATTTTAACCATAGTTAATTACTCTTATCCGAGAGATAATCATCCGGCCTTGTTAGTGACAGAGGAGGTATTTGTCTCCCTCTTTTGGGCATGATCTCTCCATTCACCAGCAGTATTTATGGTTTACTTTAGCACAGAGACAAGGGTTCGCCGGGTCTAAGACCGCTTCTGCTGTCGAAATATTATTGCCGATAACTTTTGCTGTCTAGGAGGCTCGCAATGCTACCTTTACGGTGCCATATATCGGGGTGTGTTTTTCACTGTAAATTTCCGAAGTTTCAGACCGGTTTGAGGCGTTTTCTGATACATTTCCAACTTTAGCTACAGTGAACATGTAGCAAAATTTGAGTTGTATTGTGTAGAAACACGAATTGTCATTCTAAGTACCAAATGCATTTTTCTCAACCGACTTATAACACTATTTCTTCTCAGCAGAGGCAAAGAGAAACATTGAGACACCTGCAAATAACTGCACTGACAACAAACATCACTGAACCAACACAGTGTCACTGCACATAACTCTGTAATCATCGGTAGGAGAAAGTTAGGTAAGGTTAGCCAGGAAAACGGGACAAGTGTTTCCTAGCTCGGATATCACTCATATGATGACCAGCTACTGCAGCTTTTGGTCATCTGACCGAGGCCTTCCACTGGCTTACCCCTCCACTTCTTTAAAATTTAATATAACTTTTGTGTGTGAGTAAGAAGGGGGGGGGGTAAAGAACCTTTGAGCAAATGCAACTCTCCTGTAGAAGAGTATGACAGGTTTGCTAAATGCCATTTTTACTTATGCTAAATACTGACAGCTAATTTCGCTTGGCTACTGCCAGGGATATTTTGATGTCCGTCCCAACACGCTTCTGAGTGATTCCAGGGGTTTTTTTGTTTCCAATGTTCAGGTGAGCTTCAGGTTACCTCAAACCTGGCAACTTATCTCTCCACAGCCTTCCCCACCTGGGAGATTCTCTCTTCATAGAGCCTTCTAATACATCTGGGAGATCATCTCCACAGAGCCTTCTAATACACCTGGGAGATCATCTCTACACAGCCTTCTAATACACCTAGATCATCTCTACAGAGCCTTGTAATACACCTTGGAGGTCATCTCTACAGAGCCTTCTAATGCAACTGGGATATCTTTACAGAGCCTTCTAATACACCTGGGAGATCATCTCCACAGAGCCTTTTAACACACCTAGATCATCACAGAGCCTTCTAACTCACTAGATCATCTCCTCACACAGGATGTCAGGGAGGAGCAACGCACCTGTCATATATATGACGCTGTAACAGCCTCATGGTGACAGCCCTGTAAAAATACTTATGCAGATTTCCAGGAAAATTGGACATTGGAAGAACGACTTTTTTGTGTGATACCTGGAGGGTATTTCAGGGGGTCAACGCCCCCGCGACCCGGTCTATGACCAGGCCTCCATGAAGAATTGTTACGATAGTTTCTTAAATAACGACGCAGCATCTGAAAATATTCAAAGATCTTACCGAGATAATCGAAGATAAAGAAATGCGTTTTGGCTCTTGGTAATTTACACTAAACTTTTTAAGACCCTCAGAGACCTTCAAAAATATTTTTCAAGGTCCTTGGAAAAGTTCACTAAACATTTAAGATCTCTGGAAACCTTCACCAAATATTTTTAATACACCTGGAAACCTTCAAAACGCTTTTTTAAGATCCTCGGAAACCTGCAACAAACATGTAAGATGCTTGGAAGCCTTCACTAAATATTTAAGATCCTTGGAAACCTTCACTATATATTTAAAGATCTTGGAAACCTTCACCAAACATATAAGGTCGCTGGAAACCTACACGAAACATTTTTAAGGCCCTTGGAAACCTTCACCAAACACTTTAGGATCTTGCAAACCTTCACCAAACGTTCCCTGAAATGCTTCAGAAAAATATCACAACATTCTCTATATTATTTTTCGACGCAAGAATCTAAATAGTTTGGAGGGGGGAGGGGGGACGAGGGGAGGGGGGACGGGGGGAGGGGGGACGGGGGAGGGGGGACGGGGGAGGGGGAGGAGGGACGGGGAGGGGGAGGGGGACGGGGGAAGGGGAGGGGGGACGGGGGAGGAGGGAGGGGGGACGGGGGGAGGGGGGAGGTGGGACGGGGGAAGGGGGACGGGGAGGGGGGTGTTGAAGGGGAGTTACAAAAGAAAAACAGCTTCATGGGACGTTTACAGCTAACACTATTAAGCGTTAACGTATACGAGGGAAAAAAACGCCAGGCTCCGTGTAAAAGCTAAAAGCAGAGTGTTTGAAGTGGTGAGGTTTATATCCATAATAAAATACAAGGCGATCAGTTGAAGGAACAGAGAGTTGTCATAAATTGTGATTTATCAGAGCCAATTAAGCACCAGCTGACATAGGGACTATTCAGTTTAGTCTCCGCGTGTTTAAAAGCTGTACAAGTTGTTGTTTTGGGTGTCGTTCAAGTTATAAGCTACGAGTCGATGCCCTCCAATGGATAACTTCACACTCAGCCTTTACCTAAGGAATTCTGCCCACCTCTCCAAGGCAGCGACCAACAACAGATTACAAACACCCAGGGATCCATTTATTGCTGGTTGAACAGGGGGTTTAGGTGTAAGGAGACTTGTGTGGCTCGGCCAGCTAGGTAATCTATTCCGTCTCCTCCTGGTTGTGAGCCAGACGCTCTTATCACCGAGGTAGTTGGCCTCTGGATGTTCAAAGTCTCGAGCATCCTGGAACTGTATTACAAGGAAATATTATCTTAGAGCAAATGAGATTTCTTATACCCACATCGGGAAGCAACATAAATTTTCACCCAGGAGTCGGAATGGGAGAAGTGTGTACGAATTTTCATGAAAACTCGAAGCTATCGTTCAGGAATGGTAATGTCCCGAATAGAAACAACGGCAATAAATCAGCGAGACATGATTTATCGCAGAACAGATCGCTCATCTCATTAGTTATAGCAAGAGTGCAGCGAGTAAGATAGCGATAGGAAGTATGCTTTTAAAACAACCGCTGTACAATTGTTAATTATAGGCGATATAAATCTCAGCTCCTGATCCTCGCCTCTTAACCTACAATCAAGTGGCATTTGTCGGGTCCTAACCTCATGGGGTCCGGGTATATGCACTTCTGACGCTCTGCATCAGAACATTAAACCAGGTTCGTTTGGACCGTCATAATACCGAATATTTCTAGAGCGTCCCTGTGCCTCACCCTGGGCTTCACCTTCCACGTACGTCCCTTGACCTTGACTCTCGTTACTGGGTCTTTAGTAAACGAGTCTTGCGTCCTCAACCATTGCGTCCTGCAGCCTAAAATTCCGTTAACCAACTTTCCGTCTTCAAGGTCTTCAAGTATTGCGTACACCTACTGACATGTGGTAATTATGCTCCACTACCTATATACTGGGCGTTACATTCAACCACAGGACATATCCTGCCAACAGGAGTGGCTTCCTAGTTAGGTTATCCTCCAGGCTTTCATGCCTGCACAACTCATCTTAAAGATTCTGAAGTTATTAAATTTAAGCAGCCACATGCTGGGAGGTTCCTAGATTTTGACCAACTCTTCTTGCAGATATTTTCCATATACCTTTTATCTTCCCAACAATTATCATGAATAAGCAGTGACATGTAATATTTTATTAAATATATGCATGTATATACATGCATATATATATATATATATATATATATATATATATATATATATATATATATATATATATATATATATATATAATTGATAAAATTTGTTTGGCGTATATAATTAATGAAATTCTATGAAGAAAGCATAATATTCGGATTTATGAGGCGGCGTGCCTCACAAATCATTATTACGGCTTGCCTCTGCACCTTCTCCCGGGCACGAACCCGGATAAGAATCGCTCTCATCGGCTGGGGCGTTCCCTCTCCGGATGGTGCTTGTGTTATCCTTCCATCTTTAACACAGAAACTCCCATTGATGAACAGAGCCCCCAGGTCGCTTATCAACAGCTGGATCAGTTATGGTTCTCTCACCATAAGAACAGCGTGGGCCTTGACATAGTTAGGACTACAGAGTCTATGTGAGTACACGAGACATAGGGTGTTACACAGAGCCTCAAGGATAGTGACCCACCCAGAAGACCAGTGGGGAATAGAGGGATGGTATATGAAGAATAGAGCAGTTGGAGGATAGAAATAGCAGGATACTTGGGAAAAGAGGATGGGAAGTCAACGATTATTATTACAACTAGTAAGACGTGCAGATGATAACTGATGCCATAAGCTGTCTTGTAGCATACATGATAAGCCGTCTTGACACGTACTGTATGTTGTGTAAACATACCACAAGCAGCCTAATACACTGCCTCGGCACTGACGACCAGACAGCCAGGCACCCAGGAGTCTCAGTGCCATTTGTCTTAGTTTATGCTGTGAAGACGCAGTATAGATGCTGTGAAGATGCAGTGTAGATGCTATGAAGACGCAGTATAGATGCTGTGAAGATGCAGTGTAGATGCTGTGAAGATGCAGTATAGATGCTGTGAAGACGCAGTATAGATGCTGTGAAGATGCAGTGTAGATGCTGTGAAGACGCACTATAGATGCTGTGAAGATGCAGTGTAGATGCTGTGAAGATGCAGTGTAGATGCTGTGAAGACGCAGTATAGATGCTGTGATGATGCAGTGTAGATGCTGTGAAGATGCAGTGTAGATGCTGTGAAGACGCAGTATAGATGCTGTGATGATGCAGTATAGATGCTGTAAAGATTCAGTGTAGATGCTGTGAAGATGCAGTGTAGATGCTGTGAAGACGCAGTATAGATGCTGTGATGATGCAGTGTAGATGCTGTGAAGATGCAGTGTAGATGCTGTGAAGATGCAGTATAGATGCTGTGAAGACGCAGTGTAGATGCTGTGAAGACGCAGTATAGATGCTGTGATGATGCAGTGTAGATGCTGTGAAGATGCAGTGTAGATGCTGTGAAGACGCAGTATAGATGCTGTGATGCAGTGTAGATGCTGTGAAGATGCAGTGTAGATGCTGTGAAGACGCAGTATAGATGCTGTGATGATGCAGTGTAGATGCTGTGAAGATGCAGTATAGATGCTGTGAAGATGCAGTGTAGATGCTGTGAAGACGCAGTATAGATGCTGTGATGCAGTGTAGATGCTGTGAAGATGCAGTGTAGATGCTCTGAAGATGCAGTGTAGATGCTGTGAAGATGCAGTGTAGATGCTGTGAAGATGCAGTATAGATGCTGTGATGATGCAGTGTAGATGCTGTGAAGACGCAGTATAGATGCTGTGAGGATGCAGTGTAGATGCTGTGAAGATGCAGTGTAGATGCTGTGAAGACGCAGTATAGATGCTGTGAAGATGCAGTGTAGATGCTGTGAAGATGCTGTGTAGATGCTGTGAAGACGCAGTATAGATGTTGTGATGATGCAGTGTAGACGCTGTGAAGACGCAGTATAGATGCTGTGAAGATGCAGTGTAGATGCTGTGAAGACGCAGTATAGATGCTGTGAAGATGCAGTGTAGATGCTGTGAAGACGCAGTACAGATGCTGTGATGATGCAGTGTAGATGCTGTGATGATGCAGTGTAGATGCTGTGAAGACGCAGTATAGATGCTGTGATGCAGTGTAGATGCTGTGAAGATGCAGTATAGATGCTGTGAAGATGCAGTATAGATGCTGTGAAGACGCAGTATAGATGCTGTGATGATGCAGTATAGATGCTGTGATGATGCAGTGTAGATGCTGTGAAGACGCAGTATAGATGCTGTGAAGATGCAGTGTAGATGCTGTGAAGATACAGTATAGATGCTGTGAAGATGCAGTGTAGATGCTGTGAAGATGCAGTGTAGATGCTGTGAAGATGCAGTATAGATGCTGTGAAGATGCAGTGTAGATGCTGTGAAGACGCAGTATAGATGCTGTGATGATGCAGTGTAGATGCTGTGAAGACGCAGTATAGATGCTGTGATGCAGTATAGATGCTGTGAAGATGCAGTGTAGATGCTGTGAAGACGCAGTGTAGATGCTGTGAAGATGCAGTGTAGATGCTGTGAAGATGCAGTGTAGATGCTGTGAAGACGCAGTATAGATGCTGTGATGATGCAGTGTAGATGCTGTGAAGACGCAGTATAGATGCTATGAAGATGCAGTGTAGATGCTGTGAAGACGCAGTATAGATGCTGTGAAGATGCAGTGTAGATGCTGTGAAGACGCAGTATAGATGCTGTGATGATGCAGTGTAGATGCTGTGAAGATGCAGTGTAGATGCTGTGAAGATGCAGTGTAGATGCTGTGAAGACGCAGTATAGATGCTGTGATGATGCAGTGTAGATGCTTTGAAGATGCAGTATAGATGCTGTGAAGATGCAGGGTAGATGCTGTGATGATGCAGTGTAGATGCTGTGAAGACGCAGTATAGATGCTGTGATGATGCAGTGTAGATGCTGTGAAGATGCAGTGTAGATGCTGTGAAGATGCAGTATAGATGCTGTGAAGATGCAGTGTAGATGCTGTGAAGATGCAGTGTAGATGCTGTGATGATGCAGTATAGATGCTGTGAAGATGCAGTGTAGATGCTGTGAAGACGCAGTATAGATGCTGTGAAGATGCAGTGTAGATGCTGTGAAGATGCAGTATAGATGCTGTGATGATGCAGTATAGATACTGTGAAGATGCAGTGTAGATGCTGTGAAGACGCAGTATAGATGCTGTGAAGATGCAGTGTAGATGCTGTGAAGACGCAGTATAGATGCTGTGATGATGCAGTGTAGATGCTGTGAAGATGCAGTGTAGATGCTGTGAAGACGCAGTATAGATGCTGTGAAGATGCAGTATAGATGCTGTGATGATCTAGTGTAGATGCTGTGAAGATGCAGTGTAGATGCTGTGAAGACGCAGTATAGAGCTGTGATGATGCAGTGTAGATGCTGTGAAGACGCAGTATAGATGCTGTGAAGATGCAGTGTAGATGCTGTGAAGACGCAGTATAGATGCTGTGATGATGCAGTGTAGATGCTGTGAAGATGCGGTGTAGATGCTGTGAAGATGCAGTGTAGATGCTGTGAAGACGCAGTATAGATGCTGTGATGATGCAGTGTAGATGCTGTGAAGATGCAGTGTAGATGCTGTGATGATGCAGTGTAGATGCTGTGAAGATGCAGTGTAGATGCTGTGAAGACGCAGTATAGATGCTGTGATGATGCAGTATAGATGCTGTGAAGACGCAGTATAGATGCTGTGATGATGCAGTGTAGATGCTGTGAAGACGCAGTATAGATGCTGTGATGATGCAGTATAGATGCTGTGAAGACGCAGTATAGATGCTGTGATGATGCAGTATAGATGCTGTGAAGACGCAGAATAGATGCTGTGATGATGCAGTGTAGATGCTGTGAAGACGCAGTATAGATGCTGTGATGATGCAGTATAGATGCTGTGAAGACGCAGTATAGATGCTGTGATGATGCAGTATAGATGCTGTGAAGATGCAGTGTAGATGCTGTGAAGACGCAGTATAGATGCTGTGATGATGCAGTATAGATGCTGTGAAGACGCAGTATAGATGCTGTGAAGATGCAGTGTAGATGCTGTGAAGACGCAGTATAGATGCTGTGATGATGCAGTATAGATGCTGTGAAGATGCAGTGTAGATGCTGTGAAGATGCAGTGTAGATGCTCTGAAGACGCAGTATAGATGCTGTGAAGATGCAGTGTAGATGCTGTGAAGACGCAGTATAGATGCTGTGATGATGCAGTATAGATGCTGTGAAGATGCAGTGTAGATGCTGTGAAGATGCAGTGTAGATGCTGTGAAGACGCAGTATAGAGCCGTGATGATGCAGTGTAGATGCTGTGAAGACGCAGTATAGACGCTGTGAAGATGCAGTGTAGATGCTGTGAAGATGCAGTATAGATGCTGTGATGATGCAGTGTAGATGCTGTGAAGACGCAGTATAGATGCTGTGAAGATGCAGTGTAGATGCTGTGAAGATGCAGTGTAGATGCTGTGAAGATGCAGTATAGATGCTGTGAAGATGCAGTATAGATGCTGTGAAGATGCAGTGTAGATGCTGTGAAGACGCAGTATAGATGCTGTGATGATGCAGTGTAGATGCTGTGAAGACGCAGTATAGATGCTGTGAAGATGCAGTGTAGATGCTGTGAAGACGCAGTATAGATGCTGTGATGATGCAGTGTAGATGCTGTGAAGACGCAGTATAGATGCTGTGAAGACGCAGTGTAGATGCTGTGAAGACGCAGTATAGATGCTGTGATGATGCAGTGTAGATGCTGTGAAGATGCAGTGTAGATGCTGTGAAGACGCAGTATAGATGCTGTGATGATGCAGTGTAGATGCTGTGAAGACGCAGTATAGATGCTGTGAAGATGCAGTGTAGATGCTGTGAAGGCGCAGTATAGATGCTGTGAAGATGCACTGTAGATGCTGTGAAGACGCAGTATAGATGCTGTGATGATGCAGTGTAGATGCTGTGAAGACGCAGTATAGATGCTGTGAAGATGCAGTGTAGATGCTGTGAAGACGCAGTATAGATGCTGTGATGATGCAGTGTAGATGCTGTGAAGACGCAGTATAGATGCTGTGAAGATGCAGTGTAGATGCTGTGAAGATGCAGTGTAGATGCTGTGAAGACGCAGTATAGATGCTGTGATGATGCAGTGTAGATGCTGTGATGATGCAGTGTAGATGCTGTGAAGACGCAGTATAGATGCTGTGAAGATGCAGTGTAGATGCTGTGAAGATGCAGTGTAGATGCTGTGAAGACGCAGTATAGATGCTGTGATGATGCAGTGTAGATGCTGTGAAGACGCAGTATAGATGCTGAGAAGATGCAGTGTAGATGCTGTGAAGACGCAGTATAGATGCTGTGATGATGCAGTGTAGATGCTGTGAAGACGCAATATAGATGCTGTGTAGACGCTGTGTAGACACTGTGAAGACGCAGTATAGATGCTGTGAAGACGCATTATAGATGCTGTGATGATGCAGTGTAGACACTGTGTAGACACTGTGAAGACGCAGTATAGATGCTGTGAAGACGCAGTATAGATACTGTGAAGACGCAGCGCAGACGCAGCAAAGAAATTCTCTCATCTCAGCGTTGCCATGATCTTCTTCAAGCGATCATCTCAAGGATGAAGAACCTGAAGATTTCATGAATATCAATGATGCTCGAGTGAATAATTTTCCCTTAAAGTAACCTTGAGGTTTTAAAAAAAACGTCAGCATAACGTCAAGCCGAGTGACGCACACGACATACCAACACACTCGCTACGTCTGGAAGTACACAAGGTGGAGGTACACACGTGGAAGAACACACGTGGAAGTACACACGATGAAGAACACACGTGGAAGAACACACGTGGAAGAACACACGTGGAAGAACACACCTGGAAGTACACACCTGGAAGAACACACGTGGAAGAACACACGTGGAAGAACACACGTGGAAGAACACACCTGGAAGTACACACCTGGAAGTACACACCTGGAAGTACACACCTGGAAGAACACACGTGGAAGAACACACGTGGAAGAACACACCTGGAAGTACACACCTGGAAGAACACACCTGGAAGAACACACGTGGAAGAACACACGTGGAAGAACACACCTGGAAGTACACACCTGGAAGTACACACCTGGAAGTACACACCTGGAAGAACACACGTGGAAGAACACACCTGGAAGTACACACCTGGAAGTACACACGTGGAAGAACACACGTGGAAGAACACACGTGGAAGAACACACCTGGAAGTACACACCTGGAAGTACACACCTGGAAGTACACACCTGGAAGAACACACGTGGAAGAACACACGTGGAAGAACACACCTGAAAGTACAAACCTGGAAGTACACACCTGGAAGTACACACCTGGAAGAACACACGTGGAAGAACACACGTGGAAGAACACACCTGGAAGTACACACCTGGAAGAACACACGTGGAAGTGCACACGTGGAAGTACACACGTGGACGTACACACGTGGAAGTACACGCGTGGAAGTAAACACGTGGAAGTACACGCGTGGAAGAACACACGTGGAAGAACACACGTGGAAGAACACACCTGGAAGTACACACCTGGAAGAACACACCTGGAAGAACACACGTGGAAGAACACACGTGGAAGAAAACACCTGGAAGTACTCACCTGGAAGTACACACCTGGAAGTACACACCTGGAAGAACACACGTGGAAGAACACACGTGGAAGAACACACCTGGAAGAACACACCTGGAAGTACACACCTGGAAGAACACGTGGAAGAACACACGTGGAAGAACACACGTGGAAGAACACACCTGGAAGTACACACCTGGAAGTACACACCTGGAAGAACACACGTGGAAGAACACACGTGGAAGAACACACGTGGAAGAACACACCTGGAAGTACACACCTGGAAGTACACACCTGGAAGAACACACGTGGAAGAACACACGTGGAAGAACACACCTGGAAGTACACACCTGGAAGTACACACCTGGAAGTACACACCTGGAAGAACACACGTGGAAGAACACACGTGGAAGAACACACCTGGAAGTACACACCTGGAAGAACACACGTGGAAGTATACACGTGGAAGTACACACGTGGAAGTACACACGTGGAAGTACACACGTGGAAGAACACACGTGGAAGGACACACGTGGAAGGACACACGTGGAAGAACACACGTGGAAGTATACACGTGGAAGTACACACGTGGAAGTACACACGTGGAAGTACACACGTGGAAGAACACACGTGGAAGTACACACGTGGAAGAACACACGTGGAAGAACACACGTGGAAGAACACACGTGGAAGAACACACGTGGAAGAACACACGTGGAAGAACACACGTGGAAGTACACACGTGGAAGTACACACGTGGAAGTACACACGTGGAAGAACACACGTGGAGGTACACACGTGGAGGTACACACGTGGAAGAACACACGTGGAAGAACACACGTGGAAGAACACACGTGGAAGAACACACGTGGAAGAACACACGTGGAAGTACACACGTGGAAGTACACACGTGGAAGAACACACGTGGAAGAACACACGTGGAAGAACACACGTGGAAGAACACACGTGGAAGAACACACGTGGAAGAACACACGTGGAAGAACACACGTGGAAGAACACACGTGGAAGAACACACGTGGAAGAACACACGTGGAAGAACACACGTGGAAGAACAAACGTGGAAGAACACACGTGAAAGAACACACGTGGAAGAACACACGTGGAAGAACACACGTGGAAGAACACACGTGGAAGAACACACGTGGAAGAACACACGTGGAAGAACACACGTGGAGGTACACACGTGGAAGAACACACGTGGAAGAACACACGTGGAAGAACACACGTGGAAGAACACACGTGGAAGAACACACGTGGAAGAACACACGTGGAAGAACACACGTGGAAGAACACACGTGGAAGAACACACGTGGAAGAACACACGTGGAAGAACACACGTGGAAGAACAAACGTGGAAGAACACACGTGGAAGTACACACGTGGAAGAACACACGTGGAAGAACACACGTGGAAGAACACACGTGGAAGAACACACGTGGAAGAACACACGTGGAAGAACACACGTGGAAGAACACACGTGGAAGAACACACGTGGAAGAACACGTGGAAGTACACACGTGGAAGAACACACGTGGAAGAACACACGTGGAAGAACACGTGGAAGTACACACGTGGAAGAACACACGTGGAAGAACACACGTGGAGGTACACACGTGGAAGAACACACGTGGAAGAACACACGTGGAAGAACACACGTGGAAGAACACACGTGGAAGTACACACGTGGAAGAACACACGTGGAAGTACACACGTGGAAGAACACACGTGGAAGAACACACGTGGAGGTACACACGTGGAAGAACACACGTGGAAGAACACACGTGGAAGAACACACGTGGAAGAACACACGTGGAAGAACACACGTGGAAGAACACACGTGGAGGTACACACGTGGAAGAACACACGTGGAAGTACACACGTGGAAGAACACACGTGGAAAAACACACGTGGAAGAACACACGTGGAGGTACACACGTGGAAGAACACACGTGGAAGAACACACGTGGAAGAACACACGTGGAAGAACACACGTGGAAGAACACACGTGGAAGAACACACGTGGAAGAACACACGTGGAAGAACACACGTGGAAGTACACACGTGGAAGAACACACGTGGAAGAACACACGTGGAAGAACACACGTGGAAAAACACACGTGGAAGAACACACGTGGAAGAACACACGTGGAAGTACACACGTGGAAGAACACACGTGGAAGAACACACGTGGAAGAACACACGTGGAAGTACACACGTGGAAGAACACACGTGGAAGAACACACGTGGAAGAACACACGTGGAAGAACACACGTGAAAGAACACACGTGGAAGAACACACGTGGAAGTACACACGTGGAAGAACAAACGTGGAAGTACACACGTGGAAGAACAAACGTGGAAGAACACACGTGGAAGAACACACGTGGAAGAACACACGTGGAAGAACACACGTGGAAGAACACACGTGGAAGAACACACGTGGAAGCACACACGTGGAAGAACACACGTGGAAGAACACACGTGGAAGAACACACGTGGAAGAACACACGTGGAAGAACACACGTGGAAGAACACACGTGGAAGTACACACGTGGAAGTACACACGTGGAAGAACACACGTGGAAGAACACACGTGGAAGAACACACGTGGAAGAACACACGTGGAAGAACACACGTGGAAGAACACACGTGGAAGAACACACGTGGAAGAACACACGTGGAAGAACATACGTGGAAGTACACACGTGGAAGAACACACGTGGAAGAACACACGTGGAAGAACACACGTGGAAGAACACACGTGGAAGAACACACGTGGAAGAACACACGTGGAAGAACACACGTGGAAGAACACACGTGGAAGAACACACGTGGAAGAACACACGTGGAAGAACACACGTGGAAGAACGCATGTGGAAGAACACACGTGGAGGTACACACGTGG
>NC_091295.1:47621334-47628834 GCF_038502225.1 Cherax quadricarinatus
TGCAGTGACAGTGTGGAGTGTAGGCTGGAGTGACCGTGTCGAGTGTAGGCTGGAGTGACCGTGTCGAGTGTAGGCTGGAGTGACCGTGTAGAGTGTTGGCTGGAGTGACCGTATCGAGTGTAGGCTGGAGTGACCGTGTCGAGTGTAGGCTGGAGTGACCGTGTGGAGTGTAGGCTGGAGTGACCGTGTCGAGTGTAGGCTGGAGTGACCGTGTGGAGTGTTGGCTGGAGTGACCGTGTGGAGTGTAGGCTGGAGTGACCGTGTGGAGTGTAGGATGGAGTGACCGTGTGGAGTGTAGGCTGGAGTGACCGTGTGGAGTGTAGGCTGTAGTGACCGTGTGGAGTTCAGGCTGGAGTGACCGTGTCGAGTGTAGGCTGGAGTGACCGTGTAGAGTGTTGGCTGGGGTGACCGTGTCGAGTGTAGGCTGGAGTGACCGTGTCGAGTGTAGGCTGGAGTGACCGTGTGGAGTGTAGGCTGGAGTGACCGTGTGGAGTGTAGACTGGAGTGACCGTGTGGAGTGTTGGCTGGAGTGACCGTGTGGAGTGTAGGATGGAGTGACCGTGTGGAGTGTAGGCTGGAGTGACCGTGTGGAGTGTAGGCTGGAGTGACCGTGTGGAGTGTAGGTTGGAGTGACCGTGTGGAGTGTAGGCTGGAGTGACCGTGTGGAGTGTAGGCTGGAGTGACCGTTTGGAGTGTAGGCTGGAGTGACCGTGTGGAGTGTTGGCAGGAGTGGCCGTATGGAGTGTTGGCTGGAGTGACCGTGTGAAGTGTAGGCTGGAGTGACCGTGTGGAGTGTAGGCTGGAGTGACCGTGTGGAGTGTAGGCTGGAGTGACCGTGTGGAGTGTAGGCTGGAGTGACCGTGTGGAGTGTATGCCGGAGTGACCGTGTGGAATGTTGGCCGGAGTGACCGTGTGGAATGTTGGCTGGAGTGACCGTGTGGAGTGTAGGCTGGAGTGACCGTGTGGAGTGTAGGCTGGAGTGACCGTGTGGAGTGTAGGCCGGAGTGACCGTGTGGAATGTTGGCCGGAGTGACCGTGTGGAATGTTGGCTGGAGTGACCGTGTGGAGTGTAGGCTGGAGTGACCGTGTGGAGTGTAGGCTGGAGTGACCGTGTGGAGTGTAGGCTGGAGTGACCGTGTGGAGTGTTGGCTGGAGTGACCGTGTCGAGTGTAGGCTGGAGTGACCCTGTCGAGTGTAGGCTGGAGTGACCGTGTCGAGTGTTGGCTGGAGTGACCGTGTGGAGTGTAGGCTGGGGTGACCGTGTGGAGTGTTTGCTGGAGTGACCGTGTGGAGCGTTTGCTGGAGTGACCGTGTGGAGTGTTTGCTGGAGTGACCGTGTGGAGTGTTTGCTGGAGTGACCGTGTGGAGTGTTTGCTGGAGTGACCGTGTGGAGTGTTTGCTGGAGTGACCGTGTGGAGCGTTTGCTGGAGTGACCGTGTGGAGTGTTTGCTGGAGTGACCGTGTGGAGTGTTTGCTGGAGTGACCGTGTGGAGTGTTTGCTGGAGTGACCGTGTGGAGCGTTTGCTGGAGTGACCGTGTGGAGTGTTTGCTGGAGTGACCGTGTGGAGTGTTTGCTGGAGTGACCGTTTGGAGTGTTTGCTGGAGTGACCGTGTGGAGTGTTTGCTGGAGTGACCGTGTGGAGTGTTTGCTGGAGTGACCGTGTGGAGTGTTTGCTAGAGTGACCGTGTGGAGTGTTTGCTGGAGTGACCGTGTGGAGTGTTTGCTGGAGTGACCGTGTGGAGTGTTTGCTGGAGTAAGCATATGGTAGAACGAATGAAAAAAAAAATATTTAAAAATTTTCTAGACTGGGTTTTTTCAGTGAAGGAACTAAACCTGTGTTTCCCTTAAACCAAGCCTTATTACCTTACCCAAATAACCTGCAAATTGAACAAGTAAATTTACATCAACATTTCGGTCTAAGACCATTAACTAGTCACAAACAAGCATGAAGGAGAGGGAGCCAGTGTACATACGACATGTGACGTAGGGACGGGTTATTTTGTTAAAATATTAGTATTACGGAAAACGCTTGTAATATTAAAATATACATTTCAGATTACGGAAAAGGTTAAATTTCGTTAGTTGTCTTACGAGATACCCAGCGCCAGCTTCCCAACGTTGTTATATTTGTTCAAGATTCTGTTTTTTGCATCATCTGGGACAAAACTGATCTAATTTGTGGGAAATGCTCTGCATAACAAGCTGCTTTCTATATAGTAATATGTCATTGATGTCAGCTATGGTCGTATACCTTGTACATGTACTTGTAGAAATAAAGATACTATTATTATTTATCTTGTTTACCAGTCAGAAAATTATGAAAAAGAGCCGGACACGTCTGGCAGAGAGATGCCTTCGGAAAAAATGTGAGATCGTTCACATTGGCACGCTCCCATGACGGCGAGAGCAGCGGATCGTGTCCATACTATGGATTGCAATTGTCCAGAGCATGTTCACCAAGCATAGGTTACGAGCTGCTCACTTGTCCTTGAGAACCTCCTTGGTACACGCACTCTGACACTCCGAGTGCATCAACCTGAGTACGACTGGAGAACAAGTATGGTCGTACCAAGAGTATGTATATTAAGCAACATATGCTCGGATCAAGAAACTGAAGAAACGATTCGCCACGATTGACTAAGTCATTCGTGGCGAAATGTTTTCTCAGCGTTTTGATTTGTGCATATGTGGTTTTTGTCTCCTGAGAATGCCAGATCCTCTTTTTCAAGGCTGCTGCAATAAAAACATTCAGATTCACAGCTGGTCAATTTTCCTTAGGAAGCCAACACACTGAGGGAGATGTTTAAGGTATGTTGATTTTTTCCATGAACAAGTTGAATTAGAAGTCTGTTAGCGATTGACGAATGGAGGATCGAGCCTCCACTACTCCTTGCAAGTAATGATTCCAATTGGACTTACAGCTACATAAAATATATTAATGTAGAAATTATATGGTAGAGGAGACTTCAACGCCGGTAGGGTAGTGATCCAGAGAGATTTTGTTAGCGCCTTTGGCACTAACAGATGTTATTAGTGCCTTTGGCACTTCAAAGGCCGTGTCATCTAAGGCTTTGATCTGGGTAAGTTATCTCTGGACCCTAGCACCAGGCCCAGGCACTTGACCTCAGCTATCCACCCTCTACCTTTAGATATTAAAAGTTATACCATCGGCCCCTGATCTATCAGCGAGACCGAATGTGGTAGTGATTGCGTAGAGAGTACAATATTTACTATACACCAAACACACACACACACACACACACACACACACATAGGAAATGCAAGTACTAACCCATATCTCTGTATAAGCAAAGATAAAAGGCAGTATAAATACAATGGGAATACTACCTAATATACTAGAAGCTAGAGAAGAATGAGCTCTCGAGAATGCAACACGAACACGGGAACAAAGTTGGAAATTAGAAACCCAAATAAACCGCTAGGATAATAGGAAGTATTTCTTCAATTTAAGAATGGTCAATCAGTGAAGTGAGCTAAGGTACGCCAGTGGAAGGGAACGCCAGAGACTCGGAAATAGATATGACACGTCATGTCAATAGACTGAAAATAATTGGAAGGGACCAAGAACTGTAGCTCATGCTACAAAAGATAGTAATGCATATAATGGAACAGCTGATGAGTTCGGAAAGAAATTATAGCATTTTTAACCCAACGGGAATTGAATCCCAGAAAGAGAGATTCCACCAGTGATCCCTGAAGCTTCGCATTGAGTCCAAAAGCAACCAAAGGTAATAGACAACCAAGGGCAATAGGATGGCTAAACAAAATCAGCCTGATAGTCTGCGCGGCCGCTGGTTACTGTTATTACCAATAATAACCAGTGGTAGGTGGAACTGGGTAGCTCCATAACATTCCTGGAAATTTGCATTCTTGGAGGGGATTTAAGTAGCGTTGATCATATGAAGGGGGTAAATGTGAAGAGGGTTATCAATAATTCACAACCATCCACGACCACACCCCCACTACCACCCATAACTCTCCTCTCATCTGAAATCATTGCCTTTGCAAGTCGTCTCAGAGTGAGGCCGTCGTCTCCGAGTGAGGTCGTCGTCTCCGAGTGAGGTCGTCGTCTCCGAGTGAGGTCGTCTCCGAGTGAGGTCGTCGTCTCCGAGTGAGGTCGTCGTCTCTTGCTCAGATGCCGGTGAAAGGTTTCTTGACCCAACGAATTAGAGCAACCCTACATTTCCTCGAATCAAACCCGATTATCTCCCATGATCCCTTCGCATTTAGCGCATTTCTAATAGAATACTAACACCACTAATATTACAGTACTAATATTTATTAATATAATAATTTCCCAGGCCAAGAGTGTATCACACTGAGTCCAAATGAGTTTCAGATCTCAACATTATTGTAATTATATGAAGACCTGAACGCAAGTGGGCAAAAAGTGGACACTCGATCTTCCATCCAATAATCGCCAGACAATTTTTTTCTCTCGCAAACATACTGTATCATCAGCAAACAACAACTGTGACAATTCCCACATAACATCAGATTCATTTCCTTTAAAAACTAAACATTATCAGTTCACTTATTTTACAACTTCACATAAACACAGATGGAGCACACTTAGATACAGTCTCTGTGATGCACTTAAGAGGATGAAGAGTCGAACCTCCTCCACTTCTTGCACTGACTGAACACCACGGATTTAGTACTTCACACATTTATAACAAATAATAGATAAATAACAACAGTCCGATTTATAAATTCATTAAATATCCATCCCTGTCTAGGATTTATTTATACATCAAATTTTTCATCTTCTCTTCTATACTAATCTAAACTTCGCTCTCCCAACTTTCTAAAGCTTTCAAGGACTTGTAATGTATTCCACATATTTGCAACACAAGCAACATCACTTCCCTAGCTACCCTACTGTATTCCTCTCACAAATTCATAAATGCAATAGACGGCTAATTTCCCTCGAGGAAGTATTGCTCAGACAAGTCCATCAGTGTGATTACTTGACCACGAGGACATTAGTTTGATTAAAGTAATATTATTAATATTATCTTCAAAAGATGACTGATATAAAGTAGAAACTGTCACAGTTGCTGTTTGCTGGTGATGCTGTATTTTTGGGAGATCCTGTAGAGAAGATGCCAAAAAAAAAAAAAAACTGGTAGATGAGTTTTCAAGAGCAGGAAAAAGAAAATCGAAAGCGTGGACAGAAAAAGAGCAAGGAAATAAGAGTAAGAAGTATGGGCAATGAAGGATTTTATTAGAAAATGAAGGGAAGTGGTACGGAGGAAGAGGATATTTTTATATATCTGCAAGTTGAGGTGTCATGGAAGTGTCTATTGCAAGGATAGGCGAGGCAAAAGAAGGCAGTTGGAGTGTCGAGGCCGTGCAATAAATCTCGTCATTAAAAAAAATAATATAACGATACAATGGGTCAACTGTGGACAGCCGTCAATATATAAGAACTCAAGAGAAGTCTAGATTGGTTCCTGGTACGCCTTGTGCTGTCTCTTCTCTCTCCAGTAATTTGCATATTACTGGCCTCCCCTGCTAGGTTCATCCGCTGGTTATGCTTATCTCCACCTAATTTTTCAGCGTGTTCTCTCTCTCAGCTTCTTGGCAGCAGCTACCATCTTACCTGCATCTTACTGACATCTTGACAGGAGCTAACCTCTTCCCAACATCTTAATAACATCTTCCCAGGAGCTAACATCTTTCCGGCAGCTAACATCTCCCCAGCATCTTACTAAAATCTCCCAAGCATCTTGCTAAAATCTCCCCAGCATCTTGATAAAATCTCCCCAGCATCTTGATAAAATCTCCAAAGCATATCACTAAAATCTCCTCAGCTGTAAAACGCATGTCAGAATTCTTACAGAAGCGAAAACAAAAATCCCTGAATTTTCCCCAGTTGAAGTCAAATTTTCCTGATCAATTAAATTCAGAAGGAAAATATTCTAATAACTACGACGGTCTTTATATTGTAAATTTTATAGTGTCTTTGCACTGTATTTTATATCATATCATTCAAAACAAGGAATGGTGGAGGCTTGATCCTCTGTCTACTAATCGCTACCCAGTGTTTGACATCACAGGCTGTTGGTACAAATTCAGTATTTAGTACACTAGCACTCTGCTCATTTTCAGCATAAGTACTTATACTGTAAGGAGTGTACAGGTGTCTAGCTCACTGTACGGAATGTACAGGGCAGTGAACATCAGGGTTTAGAGCGTTGGCGGTGGGCATCTCAGGGTCTCGAGAACGAAGGGAGAGGGAGCATCAGGGTCTAGAGAGCGTAGGGGGGGGCAGTGAATATCATGATCAGATAGCGTGGGGGGGGGAGTGAATATCAAAAGGGAGGACGGCAGTGTGGAAGGGGCAGTTAGTGTCAGGAGTGTAGGAAGGTGTAAGGTAACACTAGACCTCCTCCTCCACCACTCCCCGTTGCGTGTTCCATCCTTATAAGTTCACCTGGTATTACTCACAGCCTGACGCAGCGATTCGTCGCTCCGACCCTACACGTCCAAAACACGATCCTGCTGTGTAAAGCCATCCCATAAATAATTTACGTAAGCATCAGCCTGATGTATAAATATACTTATTTATAAATATATTCAGAATCAAAGTATACACAGAGAGGGTATTTATGCAAAGCATCATGGTATAACCGCAGCCATTCTGAGAGGTCACCTGTGACCCCAACCATCGTTGGAGGTCATAAAATTCTTAGCCTAGGTGACTAGCGTCTTGCTGGGTGTCGCTGCCACGCCCAGAGTAAATGTATCGTCAGCTGGTACTGAGAGAGCAGCGTTGCTCGATTATTATGGCTGGTTTACATTTCAAAAGATGTTTGGCGAGTGTTAGGTGATAGAAATGTGGTCCTGGATTCAAAATGGCTTGCTTGTATGTGCGCGCTTGTGTGTGCGTGTGTACAGCAGGTGCCTCGGGAACGCAGTCGCTGCTCTCAGAATAAACGCAGAAGCCGATAGATACAGACACCAACGTTCCAAAGTTGATCAGCAGACAACGATGCCCAGCGCAAACACCGACCCAAGTAACTTTAGGGTCGTCTTCTAACGAAAACGACCCTAAAGTTCTCCGTCACAAAATGCGTGCAAAAAAAAACATAACACGAAATTTAATTATCAAAATCTTCTCGTTGAAAAGTAATTTTCAGACTTTGCCCTATCAACAGTCCTTGTTTTTAGAATGTCAACACCCGCTTTTATTTTTTTTTTTAATCCAGTCGCAATTGGGCTTCCTGTAAGGGCTGGCGTTATGTCACCAATGAGTAATTTGTACATATATTCCATTGTTTCTTAATGACAACACCAGTTGTTGGTGATACCATGGATGCCCACCTCTCTTACCTCTTACATTCATCCATTCATACACCCTATCTATCTCAATCACCCATCTAGCCATGCCTATCAATCTCAGCCACCCATCTCTCTCTGCCGACCTTACCCCAGATCTGTCCTACCCAGCATCCATTACATCTCCAGCCACC
>NC_091295.1:47633834-47666334 GCF_038502225.1 Cherax quadricarinatus
TCTTGGCTGGACGAACATTGAGAGACGAACTCTTAATGGTTCTCCGGTTATCGGGGCAATATTAACACGGTTATCGGGGCAATATTAACACGGTTATCGGGGCAGTATTAACACGATTATCGGGGCAATATTAACACGATTATCGGGGCAGTATTAACACGATTATCGGGGCAATATTATTAACACGGTTATCGGGGCAGTATTAGCACGATTATCGGGGCAATATTAACACGATTATCGGGGCAGTATTAACACGATTATCGGGGCAATATTAACACGATTATCGGGGCAATATTAACACTGTTATCGGGGCAATATTAACACGGTTATCGGGGCAATATTAACACGGTTATCGGGGCAATATTAACACGGTTATCGGGGCAATATTAATACGGTTATCGGGGCAGTGTTAACACGGTTATTCGGGGCAGTATTAATACGGTTATCGGGGCAGTATTTACTTATGGATCGTAAATGAATATTTAAGGTACGCTAAATTTGTTTTTCATGAGTTAGCGAGTGCTTGAGAGTGCATTAACGAGGAGTTAGCGAGTGCTTGAGAGTGCATTAACGAGGAGTTAGCGAGTGCTTGAGAGTGCATTAACGAGGAGTTAGCGAGTGCTTGAGAGTGCATTTAACGAGGAGTCAGTGATTGCTTGAGAGTGCATTTAACGAGGAGTCAGTGATTGCTTGAGAGTGCATTTAACGAGGAGTTAGCGAGTGCTTGAGAGTGCATTTAACGAGGAGTTAGCGAGTGCTTGAGAGTGCATTTAACGAGGAGTTAGCGAGTGCTTGAGAGTGCATTTAACGAGGAGTCAGTGATTGCTTGAGAGTGCATTTAACGAGGAGTTAGTGATTGCTTGAGAGTGCATTTAACGAGGAGTCAGTGATTGCTTGAGAGTGCATTAACGAGGAGTTAGTGATTGCTTGAGAGTGCATTAACGAGGAGTTAGTGATTGCTTGAGAGTGCATTAACGAGGAGTTAGTGATTGCTTGAGAGTGCATTAACGAGGAGTTAGTGATTGCTTGAGAGTGCATTAACGAGGAGTCGAGGAGTTAGTGATTGCTTGAGAGTGCATTAACGAGGAGTTAGTGATTGCTTGAGAGTGCATTAACGAGGAGTTAGTGATTGCTTGAGAGTGCATTAACGAGGAGTTAGTGATTGCTTGAGAGTGCATTAACGAGGAGTTAGTGATTGCTTGAGAGTGCATTAACGAGGAGTTAGTGATTGCTTGAGAGTGCATTAACGAGGAGTTAGTGATTGCTTGAGAGTGCATTAACGAGGAGTTAGTGATTGCTTGAGAGTGCATTTAACGAGGAGTTAGTGATTGCTTGAGAGTGCATTTAACGAGGAGTTAGTGATTGCTTGAGAGTGCATTTAACGAGGAGTTAGTGATTGCTTGAGAGTGCATTTAACGAGGAGTCAGTGATTGCTTGAGAGTGCATTTAACGAGGAGTCAGTGATTGCTTGAGAGTGCATTTAACGAGGAGTCAGTGATTGCTTGAGAGTGCATTTAACGAGGAGTCAGTGATTGCTTGAGAGTGCATTTAACGAGGAGTTAGTGATTGCTTGAGAGTGCATTTAACGAGGAGTTAGTGATTGCTTGAGAGTGCATTTAACGAGGAGTCAGTGATTGCTTGAGAGTGCATTTAACGAGGAGTCAGTGATTGCTTGAGAGTGCATTTAACGAGGAGTTAGTGATTGCTTGAGAGTGCTTGAGAGTGCATTTAACGAGGAGTTAGTGATTGCTTGAGAGTGCATTAAACGAGGAGTTAGCGAGTGATTGCTTGAGAGTGCATTTAACGAGGAGTCAGTGATTGCTTGAGAGTGCATTTAACGAGGAGTCAGTGATTGCTTGAGAGTGCATTTAACGAGGAGTCAGTGATTGCTTGAGAGTGCATTTAACGAGGAGTCAGTGATTGCTTGAGAGTGCATTTAACGAGGAGTCAGTGATTGCTTGAGAGTGCATTTAACGAGGAGTCAGTGATTGCTTGAGAGTGCATTTAACGAGGAGTCAGTGATTGCTTGAGAGTGCATTTAACGAGGAGTCAGTGATTGCTTGAGAGTGCATTTAACGAGGAGTCAGTGATTGCTTGAGAGTGCATTTAACGAGGAGTCAGTGATTGCTTGAGAGTGCATTTAACGAGGAGTCAGTGATTGCTTGAGAGTGCATTTAACGAGGAGTCAGTGATTGCTTGAGAGTGCATTTAACGAGGAGTCAGTGATTGCTTGAGAGTGCATTTAACGAGGAGTCAGTGATTGCTTGAGAGTGCATTTAACGAGGAGTCAGTGATTGCTTGAGAGTGCATTTAACGAGAAGTCAGTGATTGCTTGAAAGTGCATTTAACGAGGAGTCAGTGATTGCTTGAGAGTGCACTAACTAGGAGATAGCAAGTGCTTGAGAGTGCATTAACGAGGAGTCAGTGATTGCTTGAAAGTGCATTTAACGAGGAGTTAGAGTGCGCTTGAGAGTCCATTTAACACTAATGAAAGACTCAGAGGTGGAAAGCAGATACAAAGAACACGAAAACGACGTAGAACGAGACAAATAGGAAAACGACGTAGAACGAGACAAATAGGAAAACGACGTAGAACGAGACAAATGCAGCATAATTCGATCCTTTATTGACAAAATAAAGAGGATCAGGTTAATCTACGCTTCTCCAAAGATCTATGGGCTATGTCAAGGTACCTTATTAAAGAAAATAAGATACCAGATCTATGGGCTATGTCAAGGTACCTTATTAAAGAAAATAAGATACCAGATCTATGGGCTATGTCAAGGTACCTTATTAAAGAAAATAAGATACCAGATCTATGGGCTATGTCAAGGTACTTTATTAAAGAAAATAAGATACCAGATCTATGGGCTATGTCAAGGTACCTTATTAAAGAAAATAAGATACCAGACATATTAAGTAAATATTCCAAATATACTTTCAACACGCAAATTGTAGACACATATAAATATACTCTTCTTCAGCTTACGAGGCCTAGTTTCTAGGCCTATTGAATTCATATGCCCCTGAGTTACCCCCCACAGAATGGATACCGGATGTGCCATGAACTAGCCACTTCTGTGGCAAAATGTTCAAAATCTTCATAGATACCCAGGTGTTGTTCCTGTGTTATGGTCATTAAGCAATATACACCATTTAATGTAACTATAGACATTTCCGTTCCTTGGTTCCATTATAGATATGACTGTTTTCACTATAGACATTGCTGTTCCCTATATAAATGTTGCTCTTTCCAATATAAATTTTACTGTTTCCAATATAAGAGGTTTCCCCTATACACATTACTGTTTCTAATATAAACCTCAGTTTCCAATATAAACCTTCTGTTTGCAATATAAACATTATTCAGTACCCAGTTGAGACATCAACCCGTTTCCCACTGTATACACTGTCCTGTTCCCACTGTATACACTGTCCTGTTCCCACTGTATACACTGTCCTGTTACCACTGTATACACTGTCCTGTTCCCACTGTATACACTGTCCTGTTACCACTGTATACACTGTCCTGTTCCTACTGTATACACTGTCCCGTTCCCACCGTATACACTGTCCTGTTCCCACTGTATACACTGTCCTGTTCCTACTGTATACACTGTCCTGTTCCCACTGTATACACTGTCCTGTTCCCACTGTATACACTGTCCTGTTCCCACTGTATACACTGTCCTGTTCCCACTGTATGCACTGTCCTGTTCCTACTATATACACTGCCTCTGTTCCCACTATAAACTGCCTCTGTTTCCACTATACACACTGCCTTTTTTCCCACTATACACACTGCCTCTGTTCCCACTTTACACAGTGCCTCTGTTCCCACTACACACTGCCTCTGTTTCCACTTTACAAACTGCCTCTGTTCCCACTATACACACTGCCTCTGTTCCCACTATACACACTGCCTCTGTTCCCACTATACACACTGCCTCTGTTCCCACTATACACACTGCCTCTGTTTCCACTATACACACTGCCTCTGTTCCCACTATACACACTGCCTCTGTTCCCACTATACACACTGCCTCTGTTCCCACTATACACACTGCCTCTGTTCCCACTATGCACACTGCCTCTGTTCCCACTATACACACTGCCTGTTCCCACTATACACACTGCCTCTGTTCCCACTATATACACTGCCTCTGTTCCCACTATATACACTGCCTCTGTTCCCACTATATACACTGCCTCTGTTCCCACTATACACACTGCCTCTGTTCCCACTATATACACTGCCTCTGTTCCCACTATACACACTGCCTCTGTTCCCACTATACACACTGCCTCTGTTCCCACTATACACACTGCCTCTGTTCCCACTATACACACTGCCTCTGTTCCCACTATATACACTGCCTCTGTTCCCACTATACACACTGCCTCTGTTCCCACTATACACACTGCCTCTGTTCCCACTATATACACTGCCTCTGTTCCCACTATACACACTGCCTCTGTTCCCACTATACACACTGCCTCTGTTCCCACTATACACACTGCCTCTGTTCCCACTATACACACTGCCTCTGTTCCCACTATACACACTGCCTCTGTTCCCACTATACACACTGCCTCTGTTCCCACTATACACACTGCCTCTGTTCCCACTATACACACTGCCTCTGTTCCCACTATTCACACTGCCTCTGTTCCCACTATACACACTGCCTCTGTTCCCACTATACACACTGCCTCTGTTCCCACTATACACACTGCCTCTGTTCCCACTATACACACTGCCTCTGTTCCCACTATACACACTGCCTCTGTTCCCACTATACACACTGCCTCTGTTCCCACTATATACACTGCCTCTGTTCCCACTATACACACTGCCTCTGTTCCCACTATACACACTGCCTCTGTTCCCACTATACACTCTGCCTCTGTTCCCACTATACACACTGCCTCTGTTCCCACTATACACACTGCCTCTGTTCCCACTATACACACTGCCTCTGTTCCCACTATACACACTGCCTCTGTTCCCACTATACACACTGCCTCTGTTCCCACTATATACACTGCCTCTGTTCCCACTATACACACTGCCTCTGTTCCCACTATACACACTGCCTCTGTTCCCACTATACACACTGCCTCTGTTCCCACTATACACACTGCCTCTGTTCCCACTATATACACTGCCTCTGTTCCCACTATATACACTGCCTCTGTTCCCACTATATACACTGCCTCTGTTCCCACTATACACACTGCCTCTGTTCCCACTATATACACTGCCTCTGTTCCCACTATATACACTGCCTCTGTTCCCACTATATACACTGCCTCTGTTCCCACTATATACACTGCCTCTGTTCCCACTATATACACTGCCTCTGTTCCCACTATATACACTGCCTCTGTTCCCACTATATACACTGCCTCTGTTCCCACTATATACACTGCCTCTGTTCCCACTATACACACTGCCTCTGTTCCCACTATACACACTGCCTCTGTTCCCACTATATACACTGCCTCTGTTCCCACTATACACACTGCCTCTGTTCCCACTATATACACTGCCTCTGTTCCCACTATATACACTGCCTCTGTTCCCACTATATACACTGCCTCTGTTCCCACTATATACACTGCCTCTGTTCCCACTATATACACTGCCTCTGTTCCCACTATATACACTGCCTCTGTTCCCACTATATACACTGCCTCTGTTCCCACTATATACACTGCCTCTGTTCCCACTATACACACTGCCTCTGTTCCCACTATATACACTGCCTCTGTTCCCACTATACACACTGCCTCTGTTCTCACTATACACACTGCCTCTGTTCCCACTATATACACTGCCTCTGTTCACACTATACACACTGCCTCTGTTCTCACTATACACACTGCCTCTGTTCCCACTATATACACTGCCTCTGTTCCCACTATACACACTGCCTCTGTTCTCACTATACACACTGCCTCTGTTCCCACTATATACACTGCCTCTGTTCCCACTATATACACTGCCTCTGTTCCCACTATACACACTGCCTCTGTTCTCACTATACACACTGCCTCTGTTCCCTCTATACACACTGCCTCTGTTCCCACTATATACACTGCCTCTGTTCCCACTATACACACTGCCTCTGTTCCCACTATACACACTGCCTCTGTTCCCACTATATACACTGCCTCTGTTCCCACTATATACACTGCCTCTGTTCCCACTATATACACTGCCTCTGTTCCCACTATATACACTGCCTCTGTTCCCACTATACACACTGCCTCTGTTCCCACTATACACACTGCCTCTGTTCCCACTATATACACTGCCTCTGTTCCCACTATACACACTGCCTCTGTTCCCACTATATACACTGCCTCTGTTCCCACTATATACACTGCCTCTGTTCCCACTATATACACTGCCTCTGTTCCCACTATATACACTGCCTCTGTTCCCACTATATACACTGCCTCTGTTCCCACTATATACACTGCCTCTGTTCCCACTATATACACTGCCTCTGTTCCCACTATATACACTGCCTCTGTTCCCACTATACACACTGCCTCTGTTCCCACTATATACACTGCCTCTGTTCCCACTATACACACTGCCTCTGTTCTCACTATACACACTGCCTCTGTTCCCACTATATACACTGCCTCTGTTCACACTATACACACTGCCTCTGTTCTCACTATACACACTGCCTCTGTTCCCACTATATACACTGCCTCTGTTCCCACTATACACACTGCCTCTGTTCTCACTATACACACTGCCTCTGTTCCCACTATATACACTGCCTCTGTTCCCACTATATACACTGCCTCTGTTCCCACTATACACACTGCCTCTGTTCTCACTATACACACTGCCTCTGTTCCCACTATACACACTGCCTCTGTTCCCACTATATACACTGCCTCTGTTCCCACTATACACACTGCCTCTGTTCCCACTATACACACTGCCTCTGTTCCCACTATATACACTGCCTCTGTTCCCACTATACACACTGCCTCTGTTCCCACTATATACACTGCCTCTGTTCCCACTATATACACTGCCTCTGTTCTCACTATACACACTGCCTCTGTTCCCACTATACACACTGCCTCTGTTCCCACTATATACACTGCCTCTGTTCCCACTATACACACTGCCTCTGTTCCAACTATACTATATACACTGCCTCTGTTCCCACTATATACACTGCCTCTGTTCCCACTATATACACTTCTGTTCCCACTATATACACTGCCTCTGTTCCCACTATATACACTACTATACACTGCCTCTGTTCCCACTATAGACCCTGCCTCTTTTCCCACTATAAACACTGCCTCTGTTCCCACTATACACACTGCCTCTGTTCCCACTATATACACTGCCTCTGTTCCCACTATACACACTGCCTCCCACTATACACACTGCCTCTGTTCCCACTATATACACTGCCTCTGTTCTCACTATACACACTGCCTCTGTTTCACCACACTGCCTCTGTTACTATACACTGCCTCTGTTCCCACTATATACACTGCCTCTGTTACTATACACACTGCCTCTGTTCCCACTATACACACTGCCTCTGTTCCCACTATATACACTGCCTCTGTTCCCACTATACACACTGCCTCTGTTCCCACTATACACACTGCCTCTGTTCCCACTATATACACTGCCTCTGTTCCCACTATATACACTGCCTCTGTTCCCACTATACACACTGCCTCTGTTCCCACTATACACACTGCCTCTGTTCCCACTATACACACTGCCTCTGTTCCCACTATATACACTGCCTCTGTTCCCACTATATACACTGCCTCTGTTCCCACTATACACACTGCCTCTGTTCCCACTATATACACTGCCTCTGTTCCCACTATACACACTGCCTCTGTTCTCACTATACACACTGCCTCTGTTCCCACTATATACACTGCCTCTGTTCACCACTATATACACACTGCCTCTGTTCACTATATACACTATATACACACTGCCTCTGTTCCCCCACTATATACACACTGCCTCTGCCTCTGTTCCCACTATATACACTGCCTCTGTTCCCACTATACACACTGCCTCTGTTCCCACTATATACACTGCCTCTGTTCCCACTATACACACTGCCTCTGTTCCCACTATACACACTGCCTCTGTTCCCACTATATACACTGCCTCTGTTCCCACTATATACACTGCCTCTGTTCCCACTATATACACACTGCCTCTGTTCCCACTATACACACTGCCTCTGTTCCCACTATACTATATACACTGCCTCTGTTCCCACTATATACACTGCCTCTGTTCCCACTATATACACTGCCTCTGTTCACTATATACACTATATACACACTGCCTCTGTTCCCACCACACTGCCTCTACTATACACACTGCCTCTGTTCCCACTATATACACTGCCTCTGTTCCCACTATATACACTGCCTCTGTTCCCACTATATACACTGCCTCTGTTCCCACCCACTATATACACACTGCCTCTGTTCCCACTATACACACTGCCTCTGTTCCCACTATATACACTGCCTCTGTTCCCACTATATACACTGCCTCTGTTCCCACTATATACACTGCCTCTGTTCCCACTATATACACTGCCTCTGTTCCCACTATACACACTGCCTCTGTTCCCACTATACACACTGCCTCTGTTCCCACTATATACACTGCCTCTGTTCCCACTATATACACTGCCTCTGTTCCCACTATATACACTGCCTCTGTTCCCACTATATACACTGCCTCTGTTCCCACTATATACACTGCCTCTGTTCCCACTATACACACTGCCTCTGTTCCCACTATATACACTGCCTCTGTTCCCACTATATACACTGCCTCTGTTCCCACTATATACACTGCCTCTGTTCCCACTATATACACTGCCTCTGTTCCCACTATATACACTGCCTCTGTTCCCACTATATACACTGCCTCTGTTCCCACTATACACACTGCCTCTGTTCCCACTATATACACTGCCTCTGTTCCCACTATATACACTGCCTCTGTTCCCACTATATACACTGCCTCTGTTCCCACTATATACACTGCCTCTGTTCCCACTATATACACTGCCTCTGTTCCCACTATATACACTGCCTCTGTTCCCACTATATACACTGCCTCTGTTCCCACTATATACACTGCCTCTGTTCCCACTATATACACTGCCTCTGTTCCCACTATATACACTGCCTCTGTTCCCACTATATACACTGCCTCTGTTCCCACTATACACACTGCCTCTGTTCCCACTATATACACTGCCTCTGTTCCCACTATACACACTGCCTCTGTTCCCACTATATACACTGCCTCTGTTCTCACTGTTCCCACTATACACACTGCCTCTGTTCCCACTATAGACACTGCCTCTGTTCCCACTATACACACTGCCTCTGTTCCCACTATATACACTGCCTCACCCACTACATACACTGCCTCACCCACTACATACACTGCCTCACCCACTACATACACTGCCTCACCCACTACATACACTGCCTCACCCACTACATACACTGCCTCACCCACTACATACACTGCCTCACCCACTACATACACTGCCTCTGTTACTATACACTGCCTCTGTTCCCACTATATACACTGCCTCTGTTCCCACTATACACACTGCCTCTGTTCCCACTATACACACTGCCTCTGTTCCCACTATATACACTGCCTCTGTTCCCACTATATACACTGCCTCTGTTCCCACTATACACACTGCCTCTGTTCCCACTATATACACTGCCTCTGTTCCCACTATATACACTGCCTCTGTTCCCACTATATACACTGCCTCTGTTCCCACTATATACACTGCCTCTGTTCCCACTATATACACTGCCTCTGTTCCCACTATATACACTGCCTCTGTTCCCACTATACACACTGCCTCTGTTCCCACTATACACACTGCCTCTGTTCCCACTATACACACTGCCTCTGTTCCCACTATATACACTGCCTCTGTTCCCACTATATACACTGCCTCTGTTCCCACTATACACACTGCCTCTGTTCCCACTATACACACTGCCTCTGTTCCCACTATACACACTGCCTCTGTTCCCACTATATACACTGCCTCCCTGCTGTTACTACATTAGTGCAGCCTCCACATAGCAAACTTTCAATGTTGCTTTAATGTCACTGTAGCAACGTGAACACCAAGACACGGGGCACCAGCTGTCACTGTAGCAACGTGAACACCAAGACACGGGGCACCAGCTGTCACTGTAGCAACGTGAACACCAAGACACGGGGCACCAGCTGTCACTGTAGCAACGTGAACACCAAGACACGGGGCACCAGCTGTCACTGTAGCAAAGTGAACACCAAGACACGGGGCACCAGCTGTCACTGTAGCACCGTGAACACCAAGACACGGGGCACCAGCTGTCACTGTAGCAACGTGAACACCAAGACACGGGGCACCAGCTGTCACTGTAGCAACGTGAACACCAAGACACGGGGCACCAGCTGTCACTGTAGCAACGTGAACACCGAGACACGGGGCACCAGCTGTCACTGTAGCAACGTGAACACCAAGACACGGGGCACCAGCTGTCACTGTAGCAACGTGAACACCAAGACACGGGGCACCAGCTGTCACTGTAGCAACGTGAACACCAAGACACGGGGCACCAGCTGTCACTGTAGCACCGTGAACACCGAGACACGGGGCACCAGCTGTCACTGAAGCACCGTGAACACCGAGACACGGGGCACCAGCTGTCACTGTAGCAACGTGAACACCGAGACACGGGGCACCAGCTGTCACTGTAGCAACGTGAACACCGAGACACGGGGCACCAGCTGTCACTGTAGCACCGTGAACACCGAGACACGGGGCACCAGCTGTCACTGTAGCACCGTGAACACCGAGACACGGGCACCAGCTGTCACTGTAGCAACGTGAACACCAAGACACGGGGCACCAGCTGTCACTGTAGCACCGTGAACACCGAGACACGGGCACCAGCTGTCACTGTAGCAACGTGAACACCAAGACACGGGGCACCAGCTGTCACTGTAGCAACGTGAACACCGAGACACGGGGCACCAGCTGTCACTGTAGCAACGTGAACACCAAGACACGGGGCACCAGCTGTCACTGTAGCAACGTGAACACCAAGACACGGGGCACCAGCTGTCACTGTAGCAACGTGAACACCAAGACACGGGGCACCAGCTGTCACTGTAGCACCGTGAACACCGAGACACGGGGCACCAGCTGTCACTGAAGCACCGTGAACACCGAGACACGGGGCACCAGCTGTCACTGTAGCAACGTGAACACCGAGACACGGGGCACCAGCTGTCACTGTAGCACCGTGAACACCTAGACACGGGGCACCAGCTGTCACTGTAGCAACGTGAACACCGAGACACGGGGCACCAGCTGTCACTGTAGCACCGTGAACACCGAGACACGGGGCACCAGCTGTCACTGTAGCACCGTGAACACCTAGACACGGGCACCAGCTGTCACTGTAGCAACGTGAACACCAAGACACGGGGCACCAGCTGTCACTGTAGCACCGTGAACACCGAGACACGGGCACCAGCTGTCACTGTAGCAACGTGAACACCAAGACACGGGGCACCAGCTGTCACTGTAGCAACGTGAACACCGAGATACGGGGCACCAGCTGTCACTGTAGCAACGTGAACACCAAGACACGGGGCACCAGCTGTCACTGTAGCAACGTGAACACCAAGACACGGGGCACCAGCTGTCACTGTAGCAACGTGAACACCAAGACACGGGGCACCAGCTGTCACTGTAGCACCGTGAACACCGAGACACGGGGCACCAGCTGTCACTGAAGCACCGTGAACACCGAGACACGGGGCACCAGCTGTCACTGTAGCAACGTGAACACCGAGACACGGGGCACCAGCTGTCACTGTAGCACCGTGAACACCGAGACACGGGGCACCAGCTGTCACTGTAGCACCGTGAACACCGAGACACGGGGCACCAGCTGTCACTGTAGCACCGTGAACACCGAGACACGGGCACCAGCTGTCACTGTAGCAACGTGAACACCAAGACACGGGGCACCAGCTGTCACTGTAGCACCGTGAACACCGAGACACGGGCACCAGCTGTCACTGTAGCAACGTGAACACCAAGACACGGGGCACCAGCTGTCACTGTAGCAACGTGAACACCGAGACACGGGGCACCAGCTGTCACTGTAGCAACGTGAACACCAAGACACGGGGCACCAGCTGTCACTGTAGCAACGTGAACACCAAGACACGGGGCACCAGCTGTCACTGTAGCAACGTGAACACCAAGACACGGGGCACCAGCTGTCACTGTAGCACCGTGAACACCGAGACACGGGCACCAGCTGTCACTGTAGCAACGTGAACACCAAGACACGGGGCACCAGCTGTCACTGTAGCAACGTGAACACCGAGACACGGGGCACCAGCTGTCACTGTAGCAACGTGAACACCGAGACACGGGGCACCAGCTGTCACTGTAGCAACGTGAACACCGAGACACGGGGCACCAGCTGTCACTGTAGCAACGTGAACACCAAGACACGGGGCACCAGCTGTCACTGTAGCAACGTGAACACCAAGACACGGGGCACCAGCTGTCACTGTAGCAACGTGAACACCAAGACACGGGGCACCAGCTGTCACTGTAGCACCGTGAACACCGAGACACGGGCACCAGCTGTCACTGTAGCAACGTGAACACCAAGACACGGGGCACCAGCTGTCACTGTAGCAACGTGAACACCGAGACACGGGGCACCAGCTGTCACTGTAGCAACGTGAACACCAAGACACGGGGCACCAGCTGTCACTGTAGCAACGTGAACACCAAGACACGGGGCACCAGCTGTCACTGTAACAACGTGAACACCAAGACACGGGGCACCAGCTGTCACTGTAGCACCGTGAACACCGAGACACGGGCACCAGCTGTCACTGTAGCAACGTGAACACCAAGACACGGGGCACCAGCTGTCACTGTAGCACCGTGAACACCGAGACACGGGCACCAGCTGTCACTGTAGCAACGTGAACACCAAGACACGGGGCACCAGCTGTCACTGTAGCAACGTGAACACCGAGACACGGGGCACCAGCTGTCACTGTAGCAACGTGAACACCAAGACACGGGGCACCAGCTGTCACTGTAGCAACGTGAACACCAAGACACGGGGCACCAGCTGTCACTGTAGCAACGTGAACACCAAGACACGGGGCACCAGCTGTCACTGTAGCACCGTGAACACCTAGACACGGGCACCAGCTGTCACTGTAGCAACGTGAACACCAAGACACGGGGCACCAGCTGTCACTGTAGCAACGTGAACACCGAGACACGGGGCACCAGCTGTCACTGTAGCAACGTGAACACCAAGACACGGGGCACCAGCTGTCACTGTAGCAACGTGAACACCAAGACACGGGGCACCAGCTGTCACTGTAGCAACGTGAACACCCAGACACGGGGCACCAGCTGTCACTGTAGCAAAGTGAACACCGAGACACGGGGCACCAGCTGTCACTGTAGCACCGTGAACACCAAGACACGGGGCACCAGCTGTCACTGTAGCAACGTGAACACCGAGACACGGGGCACCAGCTGTCACTGTAGCACCGTGAACACCAAGACACGGGGCACCAGCTGTCACTGTAGCAACGTGAACACCGAGACACGGGGCACCAGCTGTCACTGTAGCACCGTGAACACCGAGACACGGGGCACCAGCTGTCACTGTAGCACCGTGAACACCGAGACACGGGGCACCAGCTGTCACTGTAGCACCGTGAACACCGAGACACGGGGCACCAGCTGTCACTGTAGCACCGTGAACACCAAGACACGGGGCACCAGCTGTCACTGTAGCACCGTGAACACCGAGACACGGGGCACCAGCTGTCACTGTAGCAACGTGAACACCAAGACACGGGGCACCAGCTGTCACTGTAGCACCGTGAACACCAAGACACGGGGCACCAGCTGTCACTGTAGCACCGTGAACACCGAGACACGGGGCACCAGCTGTCACTGTAGCACCGTGAACACCGAGACACGGGGCACCAGCTGTCACTGTAGCACCGGGACCACCGAGACCCGGGCACCAGCTGTCACTGTAGCAACGTGAACACCGAGACACGGGCACCAGCTGTCACTGTAGCAACGTGAACACCAAGACACGGGGCACCAGCTGTCACTGTAGCAACGTGAACACCTAGACACGGGGCACCAGCTGTCACTGTAGCAACGTGAACACCCAGACACGGGGCACCAGCTGTCACTGTAGCAACGTGAACACCAAGACACGGGGCACCAGCTGTCACTGTAGCAACGTGAACACCAAGACACGGGGCACCAGCTGTCACTGTAGCACCGTGAACACCGAGACACGGGCACCAGCTGTCACTGTAGCAACGTGAACACCAAGACACGGGGCACCAGCTGTCACTGTAGCAACGTGAACACCGAGACACGGGGCACCAGCTGTCACTGTAGCAACGTGAACACCAAGACACGGGGCACCAGCTGTCACTGTAGCAACGTGAACACCAAGACACGGGGCACCAGCTGTCACTGTAGCAACGTGAACACCAAGACACGGGGCACCAGCTGTCACTGTAGCACCGTGAACACCGAGACACGGGCACCAGCTGTCACTGTAGCAACGTGAACACCAAGACACGGGGCACCAGCTGTCACTGTAGCAACGTGAACACCGAGACACGGGGCACCAGCTGTCACTGTAGCAACGTGAACACCAAGACACGGGGCACCAGCTGTCACTGTAGCAACGTGAACACCAAGACACGGGGCACCAGCTGTCACTGTAGCAACGTGAACACCAAGACACGGGGCACCAGCTGTCACTGTAGCAAAGTGAACACCAAGACACGGGGCACCAGCTGTCACTGTAGCACCGTGAACACCAAGACACGGGGCACCAGCTGTCACTGTAGCAACGTGAACACCAAGACACGGGGCACCAGCTGTCACTGTAGCACCGTGAACACCAAGACACGGGGCACCAGCTGTCACTGTAGCACCGTGAACACCGAGACACGGGGCACCAGCTGTCACTGTAGCACCGTGAACACCGAGACACGGGGCACCAGCTGTCACTGTAGCAACGTGAACACCGAGACACGGGGCACCAGCTGTCACTGTAGCAACGTGAACACCAAGACACGGGGCACCAGCTGTCACTGTAGCAACGTGAACACCGAGACACGGGGCACCAGCTGTCACTGTAGCAACGTGAACACCAAGACACGGGGCACCAGCTGTCACTGTAGCAAAGTGAACACCAAGACACGGGGCACCAGCTGTCACTGTAGCACCGTGAACACCAAGACACGGGGCACCAGCTGTCACTGTAGCAACGTGAACACCAAGACACGGGGCACCAGCTGTCACTGTAGCACCGTGAACACCAAGACACGGGGCACCAGCTGTCACTGTAGCACCGTGAACACCAAGACACGGGGCACCAGCTGTCACTGTAGCAACGTGAACACCGAGACACTGGGCACCAGCTGTCACTGTAGCACCGTGAACACCAAGACACGGGGCACCAGCTGTCACTGTAGCAACGTGAACACCGAGACACGGGGCACCAGCTGTCACTGTAGCACCGTGAACACCGAGACACGGGGCACCAGCTGTCACTGTAGCACCGTGAACACCGAGACACGGGGCACCAGCTGTCACTGTAGCACCGTGAACACCGAGACACGGGGCACCAGCTGTCACTGTAGCACCGTGAACACCAAGACACGGGGCACCAGCTGTCACTGTAGCACCGTGAACACCGAGACACGGGGCACCAGCTGTCACTGTAGCACCGTGAACACCAAGACACGGGGCACCAGCTGTCACTGTAGCACCGTGAACACCAAGACACGGGGCACCAGCTGTCACTGTAGCACCGTGAACACCGAGACACGGGGCACCAGCTGTCACTGTAGCACCGTGAACACCGAGACACGGGGCACCAGCTGTCACTGTAGCACCGTGAACACCGAGACACGGGCACCAGCTGTCACTGTAGCAACGTGAACACCGAGACACGGGCACCAGCTGTCACTGTAGCAACGTGAACACCAAGACACGGGGCACCAGCTGTCACTGTAGCAACGTGAACACCAAGACACGGGGCACCAGCTGTCACTGTAGCAACGTGAACACCGAGACACGGGCACCAGTTGTCACTGTAGCAACGTGAACACCAAGACACGGGGCACCAGCTGTCACTGTAGCAACGTGAACACCGAGACACGGGCACCAGCTGTCACTGTAGCAACGTGAACACCAAGACACGGGGCACCAGCTGTCACTGTAGCAACGTGAACACCAAGACACGGGGCACCAGCTGTCACTGTAGCAACGTGAACACCAAGACACGGGGCACCAGCTGTCACTGTAGCAACGTGAACACCAAGACACGGGGCACCAGCTGTCACTGTAGCAACGTGAACACCAAGACACGGGGCACCAGCTGTCACTGTAGCAACGTGAACACCGAGACACGGGCACCAGCTGTCACTGTAGCAACGTGAACACCAAGACACGGGGCACCAGCTGTCACTGTAGCAACGTGAACACCGAGACACGGGCACCAGCTGTCACTGTAGCAACGTGAACACCAAGACACGGGGCACCAGCTGTCACTGTAGCAACGTGAACACCAAGACACGGGGCACCAGCTGTCACTGTAGCAACGTGAACACCAAGACACGGGGCACCAGCTGTCACTGTAGCAACGTGAACACCGAGACACGGGGCACCAGCTGTCACTGTAGCAACGTGAACACCAAGACACGGGGCACCAGCTGTCACTGTAGCAACGTGAACACCAAGACACGGGGCACCAGCTGTCACTGTAGCAACGTGAACACCAAGACACGGGGCACCAGCTGTCACTGTAGCAAAGTGAACACCAAGACACGGGGCACCAGCTGTCACTGTAGCACCGTGAACACCAAGACACGGGGCACCAGCTGTCACTGTAGCAACGTGAACACCAAGACACGGGGCACCAGCTGTCACTGTAGCACCGTGAACACCAAGACACGGGGCACCAGCTGTCACTGTAGCACCGTGAACACCGAGACACGGGGCACCAGCTGTCACTGTAGCACCGTGAACACCGAGACACGGGGCACCAGCTGTCACTGTAGCAACGTGAACACCGAGACACGGGGCACCAGCTGTCACTGTAGCAACGTGAACACCAAGACACGGGGCACCAGCTGTCACTGTAGCAACGTGAACACCGAGACACGGGGCACCAGCTGTCACTGTAGCAACGTGAACACCAAGACACGGGGCACCAGCTGTCACTGTAGCAAAGTGAACACCAAGACACGGGGCACCAGCTGTCACTGTAGCACCGTGAACACCAAGACACGGGGCACCAGCTGTCACTGTAGCAACGTGAACACCAAGACACGGGGCACCAGCTGTCACTGTAGCACCGTGAACACCAAGACACGGGGCACCAGCTGTCACTGTAGCACCGTGAACACCAAGACACGGGGCACCAGCTGTCACTGTAGCAACGTGAACACCGAGACACTGGGCACCAGCTGTCACTGTAGCACCGTGAACACCGACACGGGGCACCAGCTGTCACTGTAGAAACGTGTACACCCAGACACGGGGCACCAGCTGTCACTGTAGCACCGTGAACACCGAGACACGGGGCACCAGCTGTCACTGTAGCACCGTGAACACCGAGACACGGGGCACCAGCTGTCACTGTAGCACCGTGAACACCGAGACACGGGGCACCAGCTGTCACTGTAGCACCGTGAACACCAAGACACGGGGCACCAGCTGTCACTGTAGCACCGTGAACACCGAGACACGGGGCACCAGCTGTCACTGTAGCACCGTGAACACCAAGACACGGGGCACCAGCTGTCACTGTAGCACCGTGAACACCAAGACACGGGGCACCAGCTGTCACTGTAGCACCGTGAACACCGAGACACGGGGCACCAGCTGTCACTGTAGCACCGTGAACACCGAGACACGGGGCACCAGCTGTCACTGTAGCACCGTGAACACCGAGACACGGGCACCAGCTGTCACTGTAGCAACGTGAACACCGAGACACGGGCACCAGCTGTCACTGTAGCAACGTGAACACCAAGACACGGGGCACCAGCTGTCACTGTAGCAACGTGAACACCAAGACACGGGGCACCAGCTGTCACTGTAGCAACGTGAACACCGAGACACGGGCACCAGTTGTCACTGTAGCAACGTGAACACCAAGACACGGGGCACCAGCTGTCACTGTAGCAACGTGAACACCGAGACACGGGCACCAGCTGTCACTGTAGCAACGTGAACACCAAGACACGGGGCACCAGCTGTCACTGTAGCAACGTGAACACCAAGACACGGGGCACCAGCTGTCACTGTAGCAACGTGAACACCAAGACACGGGGCACCAGCTGTCACTGTAGCAACGTGAACACCGAGACACGGGCACCAGCTGTCACTGTAGCAACGTGAACACCAAGACACGGGGCACCAGCTGTCACTGTAGCAACGTGAACACCGAGACACGGGCCCCAGCTGTCACTGTAGCAACGTGAACACCAAGACACGGGGCACCAGCTGTCACTGTAGCAACGTGAACACCAAGACACGGGGCACCAGCTGTCACTGTAGCAACGTGAACACCAAGACACGGGGCACCAGCTGTCACTGTAGCACCGTGAACACCAAGACACGGGGCACCAGCTGTCACTGTAGCACCGTGAACACCGAGACACGGGGCACCAGCTGTCACTGTAGCACCGTGAACACCGAGACACGGGCACCAGCTGTCACTGTAGCAACGTGAACACCGAGACACGGGCACCAGCTGTCACTGTAGCAACGTGAACACCAAGACACGGGGCACCAGCTGTCACTGTAGCAACGTGAACACCAAGACACGGGGCACCAGCTGTCACTGTAGCAACGTGAACACCGAGACACGGGCACCAGCTGTCACTGTAGCAACGTGAACACCAAGACACGGGGCACCAGCTGTCACTGTAGCAACGTGAACACCGAGACACGGGCACCAGCTGTCACTGTAGCAACGTGAACACCAAGACACGGGGCACCAGCTGTCACTGTAGCAACGTGAACACCAAGACACGGGGCACCAGCTGTCACTGTAGCAACGTGAACACCAAGACACGGGGCACCAGCTGTCACTGTAGCAACGTGAACACCGAGACACGGGCACCAGCTGTCACTGTAGCAACGTGAACACCAAGACACGGGGCACCAGCTGTCACTGTAGCAACGTGAACCCCGAGACACGGGCACCAGCTGTCACTGTAGCAACGTGAACACCAAGACACGGGGCACCAGCTGTCACTGTAGCAACGTGAACACCAAGACACGGGGCACCAGCTGTCACTGTAGCAACGTGAACACCAAGACACGGGGCACCAGCTGTCACTGTAGCACCGTGAACACCAAGACACGGTGCACCAGCTGTCACTGTAGCACCGTGAACACCGAGACACGGGGCACCAGCTGTCACTGTAGCAACGTGAACACCAATACACGGGGCACCAGCTGTCACTGTAGCAACGTGAACACCAAGACACGGGGCACCAGCTGTCACTGTAGCAACGTGAACACCGAGACACGGGCACCAGCTGTCACTGTAGCAACGTGAACACCAAGACACGGGGCACCAGCTGTCACTGTAGCAACGTGAACACCGAGACACGGGCACCAGCTGTCACTGTAGCAACGTGAACACCAAGACACGGGGCACCAGCTGTCACTGTAGCACCGTGAACACCAAGACACGGGGCACCAGCTGTCACTGTAGCACCGTGAACACCGAGACACGGGGCACCAGCTGTCACTGTAGCACCGTGAACACCAAGACACGGGGCACCAGCTGTCACTGTAGCACCGTGAACACCGAGACACGGGGCACCAGCTGTCACTGTAGCACCGTGAACACCAAGACACGGGGCACCAGCTGTCACTGTAGCACCGTGAACACCGAGACACGGGCACCAGCTGTCACTGTAGCACCGTGAACACCGAGACACGGGGCACCAGCTGTCACTGTAGCACCGTGAACACCAAGACACGGGGCACCAGCTGTCACTGTAGCACCGTGAACACCGAGACACGGGCACCAGCTGTCACTGTAGCACCGTGAACACCAAGACACGGGGCACCAGCTGTCACTGTAGCACCGTGAACACCGAGACACGGGCACCAGCTGTCACTGTAGCACCGTGAACACCGAGACACGGGCACCAGCTGTCACTGTAGCAACGTGAACACCGAGACACGGGGCACCAGCTGTCACTGTAGCAACGTGAACACCGAGACACGGGCACCAGCTGTCACTGTAGCAACGTGAACACCGAGACACGGGGCACCAGCTGTCACTGTAGCAACGTGAACACCAAGACACGGGGCACCAGCTGTCACTGTAGCAACGTGAACACCGAGACACGGGGCACCAGCTGTCACTGTAGCACCGTGAACACCAAGACACGGGGCACCAGCTGTCACTGTAGCAACGTGAACACCGAGACACGGGGCACCAGCTGTCACTGTAGCACCGTGAACACCAAGACACGGGGCACCAGCTGTCACTGTAGCAACGTGAACACCGAGACACGGGGCACCAGCTGTCACTGTAGCACCGTGAACACCGAGACACGGGGCACCAGCTGTCACTGTAGCACCGTGAACACCAAGACACGGGGCACCAGCTGTCACTGTAGCAACGTGAACACCGAGACACGGGGCACCAGCTGTCACTGTAGCACCGTGAACACCGAGACACGGGGCACCAGCTGTCACTGTAGCACCGTGAACACCGAGACACGGGGCACCAGCTGTCACTGTAGCACCGTGAACACCGAGACACGGGGCACCAGCTGTCACTGTAGCACCGTGAACACCGAGACACGGGGCACCAGCTGTCACTGTAGCACCGTGAACACCAAGACACGGGGCACCAGCTGTCACTGTAGCACCGTGAACACCAAGACACGGGGCACCAGCTGTCACTGTAGCACCGTGAACACCGAGACACGGGGCACCAGCTGTCACTGTAGCACCGTGAACACCAAGACACGGGGCACCAGCTGTCACTGTAGCACCGTGAACACCAAGACACGGGGCACCAGCTGTCACTGTAGCACCGTGAACACCAAGACACGGGGCACCAGCTGTCACTCTAGCACCGTGAACACCAAGACACGGGGCACCAGCTGTCACTGTAGCACCGTGAACACCGAGACACGGGGCACCAGCTGTCACTGTAGCACCGTGAACACCAAGACACGGGGCACCAGCTGTCACTGTAGCACCGTGAACACCAAGACACGGGGCACCAGCTGTCACTGTAGCACCGTGAACACCGAGACACGGGGCTCCAGCTGTCACTGTAGCACCGTGAACACCAAGACACGGGGCACCAGCTGTCACTGTAGCACCGTGAACACCAAGACACGGGGCACCAGCTGTCACTGTAGCAACGTGAACACCAAGACACGGGGCACCAGCTGTCACTGTAGCAACGTGAACACCAAGACACGGGGCACCAGCTGTCACTGTAGCACCGTGAACACCAAGACACGGGGCACCAGCTGTCACTGTAGCACCGTGAACACCAAGACACGGGGCACCAGCTGTCACTGTAGCACCGTGAACACCAAGACACCGGGCACCAGCTGTCACTGTAGCAACGTGAACACCAAGACACGGGGCACCAGCTGTCACTGTAGCAACGTGAACACCAAGACACGGGGCACCAGCTGTCACTGTAGCAACGTGAACACCAAGACACGGGGCACCAGCTGTCACTGTAGCACCGTGAACACCAAGACACGGGGCACCAGCTGTCACTGTAGCAACGTGAACACCAAGACACGGGGCACCAGCTGTCACTGTAGCAACGTGAACACCAAGACACGGGGCACCAGCTGTCACTGTAGCAACGTGAACACCAAGACACGGGGCACCAGCTGTCACTGTAGCACCGTGAACACCAAGACACGGGGCACCAGCTGTCACTGTAGCAACGTGAACACCGAGACACGGGGCACCAGCTGTCACTGTAGCAACGTGAACACCGAGACACGGGGCACCAGCTGTCACTGTAGCACCGTGAACACCGAGACACGGGGCACCAGCTGTCACTGTAGCAACGTGAACACCGAGACACGGGGCACCAGCTGTCAACAAGAAGTAAATCACTGTTTAATGAGCGAGAGAATCACATTCCTCTCCGAGACCTCAACACACACAGCAGTTACCTGGCAACACGCGCACTGCCACCGCAACACGCTCACTGCCACCGCAACACGCGCACTGCCACCGCAACACGCGCACTGCCACCGCAACACGCGCACTGCCACCACTGTTTATCTCTTCAGAGATCTAACTTTTCTGTTTTTTGTCGGCCGCGATGCTAACTTTCTGTGGGTGTTGGCGAAGGTACAGGCTTCAGAATGAGCTGTTAATTAGGGATAGAGTTTCGCTCTGTGTAGCAGAGCTTCACAGAGCTACACAGAGTGACACAGAAACAATAATAGACATGATAATATCAGAGATATTATCAGACTGCAGAGATGTTTTGTCTTTTGTACGGTACAGAAGAATAGGGACAGATTTTAAAAAATCTTTTAGTAGAGCAAATATTTCCATAATTTGGTAGCATGTAAGAGGGAAAAAAACAAGACCGTATTGCAGTCTGTTGAGAAGCCAGGTACAGCTAAGTAGTCTCTCTCCCCTCATTTACTGGACGGAGGATCGAGCCTTCACCACCCCTCGTGTTGATCTAGGTCACTTCGTTGCTTCGCATATAAGTACGCGTGTTGAGAACTTGATTACTAAGAGAAAATATTAAGTGGGAACAGAGGTACGCATCACTGACTTCAGTTTTTTAAGCTGCGCAACACGCCTGCAACACGCCTGCAACATGCTAATCCTCTATTATCCAAACTGAGTAAGTAATTTCCTTCGATTTTGACCGAAACTGGTCTTCAGCTAGAGCAGAGTTATTTCTGGTCTGGGACCAGTTTTTATCGGATAATGTTGTTGGGGTTTTGTGGTGCTTTCACTGCTTCCCGGGTTTGTGTTTATTGCGTTCACTGCCCCCACTAGGTGTGTGATTACTGACCAGGGTGTTCACTGTTCTCTCCAGGTGTGACAAGGGCGTTCACTGCTCTCTCCAGCTGTAACAAGGGAGTTCAATGCTTCCTCCAGGTGTGACAAGGGCGTTCACTGTTCCCTCAAGGAGTAACAAAAGTGTTTACTGGTCCCTCAAGCTGTAACAAGGACGTTCAGTGTTCTCTCCAGGTGTGACAAGGGCGTTCACTGTTCTCTCCAGGTGTGACAAGGACGTTCACTGTTCCCTCCAGGTGTGACAAGGACGTTCACTGTTCCCTCCACGTGTGACAAGGGCGTTCACTGTTCTCTCCAGGTGTGACAAGGACGTTCACTGTTCTCGCCAGATGTGACAAGGGCGTTCACTGTTCTCGCCAGATGTGACAAGGGCGTTCACTGTTCTCTCCAGGTGTGACAAGGACGTTCACTGTTCTCGCCAGATGTGACAAGGACGTTCACTGTTCTCGCCAGATGTGACAAGGGCGTTCACTGTTCTCTCCAGGTGTGACAAGGACGTTCACTGTTCTCGCCAGATGTGACAAGGGCGTTCACTGTTCCCTCCCTCCCCCACTACCTGGCATTATATAACATCAGGTTATACAACGAATGTTTAAGAGATTAATTAAAAACAGTGCCAATTAGAGGTAATGTTAAGATGCAATATTAAGTAGATGAGGTGACTGGAATATATTAGCTCGGCCTCAGAAGTGCAAGTATACATTGTGTAATATTTTTTACCTCAGGAGTTACTAGGAGTTACGTTTCTCTCTCGGACTTGTTACCTTTCCCACCTCCACCGCCATATTATATTTAATAATTAGGAGAGCTAATAAGACACGTACAAATAAAGTTGGTTGAAATACGGAAGATGTGAGTGGTCGTTACACGATGAACCTATCCTAACCTCCCTATACCGTACTTAATCTACCCTAACCTAGCCAGACTTAACCTCACCTAAACCTACCTGGCCAAACGTGACTTAATATCTCTTAACCTTATCTACCCTAACCTAGATAAACTTAACCTGGAGAAGAGAACTGGACACTATGGAAGCAGACAAATGCAGATTAATGAGATTCTTAGACAAACTAACCAAACTTAACATAACACTTTTTCCTGAAGGAAACTCAAGCTTACTTAAAAATAACTAAATTAGGAAACTCTTCCACGTTATGGTAGATTCCAAGTGTAATATTCCCTCCAAAGGGATGCTTCCCCTCCAAAGAGATGCTTCCCCTCCAAAGGAATGCTTCCTCTCCAAAGGGATGCTTTCCCTCCAAAGGGATGCTTCCCCTCCAAAGGGGATGCTTCCCCTCCAAAGGGAATGCTTCCCCTCCAAAGGGGATGCTTCCCCTCCAAAGGGGATGCTTCCCCTTCAAAGGGTACCTTTCCTCCAAGTCAAGAGCGGATGATTCTCTCTCGAACCCCCTGGCTGCGCCTACCTCATCCTCCAAGAGGAATCCCAAAAGGGTTTTGGAAGTGGGAAACATCTCGTCTCTCGCAGGACCTGGCAGATCCTGAATCTCCGACAAGGATCTTTTCTTCCCAGCAGAATAATGATCTATAGAAAATGTTAAATGCATCCTTAAATTCCAGGCGGTTCCTTGGTATTCTGTCCGCACCACGAGCTGCCCCACGGCGTGTGGGAGACCACCTAGACCAGGGGATGGTCCGGTTCCATGGGCACTGTGGACTTCTCAGGAAGCCCACATGACCAGATTATCCATCAGGCACAATGTCCAAGACCCACGAAAATGTTTTAGGATCCAAACAAAATCTCAGGCTAGTCTTGTTGTCAGGAGACCCACAACCACTGATATGATGTCAGGAGACCCACAACCACTGAGATGTTGTCAGGAGACCCACAACCACTGAGATGTTGTCAGGAGACCCACAACCACTGAGATGTTGTAAGGAGACCCACAACCACTTAGATGTTGTTGTCAGGAGACCCACAACCACTGAGATGATGTCAAGAGACTCACAACCACTTAGATGTTGTTGTCAGGAGACCCACAACCACTGAGATGATGTCAGGAGACCCACAACCACTGCGATGATGTTGTCAGGAGCCCCACAACCACTGAGATGATGTTGTCAGGAGACCCACAACCACTGAGATGATGTCAGGAGACCCACAACCACTGCGATGATGTTGTCAGGAGACCCACAACCACTGAGATGATGTTGTCAGGAGATCCACAACCACTGAGATGATGTTGTCAGGAGACCCACAACCACTGAGATGATGTTGTCAGGAGACCCACAACCACTGAGATGTTGTCAGGAAACCCACGATCACTCAGATATTGTTGTCAGGAGAGTTGCACGTAAAAATTCGTCTTCGACCACTGAGAATAAATGTGCTTGTCTAATCAGAACTTAATTTTACTTGCTTAGAATATATATGCAAAACAACCACTCTGAAAGAATATATGACTACTCACATTATATATATGTGAAGCATCCAAGGAAGCTATATACATATATATATATATATATATATATATATATATATATATATATACACACACACACGTGACTGATCGGTGAGAACATAAAAATCCGTGCAGTGCCAGCTAGGACGTATAACCCCGTGCTGGGCCAGCTAGGACGTATAACCCCGTGCTGGGCCAGCTAGGACATATAACCCCGTGCTGGGCCAGCTAGGACATATAAACCCGTGCTGGGCCAGCTAGGACGTACAACCCCGTGCATTGCCAGCTAGGACGTATAACCCCGTGTTGTGCCAGCTAAGACGTATAACCCTGTGCAGTGCCAGCTAGGACATATAACCCCGCGTTGGGCCAGCTACGACGTATAACCCCGTGCTGGGCCAGTTAGGACATATAACCCCGTGCTGGGCCAGCTAGGACATATAACCCCGTGCTGGGCCAGCTACGACGTATAACCCCGTGCTGGGCCAGTTAGGACATATAACCCCGTGCTGGGCCAGCTAGGATGTACAACCCCGTGCTGGGCCAGCTAGGACGTACAACCCCGTGCTGGGCCAGCTAGGGCATATAACCCCGTGCTGGGCCAGCTAGGACGTATAACCCCGTGCTGGGCCAGCTAGGACATATAACCCCGTGTTGGGCCAGCTACGACGTATAACCCTGTGCAGTGCCAGCTAGGACGTATAACCCCGTGCTGGGCCAGCTAGGACATATAACCCCGTGCTGGGCCAGCTAGGACGTACAACCCCGTGCTGGGCCAGCTAGACGACGTATACAACCCCGTGCTGGGCCAGCTAGGACATATAACCCCCCGTGTTGCAGGCCAGCTACGACGTATAACCCCCTGTGCAACCCCGTGCTGGGCCAGCTAGGACGTACAACCCCGTGCTGGGCCAGCTAGGACGTACAACCCCGTGCTGGGCCAGCTAGGACGTACAACCCCGTGCTGGGCCAGCTAGGACGTACAACCCCGTGCTGGGCCAGCTAGGACGTACAACCCCGTGCTGGGCCAGTGGTCCCAGAAAGGTAAAGAACTGTCCATATAGGTTAAACTTTTAAAGAGCATTCTTTCTGAGGAGAGATAAACGCATCGGGAAACAGAGTGATGAACACTGAGGAAACTCTTCATTCTCCACACAATGCTGAAGGAAGAGGAGTCTGCCCGTTCATAACGTGTGTGTGTGTGTGTGTGTGTGTGTGTGTGTGTGTGTGTGTGTGTGTGTGTGTGTGTGTGTGTGTGTGTGTGTGTGTGTGTGTGTGTGTGTGTCCACCTATACGTGGTTGCAGGGGTCATTTCATAGCTCCTGTCCCCGCCTCTTAGCTTGTCGCTACTAGGTCCACTCTTTCATGTTTCCAGAGTCTTGGCGTACGTCTTCTTTTAGTTATGTATTGATCACGCCTCTACTCGTTCCCTCTCCATATTGTTCCACTTCCTGACAATTCTAAGGCTGAAGAAATACTTTCTAACATCCCTATGACTCGTCTGAGTTTTCAGCTTCCATCTCTGAAATTCTGTCCCTGTTCACCTTGCCAATTACTCTCAGTATTTTGTACGTCGTTGCTGTATGTCTCTAGTCCTCTCCTCCAGTATCATCAGGCTCAGTTCCCTTAACCTCTCCTCACAGAACATACCCCTCAGCTCTGGGACTAGCCTTGTTGCAAACCTCTACACTTTCTCCAATTTCTTGATATGCTTGACCATGTGTGGGTTTAATACCGATGCTGCTAAACTCCATTATAGGCCTGACATACACAGAATACAGTGTGGTGAATGATTCCTCACTTAGATGTCAAAAATGCATTCTTGGATTTGTTTTTCGACATCTAAGGAGCCATTCACGACACTGTACATCTTGCCCATACTGGAGTATACAGCACAGATATATTTATATTATATATATATATATATATATATATGCAATAAGATCACAGTAAACAGGTCATTTCAGAATATACAAAACAACCACTGTGAAAGAATAGAGAAGTTTCAAGCGCTTTCGTGACTTCTCACATTATCAAGGAACAATAATGTTCCTTGATAATGTGAGTAGTCACGAAATCTCTTGAAATTTCTCTATTCTTTCACAGTGGTTGTTTTGTGTATATATATATATATATATATATATATATATATATATATATATATATATATATATATATATATATATATACAGTGGTCCCTCGATTATCGACGGTAATCCGTTCCTGGAAGCCGGTCGATTATCGAAATGGTCGATTTACGAATCAATTTTCCCCATAAGAAATAATGTAAATTCAATTAATCCGTTCCTGACACCCAGAAGTATTAAAACAAAAAAATTTTTTACATGAAATATTCATGTAGTACATAAACAATACAATGGGAAATGATGAATGAAACATTAACAGCATAACACTTACCTTTATTGGAGATTCTTCTTAGTGTATGGGAGACTGGAGGAGGAGAGAGAGTGGATTGTTTATAGTTTGGAAGGGGAATCCCCTTCCATCAACACCTCAGGTACCATTTGCTTTTCTGGGGTTGCTTCTTTTCTCTGTTTCTTAATGCCACTAGGACCAGCTTGAGAGTCACTGGAGTCCTGTCTCGCAAAATAACTGTACAGAGAGCTCTGTTTCTGGCGTCTCTTTAAAACTTCCCTAAAATGGGCCAAGACTCTGTCACTGTACAAGTTGCCGATATGGCTTGCAACATCCTTCTCTGGGTGATGTTTCTCCATAAATCTTTCCATCTTACCCCACATAGTAAAAATCTCCTTAATTTCTGAAGAAGGCACCTTCTTCCATCTCTCTTCCTCCTCCTCTGCAGCAAGATTCTGAGCTGCGATCTGTTGCTCTTCCTGCTGAAGCTCTTGCAGCTCCTCAGTGGTTAGCTCTTCGTTGTGGTCCTCCACCAACTCTTCCACATCCTCCAAACTCACATCCAACCCCATGGAACTCCCCAGTGCCACAATAGAGTTCAAAACTGACATAGGCTCATCAGGGTCAGCCCCAAACCCTTCCAAATCCCTCTTGTCGACACAAACTGGCCACAATTTCTTTGGAGCCATGGTAGCTTATTTAGCACTTAAATAACTTGCAAGCACTAAAATAAATGAAATATTATGAAATATTTCACTGGAGCACGTGAGAGGACCGCCGCTAACTGGTAAACAATGGCACACTGGCTGGGAAGGAAGGCTGAGGCGGGTCGAGGCCCGCTTACCTCGTGCATACGCGTCTGGGACGACGGGTCGAGACGGGTCGATAAACGAATTTCGGTCAATTTCCGAGTCAATATTTTGTCGAAAAAAACGGTTGATTTCCGAAATGGTCGACTTTCAGGCCGGTCGATTATTGAGGGACCACTGTATATATAATATAATATATATATATATATATAATATATATAATATATAATATATATACATATACAGTGGTCCCCCGCTTTTCGTAGTTCCCGGCAATCGTAAAATTCGCCAATCATAGAGGCATTTTCGTATAAACATGGACTCGCTTTTCATAGGTTGACTCGCGAGTCGTAGTTCGTCCGGGACGCGTACCCACGGCGTGAGCCAGGGCTGCAGCCTGTCTGGCATTGTTTACCAGTGAGCAAAGGTCCCCTCACGTGCTCCAGCGAAATATTTCATAATATTCCATTTATTTTAGTGCTTGCAAGTACTAAATAAGCTACCATGGCTCCAAAGAAAGCTCCTAGTGCCAAGCCTGTGGTAAAGAAGGTGAGAAATACGATTGAATTTAAGAAAACCATCATTGAACAATATGAAAGTGGTACAAGTGTAGCCGAAATGTCCAGGATGTATAAGAAACCCTACACAACCTTATGTTCCATAGTGGCCAAGAAAAATGAAATAAAGGATGCTGTTGTTGCAAAGGGAGTAACTATGCTGACAAAAATGAGATCACCAGTACTGGAAGAAGTTGAGAAGTTATTATTGGTGTGGATAAATGAGAAACAATTAGCAAGAGATACTCTTATGACTTCGTTTATTTGTGAAAAGGCTAGGCAGTTGCATGAAGATTTGGTAAAGAAATAGCCTGCAAATAGTGGTGAAGTGAGTGAATTTAAGGCCAGCAAAGGCTGGTTTGAGAGATTTAAGAACCGTACTGGCATACACAGTGTGGTAAGGCATGGTGAGGCTGCCAGTTCGGACCACAAGGCAGCTGAAAAATATGTGCATGAATTCCAGGAGTACATAGAGGCTGAAGGACTGAAACCTGAACAAGTGTTCAATTGTGAGGAAACAGGCCTCTTTTGAAAGAAAATGCCAGAGAGGACCTTCATTACACAAGAGGAAAAGTCAATGCCAGGACACAAGCCTATGAAAGACAGGCTGACGCTAATGTTCTGTGCTAATGCTAGTGGGGATTTCAAAGTGAAGCCATTACTAGTGTACCATTCTGAAAATCCCAGAGTGTTCAGGAAAAACAATGTTATGAAGAGTAAATTGTGTGTGTTTTGGAAATCTAATAGTAAGGCATGGGTCACGAGGGGAATTTTCGTCGAGTGGTTCAATGGAGTGTTTGGCCCTAGTGTGAAGGAGTATCTCCTGGAAAAGAAATTGGATCTCAAGTGCCTTCTAGTAATGGACAATGCACCTGCTCATCCTCCAAACTTGGATGACCTAATATTCGAGGAGTTTGGGTTCATCACAGTAAAGTTCTTGCCCCCGGATACCACTCCTCTCCTCCAACCCATGGACCAGCAGGTTATTACAAACTTTAAAAAACTCTACACAAAAGCAATGTTTCACAGGTGCTTGACTGTGACCACAGACACTCACTTGACCCTAAGGGAATTTTGGAGAGAACACTTCAGCATCCTCCACTGCATAACCCTTATAGGTATGGCTTGGGAGGGAATGACTACCAGAACTTTGAACTCTGCCTGGAGAAAATTGAGGCCAGATTGTGTCTACAAGAGGGATTTTGAAGAATTTGGGACTGACCCTAATGAGCCTATGTCTGTTGTAAAATCAATTGTGGTACTGGGGAGTTCCATGGGGTTGGATGTGAGTGTGGAGGATGTGGAAGAATTGGTGGAAGAAAATAATGAAGAGCTCACCACTGAGGAGCTGCAAGAGCTTCAGCAGGAAGAGCAACACATCGCAGCTCAGAATCTTGCTGCAGAGGAGGAGGAAGAGAGATGGAAGAAGGTGCCTTCTTCAGAAATTAAAGAGATTTTTACTATGTGGGGTAAGATGGAAAGCTTTATGGAGAAACATCACCCTAACAAGGTTGTTGCAAGCCAGGTTGGCAACATGTACAGTGACAAAGTCTTGGGCCATTTTAGGGAAGTGTTAAAGAGATGCCAGAAACAGAGCTCTCTCCACAGTTATTTTGTGAGACAGGACTCCAGTGACTCTCAAGGTGGTCCTAGTGGCATTAAGAAACAGAGAAGAGAAGCAACCCCAGAAAAGCAAATGGTACCTGAGGTGTTGATGGAAGGGGATTCCCATTCCAAACTATAAACAACCCACTCTCTCTCCTCCTCCAGTCTCCCATACACTAAGAAGAATCTCCAATAAAGGTAAGTGTTATGCTGTTAATGTTTCATTCATCATTTCCCATTGTATTGTTTATGTACTACATGTATATTTCATGTTAAAATTTTTTTTGTTTTAATACTTCTGGGTGTTAGGAACGGATTAATTGTATTTACATTATTTCTTATGGGGAAAATTGATTCGTAAATCGTAAATTTCGTTTATAGTAACGGCTCCAGGAACGGATTAATTACGAACAACTAGGGACCACTGTATATATATGACAGCCCTCGAAGACGGAGCTGGCGTCGTGTTGCTCTCTGATCTTTTAATTTCCTTGTCACGGGATCTGCAGATAAAGCAGACCTGATACAATTCCACGACAGAAAGCGAAACATTGAACCAAGATTATATCCGTCCTGCACCACAGCTAACAGTGATCCCGATACTACGCTAATTCAACATTGATATTGCTGTGGTTACTGCTGAAGACATCCGACACACCTTTACGACCTTCGCACTCTAAACAGGACTTAAATACGCAGGAGACTGGCGTATCCACGGGTGGATATGACCAGGTTTACAATGACGAAACTGCTAGGATTTCTCCTACGTCTTCTGTAACACAAGTACCCTTTCAGAATAGACAACTTTAGCAACGCAGCATTTACCCTTATAATCAAGACCCCTGTGCCGCCACCTTCCCCACCCTCAGAGAAAGAGGCTACGCACCATCCCATGTCTTTGCAACATACTGGAAATTATCCAGGTCCAACTCAAACGGCCCGTTCCTACCCTGCGAGTCGTTCGATACTTAAACACATTGATCATCGCATGCGACAAGGCAGCATCCGATACGCTAACTTCTGACCTTCAGATATCACCAGGATGTCTTCATATATAGCAAGCAACACACTCCAACAGATACTTGGTGACTCTGGCTAACTAGCAGCAGGTCTGCCACCTGCAGTGCTAACTAGCAGCAGGTCTGCCATCTGCAGTGCTAACTAGCAGCAGGTCTGCCACCTGCAGTGCTAACTAGCAGCAGGTCTGCCACCTGCAGTGCTCAGTGTCAACGCTAACAAGGCAGGCAATAAGTCACACGCTACGTCACACGACATTTATATTTTTTTCGTAAATTATTTGCGTCGCCTTAATTGTGTATCGTCGAAATTGATCGTTGAGGCATCCGTGGAACAACTGTGGTTACACACCCACACCAGACTAATACACCCACACCAGACTAATACACCCACGCAAGATTAATACACCCACACCAGACTAATACACCCACACCAGACTAATACACCCACACCAGACTAATACACCCACACCAGACTAATACACC
>NC_091295.1:47671334-47773834 GCF_038502225.1 Cherax quadricarinatus
TACCAGAGAGTATACCTCGACCGCAACAGAACACAAGAAGAAAGGACTACACTGAAAGAGAGGGTACAGAGACGCAAGGAGGAACGAGAAGCAATGAAAATGAGCAGGACCCAGACACAGGAGGAAGGGCAAACACACCCCACAGAATCTCCCACCAAAAGACTCCACCCGCGACATTCCCAACGCAACAGAGCAACCTATACTACAACCCACTCACTGTTCCCTCTGCCACCATCCCCCATATCACAAACCTCACCCCAACAGCTGTCCCTTATGGGCATTCTGACCCCACCCCCATCAACACAAACCCCACCTACACCACAGCCCCATATAGGCCCCCACCAAGGCTCTCGCTCCCCCAACCCCAATATTCTTGCATGACCACAATGATAGAAAAGAAACTAAAGGTTTGGTACACAAACGCGGATGGAATAACGAATAAACATGAGGAGTGGAACGAAAGAATCAGTGAAAAATCCCCAGACATCATGGCAGTCACAGAAACAAAACTCGCTGAGACAATAACAGACACAATCTTCCCAACAGGATATCAGATCCTGAGGAAAGATAGAAGGAGTAGAGGGGGAGGAGGGGTTGCACTGCTCATAAAACACCGATGGGGATTTGAGGAGATGGAAGGCATGGACATGATTGGAGAAAGAGACTACATTGTAGGTACAATTCAGTCCGGAGTGATGTATAACCCACCACAGAACTGCAGGAGGCCAAGAGAGGAGTACGAAGAAAACAACAGGGTGATGGTGGACACACTGGCTGAGGTGGCAAGAAGAGCTCACTCGAGCAGAGCAAAGTTACTGGTAATGGGCGATTTCAACCACAGGGAGATCGACTGGGAAAACCTGGAGCCACATGGGGGTCCCGACACATGGAGAGCCAAGATGATGGATGTGGTACTTGAAAACCTCATGCATCAACATGTCAGGGACACAACCAGAGAGAGAGGGGAGGATGAGCCAGCAAGACTGGATCTTGTGTTCACCCTGAGCAGTTCAGACATTGAGGACATCACTTACGAGAGGCCCCTTGGAGCTAGCGATCATGTGGTTCTGAGTTTTGACTATATAGTAGAGTTACAAGTGGAGAAGGTAACAGGAACTGAAGGGGACAGGCCAAACTATAAAAGGGGGGACTACACAGGTATGAGAAACTTCCTGCAGGAGGTTCAGTGGGACAGAGAAATGGTAGGAAAATCAGTAAACGAGATGATGGAATATGTGGCAACAAAGTGCAAGGAGGCAGAGGAAAGTTTTGTTCCCAAGGGAAACAGAAATAATAGGAAGACCAAAACGAGTCCTTGGTTTACCCGAAGGTGTAGGGAGGCAAAAACTAAGTGCAACAGAGAATGGAAAAGGTACAGGAGGCATAGGACCCAGGAAAACAAGGAGATTAGTAGAAGAGCCAGAAACGAGTATGCACAGATAAGGAGGCAGGCCCAGCGACAGTATGAAAACGACATAGCATCGAAAGTCAAATCTGACCCGAAACTGCTGTATAGCCACATTAGGAGGAAGACAACAGTCAAGGACCAGGTGATAAGGCTGAGGAAAGAAGGTGGAGAACTCACAAGAAACGATCAAGAGGTATGTGAGGAGCTCAACACGAGATTTAAGGAAGTATTTACAGTAGAGACAGGAAGGACTCTGGGGGGACAGACCAGATGGGGACACCAGCAAGGAATACACCAACAAGTGTTGGACGACATACATGCAGATGAGGAGGAGGTGAAGAAACTGCTAAGGGACATCGATACCTCAAAGGCAATGGGACCGGACATCTCCCCGTGGGTCCTTAGAGAGGGAGCAGATATGTTGTGTGTGCCACTTTCCACAATCTTCAACACATCCCTGGAAACTGGGCAACTACCTGAGGTATGGAAGACGGCAAATGTAGTTCCCATTTTTAAAAAAGGAGACAGAAAAGAGGCACTAAACTATAGACCTGTGTCATTGACGTGTATAGTATGCAAAATTATGGAGAAGATTATCAGGAGGAGAGTGGTGGAGCACCTGGAACGGAACAGGAGTATAAATGCCAACCAGCACGGATTCACGGAAGGCAAATCCTGTGTCACAAACCTTCTGGAGTTTTATGATAAAATAACAGAAGTAAGACACGAGAGAGAGGGGTGGGTTGATTGCATCTTCTTGGACTGCAAGAAGGCGTTTGACACAGTTCCTCACAAGAGATTAGTGCAGAAGCTAGAGCATCAGGCGCATATAACAGGAAGGGCACTGCAATGGATCAGAGAATACCTGACAGGGAGGCAACAACGAGTCATGGTACGTAATGATGTATCACAGTGGGCACCTGTGACGAGCGGGGTCCCACAGGGGTCGGTCCTAGGACCAGTGCTATTTTTGGTATATGTGAACGACATGACGGAAGGGTTAGACTCAGAAGTGTCCCTGTTTGCAGATGATGTGAAGTTAATGAGGAGAATTAAATCTGATGAGGACAAGGCAGGACTTCAAAGAGACCTGGACAGACTGGACACCTGGTCCAGCAAATGGCTTCTCGAATTTAATCCTGCCAAATGCAAAGTCATGAAGATAGGGGAAGGGCACAGAAGACCACAGACAGAGGCTAGGTGGCCAAAGACTGCAAACCTCACTCAAGGAGAAAGATCTTGGGGTGAGTATAACACCGAGCATGTCTCCGGAAGCACACATCAATCAGATAACTGCTGCAGCATATGGGCGCCTGGCAAACCTGAGAACAGCATTCCGATACCTTAGTAAGGAATCATTCAAGACACTGTACACCGTGTATGTCAGGCCCATACTGGAGTATGCAGCACCTGTTTGGAACCCGCACTTGATAAAGCACGTCAAGAAACTAGAGAAAGTACAAAGGTTTGCGACAAGGTTAGTTCCAGAGCTAAGGGGAATGTCCTATGAAGAAAGATTAAGGGAAATCGGCCTGACGACACTGTAGGACAGGAGGGTCAGGGGAGACATGATAACGACATATAAAATACTGCGTGGAATAGACAAGGTGGACAAAGACAGGATGTTCCAGGGAGGGGACACAGAAACAAGAGGCCACAATTGGAAGTTGAAGATACAAATGAGTCAGAGATAGTAGGAAGTATTTCTTCAGTCATAGAGTTGTAAGGCAGTGGAATAGCCTAGAAAATGACGTAGTGGAGGCAGGAACCATACACAGTTTTAAGATGAGGTTTGATAAAGCTCATGGAGCGGGGAGAGAGAGGGCCTAGTAGCAACCGGTGAAGAGGCGGGGCCAGGAGCAAGGACTCGACCCCTGCAACCACAAATAGGTGAGTACACACACACACACACACACACACACAGCCTGTGGTTACTATGCAAGACTGACTCTCCTTTGTCTGCCTCTTCCATGCATAAAACCTCAGTTGCACGGGTTACAACGATTGCTGGACATTCTCTAGAAAACAATGTTGATTTGTTCTTTTAAAGAGAGGTTTTGAGAGAGAGAGAGAGAGAGAAGGGGTCGGGGTTCGTCTAATTCACTATCGCGGATAACATTTTCCCATTGAAGTTCACGATGCTTGTCAAAACAGGGGAGCAAGAGATATGTGTGTGTGTGTGTGTGTGTGTGTGTGTGTGTGTGTGTGTGTGTGTGTGCGCGCGCATGCATCAAGTTGGTTTAGAAAGACACGTAAGCAAACACTATAACATATTTATTAGAAAACGATTCGGTCCTGGGTCCTTGATCACTTCTGTGATCAATTACTACAGTTACTATCAGAAGTGATCAAGGTCCCAGGACCGAAACGTTTTCTAATAAATATGTTATAGTGTTTGCTTACGTGTCTTTCTAAACCAACTTGTCAGTATTTATTACCAAGGATTATACCATGCATCAAGTACACAGCTTCCGGAATGACGCAAGGCGTTCGTACTACCACTGATCATAGACACGCAATAAGCTCAGTAGTAATTGAAGCTTTAGCAATGGCTGGAGACTACCAACCCTCGATTACGTAAACATCCACTGTACCAAAAGGACGCAAGATGATGCGAAACGTCACTAGCTACACCGAGAATGCTATAACAGACGCTGGTGAGGTCAAACAAGAGCCACTACTAGAAGCTGGTGAGGTCAAACAAGAGCCACTACTAGACGCTGGTGAGGTCAAACAAGAGCAACTACTAGGCGCTAGCGAGGTCGAACAAGAGCCACTACTAGACGCTGGTGAGGTCAAACAAGAGCCACGACTAGACGCTGATGAGGTCAAGCAAGAGCTACTATTAGACGCTGGTGAGGTCAAACAATTGCCACGACAAGACGCTGGTGAGGTCAAACAAGAACCACTACTAGACGCTGGTGAGGTCAAACAATTGCCACGACTAGACGCTGAAGAGGTCAAACAAGGGCAACTACTAGGCGCTAGCGAGGTCGAACAAGAGCCACTACTAGACGCTGGTGAGGTCAAACAAGAGCCACGACTAGACGCTGGTGAGGTCAAACAATTACCACTACTAGACGCTGGTGAGGTAAAACAAGAGCCACTACTAGACGCTGGTGAGGTCAAAGAAGAGCCACTACTAGACGCTGGTGAGGTCAGACAAGAGCCACTACTAGACGCTGGTGAGGTCAAACAAGAGCCACTACTAGATGCTGGTGAGGTCAAACAAGAGCAACTACTAGGCGCTGGTGAGGTCGAACAAGAACCACTACTAGACGCTGGTGAGGTCAAACATAAGCCACTACTAGACGCTGGTGAGGTCGAACAAGAACCACTGCTAGACGCTGGTGAGGTCGAACAAGAGCCACTACTAGACGCTGGTGAGGTCAAACAAGAGCCACGACTAGACGCTGATGAGGTCAAGCAAGAGCTACTATTAGACGCTGGTGAGGTCAAACAATTGCCACGACTAGACGCTGAAGAGGTCAAACAAGAGCCACTACTAGACTCTGAAGAGGTCAAACAAGAGCCACTACTAGACGCTGGTGAGGTCAAACAATTGCCACTACTAGACGCTGGTGAGGTCAAACAAGAGCCACGACTAGACGCTGAAGAGGTCAAACAAGAGCCACTACTAGACGCTGGTGAGGTCAAACAATTACCACTACTAGACGCTGGTGAGGTCAAACAAGAGCCACTACTAGACGCTGATGAGGTCAGACAAGAGCCACTGCTAGACGCTGGTGAGGTCAGACAAGAGCCACTACTAGACGCTGGTGAGGTCAAACAAGAGCAACTACTAGGCGCTGGTGAGGTCGAACAAGAGCCACTACTAGACGCTGGTGAGGTCAAACAAAAGCCACTACTAGACGCTGGTGAGGTCGAACAAGAACCACTACTAGACGCTGGTGAGGTCAAACAAGAGCCACTACTAGATGCTGGTGACGTCAAACAAGAGCCACTACTAGACGCTGGTGAGGTCAAACAAGAGCCACTACTAGACGCTGGTGAGGTCAGACAAGAGCCACTACTAGACGCTGGTGAGGTCAAACAAGAGCCACTACTAGACGCTGGTGAGGTCAAACAAGAGCCACTACTAGACGCTGGTGAGGTCAAACAAGAGCCACTACTAGACGCTGGTGAGGTCAAACAAAAGCCACTACTAGAAGCTGGTGAGGTAAAACAAGAGCCACTACTAGACGCTGGTGAGGTCAAACAAGAGCCACTACTAGATGCTGGTGACGTCAAACAAGAGCCACTACTAGACGCTGGTGAGGTCAAACAAGAGCCACTACTAGACGCTGGTGAGGTCAAACAAGAGCCACTACTAGACGCTGGTGAGGTCAAACAAGAGCCACGACTAGACGCTGATGAGGTCAAGCAAGAGCTACTATTAGACGCTGGTGAGGTCAAACAATTGCCACTAGACGCTAGTGAGGTTAAACAAGAGCCACTACTAGACGCTGGTGAGGTCAAACAATTGCCACGACTAGACGCTGAAGAGGTCAAACAAGAGCCACTACTAGACGCTGGTGAGGTCAAACAATTGCCACTACTAGACGCTGGTGAGGTCAAACAAGGGCAACTACTAGGCGCAAGCGAGGTCGAACAAGAGCCACTAATAGACGCTGGTGAGGTCAAACAATTACCACTACTAGACGCTGGTGAGGTCAAACAAGAGCAACTACTAGACGCTGGTGAGGTCAAACAAGAGCAACTACTAGGCGTTAGCGAGGTCGAACAAGAGCCACTACTAGACGCTGGTGAGGTCAAACAAAAGCCACTACTAGACGCTGGTGAGGTCGAACAAGAGCCACTACTAGACGCTGGTGAGGTCAAACAAGAACCACTGCTAGACGCTGGTGAGGTCGAACAAGAGCCACTACTAGACGCTGGTGAGGTCGAACAAGAGCCACTACTAGACGCTGGTGAGGTCAAACAAGAACCACTGCTAGACGCTGGTGAGGTCGAACAAGAGCCACTACTAGACGCTGGTGAGGTCGAACAAGAGATACTACTAGACGCTGGTGAGGTCAAACAAGAGCCACTACTAGACGCTGGTGAGGTCAAACAAGAGCCACTACTAGACGCTGGTGAGGTCAAACAAGAGCCACTACTAGACGCTGGTGAGGTCAAACAAGAGCCACTACTAGATGCTGGTGACGTCAAACAAGAGCCACTACTAGACGCTGGTGAGGTCAAACAAGAGCCACTACTAGACGCTGGTGAGGTCAGACAAGAGCCACTACTAGACGCTGGTGAGGTCAAACAAGAGCCACTACTAGACGCTGGTGAGGTCAAACAAGAGCCACTAGTAGACGCTGGTGAGGTCAGACAAGAGCCACTACTAGACGCTGGTGAGGTCAAAAAAAAGCCACTATTAGAAGCTGGTGAGGTCAAACAAGAGCCACTACTAGACGCTGGTGAGGTCAAACAAGAGCCACTACTAGACGCTGGTGAGGTCAAACAAGAGCCACTACTAGACAGGAGGTCGGAACGGGAGAATAATTGAGAATACGTAACACTGTCTATACATGGCGTGCAGGAGCATCAACTCGCGGAGGGTGCGGTGGTGGCGAGTGCTTATGGTGGGAGAGAGTGCTGGTAGTGGAGAGTGCTGGTAGTGGGAGAGAGTGCTGGTGGTGGAGAGCGCTGGTAGTGGTGGAGAGTGCTGGTAGTATCGGGTGCTGGTAGTGGTGGGTGCTGGTAGTGGTGGAGAGTGCTGGTAGTGGCGGGTGCTGGTAGTGGTGGGTGCTGGTAGTGGTGGAGAGTGCTGATAGTGGTGGGGAGTGCTGGCAGTGGTAGAGAGTGCTGGCAGTGGTGGAGAGTGCTGGCAGTGGTGGAGAGTGCTGGCAATGGTGGAGAGTGCTGGCAGTGGTGGAGAGTGCTGGTAGTGAGGGAGAGTGCTGGTAGTGGGGGAGAGTGCTGGTAGTGGAGAATGCTGGCAGTGGTGGAGAGTGCTGGTAGTGGTGGAGAGTGCTGGCAGTGGTGGAGAGTGATAGCAGTAAAGGAGAGTGCTGGTAGTGGAAAGTGCTGGCAGTGGTGGAGAGTGCTGGTAGTGGTGGAGAGTGCTGGTAGTGGTGGAGAGTGCTGATAGTGGAGGAGAGTGCTGGTAGTGGGGGAGAGTGCTCGTAGTGGTGGAGAGTGCTGGCAGTGGTGGAGAGTACTGGCAGTGGTGGCGGGTGCTGACAGTGGTGGAGTGTTGGTAGTGGTGGAGAGTGCTAGCAGTGGTGGAGAGTGCTGGTAGTGGTGGAGAGTGCTGGCAGTGGAGAGTGCTGGTGGTGGAGAGTGCTGGTAGTGGTGGAGAGTGCTGGTAGTGGTGGAGAGTGCTGGTAGTGGCGGGTGCTGGTAGTGGTGGAGAGTGCTGGTAGTGGTGGAGTGTGCTGGTAGTGGTGGAGAGTGCTGGCAGTGGTGGAGAGTGCTGGTAGTGGAGAGTGCTGGTAGTGGTGGAGAGTGCTGGTAGTGGTGGAGAGTGCTGGCAGTGGTGGAGAGTGCTGGTAGTGGGGGAGAGTGCTGGTAGTGGAGAGTGCTGGCAGTGGTGGAGAGTGCTGGTAGTGGTGGAGAGTGCTGGCAGTGGTGGAGAGTGCTAGCAGTGGAGGAGAGTGCTGGTAGTGGAGAATGCTGGCAGTGGAGGAGAGTGCTGGTAGTGGTGGAGAGTGCTGGTAGTGGAGGAGAGTGCTGGTAGTGGAGGAGAGTGCTAGTAGTGGGGGGAGAGTGCTGGCAGTGGTGGAGAGTGCTGGCAGTGGTTGAGAGTACTGGCAGTGGTGGCGGGTGCAGACCGCTGGAACTGTGGATGACATAACCAGGCGAGAGGGAGACCGCTGGAACTGTGGATGACATAACCAGGCGAGAGGGAGACCGCTGGAACTGAGGATGACATAACCAGGGGAGAGGAAGACCGCTGGAACTGAGGATGACATAACCAGGGGAGAGGGAGACCGCTGGAACTGTGGATGACATAACCAGGCGAGAGGGAGACCGCTGGAACTGTGGATGACATAACCAGGGGAGAGGAAGACCGCTGGAACTGTGGATGATATAACCAGGGGAGAGGAAGACCGTTGGAACTGTGGATGACATAACCAGGGGAGAGGGAGACCGTTGGAACTGTGGATGACATAACCAGGGGAGAGGAAGACCGCTGGAACTGTGGATGATATAACCAGGGGAGAGGGAGACCGCTGGAACTGTGGATGATATAACCAGGGGAGAGGGAGACCGTTGGAACTGTGGATGACATAACCAGGGGAGAGGAAGACCGCTGGAACTGTGGATGATATAACCAGGGGAGAGGGAGACCGTTGGAACTGTGGATGACATAACCAGGGGAGAGGAAGACCGCTGGAACTGTGGATGACATAACCAGGGGAGAGGGAGACCGCTGGAACTGTGGATGACATAACCAGGGGAGAGGAAGACCGCTGGAACTGTGGATGATATAACCAGGGGAGAGGGAGACCGTTGGAACTGTGGATGACATAACCAGGGGAGAGGAAGACCGCTGGAACTGTGGATGACATAACCAGGGGAGAGGGAGACCGCTGGAACTGTGGATGATATAACCAGGGGAGAGGCAGACCGCTGGAACTGTGGATGACATAACCAGGGGAGAGGAAGACCGCTGGAACTGTGGATGACATAACCAGGCGAGAGGGAGACCGCTGGAACTGTGGATGACATAACCAGGCGAGAGGGAGACCGCTGGAACTGTGGATGACATAACCAGGCGAGAGGGAGACCGCTGGAACTGTGGATGACATACCTCCAAGCAATGAAAAACAAATGAAAATCTAGCGATTTGCTGATTGCAGCAAATCGTTAGACAGGTTATTTCACTCCAACTCTTCGGTTACAGCGAAATATGGAGGGGTAGTGAGCCTTGTCTTACCTTCAGTGTTGCTCTGTGGAGAGTACGTAATACAAACTTGACTCCGACCTGTGACTTTCTGATGTATACAGTGTGTTTACTAAAACTGGAACGGGGGGGGAGGGGTGAGCAGTGTTTCAATCACTTACTTGACTAACAATGACCTTCCGTGCATCCTGCAACGACTAACAATGACATTCCGTACATCCAGCAACTACTAACAATGATCTTCCGTGCACCCTGCAACTAACAATTACCTTCCGTGCATCCTACAATGACTAACAATGATCTTCCGTGCATCCTCCAACTAACAATGACCTGTGCACCCTGCAACTACTAACAATGACCTTCCGTGCACCTGCAGCTAACAATAACCTTCCGTGCACCTGCAACTACTAGCAATGACCTTCTGTGCACCCTGCTACTAACAATGACCTTCCGTGCACCTGCAACAACTAACAATGACCTTCCGTGCATCTGCAACTACTAACAATGACCTTCCGTGCACTTGCAACTACTAACAATGACCTTCCGTGCACCTGCAATACTAAGTGACCTTCCGTGCACCCTGCAACTAACAATGACCTTCCGTACACCCTGCAGCTATTAACAGTGACCTTCCGTGCACCTGCAACTAACAGTGACCTCCCGTTCACCTGCCACTAACAATGACCTTCCGTGCATCTGCAACTACTAACAATGACCTTCCTTGCACCCTGCAACTAACAATGACCTTCCGTGCACCCTGCAACTACTAACAATGACCTTCCGTGCATTCTGCAATGACTAATAATGACCTTCCGTGCACCCTGCAACGATTAACAATGATTTTCCGTGCATCTGCAACTAACAATGACCGTCCGTGCACCCTGCAACGATTAACAATGAATTTCCGTGTATCTGCAACTAACAGTGACCTTCTGTGCACCCTGCAACTACTAACAATGACCTTGCGTGCACCCTGCAACTACTTACAATGATCTTGCGTGCACCCTGCAACTACTAACAATGACCCGTGCACCCTGCAACTACTAACAATGACCTTCCGTGCACCCTGCAACTACTAACAATGACCCGTGCGCCCTGCAACTAACACTAACCTTCCATGCATCCTGCAACTACTAACAGCGACCTTCCGTGCACCCTGCAACTACTAACAATGACCTTGCGTGCACCCTGCAACTACTAACAATGACCTTCTGTGCACCTTGCAACTACTAACAATGACCTTCCGTGCACCCTGCAACTAATAACAATGACCTTCCATGCACCCTGCAACTACTAACAATGACCTTTCGTGCACCCTGCAACTTCTAACAAAGACCCGTGCACCCTGCAACTAGTACTAACCTTCCGTGCACCCTGCAACTACTAACAATGACCTTCCGTGCACCTTGCAACTACTAACAATGACCTTCCGTGCACCCTGCAGCTACTAACAATGACCTTCCGTGCACCCTGCAACTACTAACAATGACCTTCCGTGCACCCTGCAACTACTAACAATGACCTTCCGTGCACCCTGCAACTACTAACAATGACCTTCCGTGCACCTTGCAACTACTAACAATGACCTTCCGTGCACCCTGGAGCTACTAACAATGACCTTCCGTGCACCCTGCAACTACTAACAATGACCTTCCGTGCACCCTGCAACTACTAACAATGACCTTCCGTGCACCCTGCAACTACTAACAATGACCTTCCGTGCACCCTGCAACTACTAACAATGATCTTCCGTGCACCCTGCAACTACTAACAATGATCTTCCGTGCACCCTGCAACTAACAATGATCTTCCGTGCACCCTGCAACTACTAACAATGACCTTCCGTGCACCTTGCAACTACTAACAATGACCTTCCGTGCACCCTGCAACTACTAACAATGACCTTCCGTGCACCCTGCAACTACTAACAATGACCTTCCGTGCACCCTGCAACTACTAACAATGACCTTCCGTGCACCCTGCAACTAACACTAACCTTCCGTGCACCCTGCAACTACTGGAGTTTACCTGGAGAGAGTTCCGGGGGTCAACGCCTGCCGCCCGGTCTGTGACCAGGCCTCGTGGTGGATCAGAGCCTGACCAACCAGGCTGTTGCTGCTGGCTGCACGCAAACCAACGTACGAGCCACAGCCCGGCTGGTCAGGAACCGACTTTAGGTGCTTGTCAGCTCTAAGGCAGCGGCAGCAGCGGCAGCAGCAACCTCCAAGCTCCGTACTTTTCTCCAACTATCAGAGCCACCAATGCTCCTATGATGACCTAGTTACAACCAAAACTGCACTACCCAACGTAGCACCCAGAATGACCAAAGATTACCAACAGTGAAACCTACAAATCGAAAATATTAGAGATCAAAGGAAGACTGCCCACAAACCGAAAGCAACACCCCGCTGCCAGCCGAACAACGTAACCCCAAGCTTTGTATAACTACTTCTTCTTAACTACAACAATTCCTGTAGTATTATGAGGCGCAATCTAAGAGGAAACAGCACCAAGGCCAGCAAGAAAACACCGAAAAATCAACTATTCAACAAGTGTAGTCAGGAGGACGCCGGCCCAGCAACCACCCCACTCACCACCGCTCAAGGCGACCACAACAACAACAAATATGGCTGCCACCAGCCCATCCTCCCCTCTCTTCCCCGGATTCAACCTACCAAGTAGTCTCTCAGGTATGACCAACGATCCAGATACCCTAAAGACATGCATCTCCACCTTAGTTATTGAAAATATGAATCTTCGAGAGACACTAACAAAACAAGACACCAGGATGACACAACTCGAGAACAAAATCCTCAGTCTTGAACAAAAGTTATCAACACCAGGAATGACTAACTGTGACAAGACCATCCAAACAGTCATAGATAGCCATACCCAACAAATAATATCTCTTAATACAAATGTTGAAGAAGCAGTAAAAGAATGGAAGAACAACTTAGATAACCAGTTCAGTGACTACTTTGCTCTCCAAGAAGATAAAACTGAACAAGATAAACTATCGGACGCAGTAATAGTTAACAGTCCACTTTTTCCCAGTGATATGAACCAAACAAACAGTAAAGAAATTACTCTGCAGATCATAAAGGACCAAACAAGTGTTATTGTACCAGAGTCAGAAATTAAAGAAGCCAGGTTACTAGGATCCCATGGTAGAAAAAGTGTTATGCTTAGATTCCACTCACATGATAGGAAAAAAGACTTAATAAATGCATCTATTAATGTAAAGAAAGAGGTATACATAAACGAGTGTCTTACCAAAAAAACGTCAGAACCTCCTGTATAGAGTCAGAAAACTTAAGCGGGAGAATAATGACACAATACACCAATGCTTCACACGGGATGGGAAAATTCTAGTTAGGAAAACAAATGTAGGTCAACTGTACACAATCACGAACGAGAATGATCTATCACGATTTCTCAGGGATACTGATCTTACAGAGAATAACTAAATGTCCAACCTAAAAGCCTACGTAATGTAGTGTATGTTTTGCTCCATTATTGTTCAAATCTCGTAGTACAATCTCTTAGTAATTAAATAATCAACTACCTCATTTTGTGATTTTACCAGTAAGCATAAGTCACCTTATCTAATTTTCTTATTTACTATTCTTTGCTTAAATATTAGCTGAATCGATACTTTCTCTGTCCATATTACTACCTATTTTTTTAAATACTATCAATTGATATTACTTACTAAAATTAATAATTACCATTTTTACTATCAATACAATTTACTCTTAACATTTTTGACATCATTTAATAACCATTACTTGTCTAATTACCTTAACCAGTTTTAATACCACATTTACTATCTTAGAGTACTCTTAATTACCTTGTGCTGCCATATAACCTCTAGTATAACTACCAGTGCAATACTGAATGAAATAAACATTACTTTTTCACTTTTTTTGTAATCATTATTACTTACTAAAATTTTATTAAACACCATATTTACTACCAGTCAATTTTACTTTTGTACATTAAACATTATTTTATACTTCCCATAACATTTTGTTGCCAAATTTTCAAGTTTGTATATTCAACTCCAACCTTTATATTATCCTTTGTACCTGTGTACCTGTGTACCTGTCTACCATCTTACTATCATATAACCAAGACATTGCCGTTGTTATTTTTACTTATTATTCTTTTGGTACTTTAATTTGTGAATTTTATTTTGTCAATTTAAATCTAGTTATAATCTTGATCTTGTCAACAACCTATACCAGACTCTAGTGCAATTGCAAGTACCATTCCAATTTGTATTTTTATATTATAAGTTTATATTATAAGTCCTATTCTAAGATTGTTTTCATATCTTAGTGACTATATTGTGTGTGCAATTAGTGTATATTTCAATTATATTATTGTTCAAGGCCCTTAACTATCTTTTGCTAACTAGTACCAACTACCTCATATATATTTTTTTTTCTACTTTTTTTATTATTTTGCTACCTTAACTTGTATATTTTATCTTGTCAATTTAAATCTAGTTATACTCTAATTCTTGTAAACAACTTATATAACACCTTAGTGCAATTACAACTGAGAGTCTTGTGCCTTTTTTATATTATTAGATTAAACTCAGTTGTACTATAGCTCATTCTAGCTCAATACATAGTCAGTACCAAAGTCATTATATTAGACCATAGTGTAATTACTAGTGAGAGACTGGTGCTATTTTTAATTTGTATTTTTATATTATTAGATTAAATCTAGTTGTACTATAGCTCATTCTAGCTCAATACATAGACTATACCAAAGTCATTATATTAGACCATAGTGTAATTACTAGTGAGAGTCTGGTGCTATTTTTAATTTGTATTTTTATATTATTAGTTTATACCTAGTTGTACTTTAGCTCATTCCAGCACAACACATAGACAACACCAACTTCATTATGTGTATTAGTGACTATACTCTACATGACCAAAATGCTATAGCTATATACTTGTCCAAACTTCCCACCACTACAGATATCAGTACTAAAACTCAACCCACAACTCAGGATATAAATAACCATAATTTAAAGCTAGAAGATGATTGATCACGTTGACCCTGACCTAAACCTTCATAATCTGACACACAATCAAAACCTATTGGAAAGTAACTGCCTTTACTACACAGCAACACAAGCCAGCACTATCCTAAACAATGCTAAAAGTCTATCAGTACTTAACTACAACATCAGGTCCTTAAGCAAACACTATGATGACCTCCTGGCACTCCTTGAATCACTAAAGACACCCTTCTCCTGCATTATTCTTACTGAGACCTGGCTTAAGCAGGACATAATAGATATCTACCCTCTACCAGGATACACAGCAATCCACAACTGCAGACCATACCAAGTTGGGGGTGGTATTGCAATCTATTACTCTAACCAATTATCTTGTATTAGCATCACTTGCTTTAGTGATGAATATGGACAATACATTTTTGCTAATTTTACTGTAAAAAAAACTTAAGACGCCTGTAACAATCGGTGCCATTTACCGGATACCCCACACAAACATCCCAAATTCCAGTGAGAAACTAAAGGCACTAATAACAAACAGACAAATGAATAAGCACCACCTTCTCTTAGCTGGAGACTTCAACATCAACCTTGGCCTACTAGATGATCAGCCTGTAACTGATTTCATGAACAATATGAACAACACACTTCTCATACCAACAATAACTAAACCAACCAGGCTCACTGAAACGAGTGCAACCATAATAGACCACATATGGACCAATATACTAGCCCCCCTTAAATCAGGGATAATCACAGATAGCACTACAGACCACTACCCTACCTTCCTCTTGACAAACATTAGTAAACCACCACTTGAATGCAACAAAGTCTCATTTAGACTCCATGATGAGGCCTCAATAAGGAAGTTCACAGCTGACCTAGAGACTGTTGACTGGCCTACATAATTCTCCAAGGCCAATGGTATTGACGACTGGACAGACATTTTTCTTAAATTACTTAGACTATACAACAAACATTGTCCTATAAAAACGAAACAGATCACAAACAAACGGCTTGGTTGCCCATGGCTAACCAGCACCATTCTGAAATCCATTGATAAGAAACACCAATATGAAAAGCAATATAGACAGGGCTTAATACACAAAGATATTCTTAAACACTATTCATCAGTCCTCACCAAAGTAATAAAGAAAGCCAAACAACTATACTACTCCAGTAGATTCACTGACACAAGAGGAGATATAAAAAAGACCTGGAAAACACTCTCTCAGATTCTAGGGACCCAAAAACTGAAAACAAAACAAGAATATTGCCCTAACTAAACCTAATGAAACACCACTGCATCCCACTGACACAGCTAACAAGATAAACGACTTCTTCTCAACCATAGGTTCTAATCCCGCCAATAAAATCCCACGCACCAATGCCTATGCTGGGGACTACCTAGATGGGAATTTCCCAAATTCCTTCTATCTTGCTCCAACTGAGCCCATGGAAGTCACCGAGATTATAAAGTCACTTAAAAATAACTCAGGGAATCTGTCTCATGTCCCACCATTATTGTACAAGAGAGCGGCCCATGTCCTCTCGCATGCTATCTCATTACTTTTTAACAAGTCACTAGAAACTAGCACCTTCCCGAAACTACTCAAGACGGCAAGGGTTACACCAATACATAAAGGTGGTGACCCTACAGATTTAAACAACTATAGGCCAATATCAAACTTACCAATGCTATCCAAAATCTTTGAGAAACTCGTGCACAGGAGACTATATTCATTTATAACGGCACAAAACATACTCAACGCCTGCCAATTTGGATTCATGAAAAATAAAAGCACTAACGATGCAATCATAAAAATGCTAGATCTGCTTTACACAGCATTGGAAAATAAGGAATATCCACTAGGAATTTTTATTGACCTAAGAAAAGCTTTTGACACAGTAGACCACGGCATCCTACTCCACAAACTTGACCATTATGGTATAAGAGGCCATGCGCTTGCATATTTCAAATCTTACCTTACTAATAGGTATCAGTATGTCACCATTAAAGACACAGCATCAACAACACAGCCACTTGATACTGGAGTTCCGCAGGGAAGTGTCCTTGGTTCCCCTGCTCTTCCTCATATACATCAATGATCTTCCAAACGTATCTCAACACCTGAACCCCATTCTCTTTGCTGACGACACGACTTATGTCATCTCTCACCCTAATCTTGCCACCCTCAACACCATTGTTAATGAGGAGCTGATCAAAATATCGACTTGGATGACAGCCAATAAACTTACGCTTAACACTGACAAAACCTACTACATTATGTTTGGTAGCAGAGCAGGAGATGCGCAAATTAACATTAAGATCGACAACACTCTAATTGCCAGGCATAATGAGGGCAAATTCCTAGGCCTATACCTCGACAACAACCTGAACTTCAGCACCCATATCCAACACATAACCAAAAAAGTATCCAAAACGGTTGGGATCCTCTCTAAGATACGATACTACGTGCCGCAAACTGCCCTTCTCGCACTATACCATTCACTTATATATCCATACCTCACCTATGCTATATGTGCTTGGGGTTCAACTGCAGCAACACACCTAAAGCCAATAATAACCCAACAAAAAGCCGCAGTAAGAATAATCACTAAATCCCATCCCTGGCAACACCCCCCCCCCCACTCTTCATAGATCTAAACTTACTCCCTGTTCAGTACATCCACACTTACTACTGTGCAATCTACATCTACAGGACCTTAAATTCCAATATTAACCTTGACCTAAAACGCTTTCTTGATAGTTGCGACAGAACCCACAGGCACAATACCAGACACAAACATCTCTATGACATTCCCCGTGTCCGACTAAACCTTTACAAAAATTCAATGTATGTCAAAGGCCCTAAAATCTGGAACACCCTACCTGAAAATTCTAAAACTGCAGACACATTCATCACCTTCAAAACTACCATCAGAAAACATCTTATCTCCCTGATACACCCTGTCAACTAATTACACGAATTCCACCTGGTGGTTCACACTTACACTCACTCACCCATTTGACCATAAACAGAAATATCAATCTCAATCTCAAAATACTGAATCTTAACTAGTCATAAGTTGGCCTGTGATACTCCAATACTGAAACTATGTACTGTGCCAAAACAAAAGCATTCACATTGCTAAACTCACAAACTAGCATTTAGTCACTTAGCCATAATACCAACTTACCTCATAATTTTGTAACATTTTAAACTTAAGATTTAATTTAAGTCTGCCCGAAATTCCTAGCCATGCTAGGTGTTCTAGCATGGCTAGGCATGTAAACAATACAATAACCAAATTCTGTAAACTCAGCATTGTAATCCTTATAGAGAATAAACTTTGAATTTGAAATTGAATTTGAATTTGTCCAGTGCCAGCTTGAAGACTGCCAGGGGTCTGTTGGTAATCCCCCTTATGTATGCTGGGAGGCAGTTGAACAGTCTCGGGCCCCTGACACTTATTGTATGGTCTCTTAACGTGCTAGTGACACCCCTGCTTTTCATTGGGGGGATGTTGCATCGTCTGCCAAGTCTTTTTCTTTCGTAGTGAGTGATTTTCGTGTGCAAGTTCAGTACTAGTCCCTCTAGGATTTTCCAGGTGTATATAATCATGTATCTCTCCCGCCTGCATTCCAGGGAATACAGTTTTAGGAACCTCAAGCACTCCCAGTAATTGAGATGTTTTATCTCTTTTATGCGCGCCGTGAAGGTTCTCTGTTCATTTTCTAGGTCAGCAATTTCACCTGCCTTGAAAGGTGCTGTTAGTGTGCAGCAATATTCCGGCCTAGATAGAACAAGTGACCTGAAGAGTGTCATCATGGGCTTTGCCTCCCTAGTTTTGAAGGTTCTCATTATCCATCCTGTCATTTTTCTAGCAGATGCGATTGATACAATGTTATGGTCCTTGAAGGTGAGATCCTCCGACATGATCACTCCCAGGTCTTTGACGTTGGTGTTTCGCTCTATTTTGTGGCCAGAATTTGTTTTGTACTCTGATGAAGATTTAATTTCCTCGTGTTTACCATATCTGAGTAATTAAAATTTCTCATCATTGAACTTCATATTGTTTTCTGCATTCCACTGAAAGATTCGGTTGATGTCCGCCTGGAGCCTTGCAGTGTCTGCAATGGAAGACACTGTCATGCAGATTCGGGTGTCATCTGCAAAGGAAGACACGGTGCTGTGGCTGACATCCTTGTCTATGTCGGATATGAGGATGAGGAACAAGATGGGAGCGAGTACTGTGCCTTGTGGAACAGAGCTTTTCACCGTAGCTGCCTCGGACTTTACTCTGTTGACGACTACTCTGTGTTCTGTTAGTGAGGAAATTATAGATCCATCGACCGACTTTTCCTGTTATTCCTTTAGCACGCATTTTGTGCGCTATTACGCCATGGTCACACTTGTCGAAGGCTTTTGCAAAGTCTGTATATATTACATCTGCATTCTTTTTGTCTTCTAGTGCATATAGGACCTTGTCGTAGTGATCCAATAGTTGAGACAGACAGGAGCGACCTGTTCTAAACCCATGTTGCCCTGGGTTGTGTAACTGATGGGTTTCTAGATGGGTGGTGATCTTGCTTCTTAGGACCCTTTCAAAGATTTTTATGATATGGGATGTTAGTGCTATCGGTCTGTAGTTCTTTGCTGTTGCTTTACTGCCCCCTTTGTGGAGTGGGGCTATGTCTGTTGTTTTTAGTAACTGTGGGACGACCCCCGTGTCCATGCTCCCTCTCCATAGGATGGAGTTCTTGATGAACACAGAGTTCCATGAGTCTGGCCCTGGGGCAGAGTGCATGGGCATGTCATTTATCGCCTGTTCGAAGTCATTTGGCGTCAGGATAACATCGGATAGGCTTGTGTTAACCAAATTTTGTGGCGCACTCATAAAAAATTCATTTTGATCTTCGACTCTCAGTCTGGTTAGCGGCTTGCTAAAAACTGAGTCATATTGGGACTTGAGTAACTCACTCATTTCCTTGCTGTCATCTGTGTAGGACCCATCTTGTTTAAGTAGGGGCCCAATACTGGACGTTGTTCTCGACTTTGATTTGGCATAGGAGAAGAAATACTTTGGGTTTCTTTCGATTTCATTTATGGCTTTTAGTTCTTCCCGCGATTCCTGACTCCTATAAGATTCCTTTAGCTTATGTTCGATGCTTGCTATATCTCTGACCAGTGTCTCCCTACGCATTTCAGATATATTGACCTCTTTTAGCCGCTCTGTTATTCTTTTCCGTCGCCTGTAAAGGGAGCGCCTGTCTCTTTCTATTTTACATCTACTCCTCCTTTTTCTTAGAGGAATAAGCCTTGTGCATACATCGAGTGCCACCAAGTTAATCTGTTCTAGGCATAAGTTGGGGTCTGTGTTGCTTAGTACATCTTCCCAGCTTATATCGGTTAGGACTTGGTTTACTTGGTCCCACTTTATGTTTTTGTTATTGAAGTTGAATTTGGTGAATGCTCCCTCGTGACTAGTCTCATTATGTCGGTCTGGGGCTCCACGCATACATGTCTGAACCTCAATTATGTTGTGATCTGAGTATATTGTTTTTGATATGGTGACATTTCTTATCAGATCATCATTGTTAGTGAAGATGAGGTCTAGTGTATTCTCCAGTCTAGTAGGCTCTATTATTTGCTGGTTTAAATTGAATTTTGTGCAGAGATTTAAAAGCTCGTGTGAGTGTGAGTTTTCATCAGAGCTGCCTCCTGGTGTTATTACTGCAACAATATTATTTGCTATATTCCTCCATTTTAGGTGCCTTAAGTTGAAATCCCCCAGGAGCAAGATGTTGGGTGCAGGAGCTGGAAGATTTTCCAGACAGTGGTCAATTTTTAACAGCTGTTCCTGGAATTGCTGGGATGTTGCATCCGGAGGCTTGTAGACTACCACAATGACTAGGTTTTGGTTCTCGACCTTTACTGCTAAAATTTCCACTACATATTTGAGGCATTAAGCAGTTCTGTGCAAACAAGCGACTCTGCAATGTACAGGCCAACCCCCCCCCTTTTGCCTCTTCACTCTGTCACATCTGTATAGGTTGTAACCTGGGATCCATATTTCGTTGTCCAAGTGATCTTTTATGTGGGTCTCAGTGAAAGCCGCGAACATTGCCTTTGCCTCTGCAAGCAGTCCACGGATGAAAGGTATTTTGTTGTTTGTTGCTGGCTTTAGACCCTGTATATTTGCAAGGAAGAATGTCATCGGACTGGTGGTATTGTTGGTACTGGGGGGGGGATTTTTTTTCCGGCATTAGTATCTGTATCTGTTGGTTTGGAGTGGAGGCCATCGACTGTGGTTCCACTCCAGGAATGACTGGATTTGGTGTACGATTTCTGCCATTTCCTGCCAGTTTTTTTTTCCTTCCTGGCACTAAAAAACCTCTCCCTCTTGAGTGGCTGTGGCTACCCAGGTTTTCCCATGGCCTGGATGTTTCGTATCTTTTTGTCCCCTTTAGATGGTGTGCCTGGCAATTTAAGTTATAGCACAATCTTTCCTGTACTGAAGAGGTACACATTTCAGGGTGAAAAAGCTTACAGGAAGAGAGTTTGCATTTTCCTGTTGTCATATGGGCATGGCATTTTCTAGGGTGGTCATAGTTGCACGTCCCGTCTGTTTTTCCAGATTTCCCATGTCTGCAGATACCAAGTGGATAGTATGTGCACAGGCTTGGTTTCCGTTTGCCTTGGGTTTCTGTGACTGTATTCCCTGTTGGTGCATGTTTCCCTGTCTTATTCCTATCCTCCCTAGCACCAACAATGGAGCTCCCACCAGTTGTTTTTGGTAATATATCCTCACTATTGCTAGTGGAGTCCTCTTGTTTGCTATTTCCTGTGGTATTTCTAGTTTGCAATATTGGTTTTATCTTATCTTTGACTACACTTGTTTCCCCACTACGGCTCCTGTCCCCTATGAGGTCATCTATATGTATTCCTTCCTGCGTATAATTCCCGACTACCTGGACAAAATCTCCAGCTTCACCATTACTGCCTCCCATGACAGCATCTCCAGCTTCACCATTACTGTCTCCCAGGACAGCACCTCCAGCTTCACCATTACTGTCTCCCAGGACAGCACCTCCAGCTTCACCATTACTGTCTCCCAGGACAGCACCTCCAGCTTCACCATTACTGTCTCCCAGGACAGCACCTCCAGCTTCACCATTACTGTCTCCCAGGACAGCACTATCAGCCCCACATTTACTGACTACCAGGACATCATCTCCAGCCTTACAGTTTCTGACTACATGGCCAGTATCAAGGGCAGTACCATTCAGCCCAGACTTTTTATGTTCCCATCTGTTGTAGAAAGCTTCCAGGTTGTCTATGAAAGCATCTTTGATGTTATCCTCTTTTAATACCCTTGTGATTTTAGTCCACAGATTTATCTCATTTGGGCATACCCAAAAACACTTCCCTGTTTTAATACTGCTTGTAGCTAGTTCTTGGATATCTGCACAAAGGGGCGTGACACCAATTTCCACAAAAATGACAATTTATCCATATGGAAGCCTGTTTGACTGCAGACTACACAGAGCTTCATAATGATTTGAATGGTTGATTTACTGTAATTCTACTAGCAGCCTCTTGAATACTCTATTAATAACCTCCTTAAATGAAGCTCTAGCTATTTGTATTTCTATTTCTAACTGTACTTGTATATTGGACAGCTTACCGTGTACGTTCCTGATTTATATTTATTGTGTTTGATAAGGGCGCCTACAACCCCATCCGTTTACAGTCTGCTTTATTGTCCAACGAAACCGTTTGTAACCAGTCAAGGGTTCGGACCATCAAGGGTTCGGACCAGTCGAGGGTTCGGACCAGTCGATCTGATCTGATCAGTGGGTCACTTATTTAAAACATACTAGTCGGTGATTTGGGCTAACACATGAAGGATCTACTTGAAATTATCTACCCGAGTAATATGTGATTTGATTGATACAAAAGTATAACTTGCGTGTTGAAGAACCGGTGATTTCTGGCAGCTCCTACAATGACGAACGGTCGAGCCTCAACCCTTGTTTATCAATCGCTGTATCTAGCTTTTCTAGTTTTTTTCCGTCTCCACCACAATAAATGCTATATTGTCACTATAGTTGACTGGTGGAAATTTTGGAGGAAGGACGCTTTTTCTGTAGTAATAATTGCTTCTCGTTGTGTATATTGCGACCGCTGGTATATACAGGTTATATGAAATTCACAGTAACGTCTGGTATTTCAAGAAAAAAAGAAACTAATGAAAGTCACTCCACTCCACTAAGTACCATTATGATACTGGTTAGTTGCTACTACAACACTGTATTCTGCTATTCACTGGTATCACTAGATTATATGCGAGTACACTAGCAAGCCAGGAAGATTATTAAAACAGCTGACCACTGTGGTAAGTTTCTGGCGACTTCTGGCACCTGCCTCTATAGGCTTATCACTTCATTTACAAATTCACCTGTTTTCAAATGACACTTTAGCCTTTATCATCAATATACTAGGGAGCCACTGTAGTATACACTATACACTATGTATACACAATGTTATCAGGGAGACTTTCTTTCCTCTGACAAAGAAAAGTTCTATTATTATTATTTTGCACACGGAACACAGGCCTATGATTCCCCTCTGGCAGTAAACTCTGCTAGGTAGTGCACACTAATTCCGTGCACCCTGCAACTACTAACAATGACCTTCCGTGCACCCTGCAACTACTAACAATGGCCTTCCGTGCACCCTGCAACTACTAACAATGACCTTCCGTGCATCCTGCAACTACTAACAATGACCTTCCGTGCACCCTGCAACTACTAACAATGACCTTCCGTGCACCCTGCAACTACTAACAATGACCTTCCGTGCACCCTGCAACTACTAACAATGACCTTCCGTGCACCCTGCAACTACTAACAATGACCTTCCGTGCACCCTGCAACTACTAACAATGACCTTCCGTGCACCCTGAAACTACTAACAATGACCTTCCGTGCACCCTGCAACTACTAACAATGACCTTCCGTGCATCCAGCAACTACTAACAATGACCTTCCGTGCACCCTGCAACTACTAACAATGACCTTCCGTGCATCCTGCAACTACTAACAATGACCTTCCGTGCACCCTGCAACTACTAACAATGACCTCCCGTGCACCCTGCAACTACTAACAATGACCTTCCGTGCATCCTGCAACTACTAACAATGACCTTCCGTGCACCCTGCAACTACTAACAATGATCTTCCGTGCACCCTGCAACTACTAACAATGACCTTCCGTGCACCCTGCAACTAACAATGACCTTCCGTGCACCCTGCAACTACTAACAATGACCTTCCGTGCACCTTGCAACTACTAACAATGACCTTACGTGCACCCTGCAACTACTAACAATGACCTTCCGTGCACCTTGCAACTACTAACAATGACCTTCCGTGCACCCTGCAACTACTAACAATGACCTTCCGTGCACCCTGCAACTACTAACAATGACCTTCCGTGCACCCTGCAACTACTAACAATGACCTTCCGTGCACCCTGCAACTACTAACAATGACCTTCCGTGCACCCTGCAACTACTAACAATGACCTTCCGTGCACCCCTGCCCGGGGACTACACCAGGGTCATTGAGGCTGTGTCACCTGCTCACCACTAAAGATACCTGTCTGTGTATATAGTCTGTGATACACACTTTTTCGGTGTGTGTATATATACCCTTGCACTCTGGTCGGGTCAGTCAGGGTGGTGGTGGCGTGGCTACTATCACATCAAATTTAAATTTGTAATTCTTCAAATTATGACTACAAAAAAAAAAGGCCTTACAATCACCAGCTCAATAAATAAAAAGTCACAAAGTATATACAGCAATGTCCACAGAAAAATGTACACACACACACACACAGCAATGTCCACAGAAAAATGTACACACACACACACACAGCAATGTCCACAGAAAAATGTACACACACACACAGCAATGTCCACAGAAAAATGTACACACACACACAGCAATGTCCACAGAAAAATGTACACACACACACAGCAATGTCCACAGAAAAATGTACACACACACACACAGCAATGTCCACAGAAAAATGTACACACACAGCAATGTCCACAGAAAAATGTACACACACACACAGCAATGTCCACAGAAAAATGTACACACACACACAGCAATGTCCACAGAAAAATGTACACACACACACAGCAATGTCCACAGAAAAATGTACACACACACACAGCAATGTCCACAGAAAAATGTACATACACACACAGCAATGTCCACAGAAAAATGTACACACACACACAGCAATGTCCACAGAAAAATGTACACACACACACACAGCAATGTCCACAGAAAAATGTACACACACACACGCACAGCAATGTCCACAGAAAAATGTACACACACACACACACAGCAATGTCCACAGAAAAATGTACACACACACACACACACAGCAATGTCCACAGAAAAATGTACACACACACACGCACAGCAATGTCCACAGAAAAATGTACACACACACACACACAGCAATGTCCACAGAAAAATGTACACACACACACACAGCAATGTCCACAGAAAAATGTACACACACACAGCAATGTCCACAGAAAAATGTACACACACACACAGCAATGTCCACAGAAAAATGTACACACACAGCAATGTCCACAGAAAAATGTACACACACACAGCAATGTCCACAGAAAAATGTACACACACACACAGCAATGTCCACAGAAAAATGTACACACACACACAGCAATGTCCACAGAAAAATGTACACACACACACAGCAATGTCCACAGAAAAATGTACACACACACAGCAATGTCCACAGAAAAATGTACACACACAGCAATGTCCACAGAAAAATGTACACACACACACACAGCAATGTCCACAGAAAAATGTACACACACACACAGCAATGTCCACAGAAAAATGTACACACACACACAGCAATGTCCACAGAAAAATGTACACACACACAGCAATGTCCACAGAAAAATGTACACACACACACAGCAATGTCCACAGAAAAATGTACACACACACACAGCAATGTCCACAGAAAAATGTACACACACAGCAATGTCCACAGAAAAATGTACACACACACACAGCAATGTCCACAGAAAAATGTACACACACACAGCAATGTCCACAGAAAAATGTACACACACACACACAGCAATGTCCACAGAAAAATGTACACACACACACACAGCAATGTCCACAGAAAAATGTACACACACACACACAGCAATGTCATAAGTACATTTACACTCTCGAGAATACAAATGCTCCCACGCTCATCGGGATGCGCGAGGCAACACTAACATTGTTATAGCCACGCGCACAAATTTGCCACCAAGTTACCCGTGGATACAATCATCACAACGAACTTCTGGACTTAAGCCCATGATAACCTGTTTCCCTCTAGGCTGAGTTCAGTGAGCAGCCTCACTGACACACTGACTCAAAAAGTATCTATCACCCGTGAAAAATATCTCTCGTGAAAAATATCACCCGTGAAAAATATCACTGTGAAAAACATCCCCCGTCAAAAACATCAGCGTAAAGATAGCATTTCAAAATATTTTGTATATTAATTCCTCCATAGGCCCATCTAAGGTCACGTCTTGGAAGTACTTCTGCTTTATTTTTAAATTGGTTGTGAAGCTCAGCTTGGGTAAGCCAGTGGCTTATTAACCAGTTACGTGTCAGTTACAGCAAATGGGTTAATAAGCCAGTGGCTTATTAACTAGTTACGTGTCAGTTACAGCAAATGGGTTAATAAGCCAGTGACTTTTTAACCAGTTACGTGTCAGTTACAGCAAATGGGTTAATAAGCCAGTGGCTTATTAACCAGTTACGTGTCAGTTACAGCAAATGGGTTAATAAGCCAGTGGCTTATTAACCAGTTACGTGTCAGTTACAGCAAATGTGTTTGTCAAATACTACGAATCTCTGTTACAGAGATGTATGAATCTCTCCTGTACCCTGCCACATAGCGAGACAGTGTGTGTGTGTGTGTGTGTGTGTGTGTGTGTGTGTGTGTGTGTGTGTGTGTGTGTGTGTGTGTGTGTGTGTGTGTGTGTGTGAGTGTGTGTGTGTGTGTATGTGTGAGTGTGTGTGTGTGTGTGTGTGTGTGTGTGTGTGTGTGTGTGTGTGGGTGTGTGTGTTTGTGTATGTGTGTGTGTGTGTGTGTGAGTGTACTCACCTATTTGTACTCACCTATTTGTGGTTGCAGGGGTCGAGTCACAGCTCCTGGCCCCGCCTCTTCGCTGATTGCTACTAGGTCCTCTCTCTCCCTGCCCCATGAGCTCTATCATACCTCGCCTTAAAACTATGTATGGTTCCTGCCTCCACTACATCACTTTCTAGGCTATTCCATGGCCTGACTACTCTATGACTGAAGAAATACTTCCTAACATCCCTTTGATTCATCTGAGTCTTCAACTTCCAATTGTGATCTCTTGTGTCTGTGTCCCATCTCTGGAACATCCGGTCTTTGTCCACCTCGCCTATTCCGCGCAGTATTTTATATGTCGTTATCATGTCTCCCCTGACCCTCCTGTCCTCCAGTGTCGTCAGGCCGATTTCCCTCAACCTTTCTTCATAGGACAATCCCCGTAGCTCTGGGACTACTCTTGTTGCAAACCTTTGCACTTTCTCTAATTTCTTGACGTGCTTGACTAGGTGTGGATTCCAAACTGGTGCTGCATACTCCAGTATGGACCTGACGTAGATGGTATACAGAGTCTTAAACGAATCCTTACTGAGGTATCGGAACGCTATCCGTAGGTTTGCCAGGCGCCCGTATGCTGCAGCAGTTATCTGATTGATGTGCGCCTCAGGAGATATGCTCGGTGTTATACTCACCCCCAGATCTTTTTCCTTGAGTGAGGTTTGCAGTCTTTGGCCATCTAAACTATATTGTGTCTGCGGTCTTCTTTGCCCTTCCCCAATCTTTATGACTTTGCATTTGGCAGGGTTAAATTCAAGGAGCCAGTTGCTGGACCAGGTTTGTAGCCTGTCCAGGTCTCTTTGTAGTCCTGCCTGATCCTCGTCCGATTTGATTCTTCTCATTAACTTCACATCATCTGCAAACAAGGACACTTCTGAGTCTATCCGTTCCGTTATGTCGTTCACATATACCAAGAACAGCACAGGTCCTAGGACTGACCCCTGTGGAACCCCGCTTGTCACAGGCGCCCACTCTGACACCTCGTCGCGTACCATGACTCGTTGTTGCCTCCCTATCAGATATTCTCAGATCCATTGCAGTGCCTTTCCTGTTATGTGTGCCTGGTCCTCTAGCTTTTGCAGTAACCTCTTGTGAGGAACTGTGTCGAAGGCCTTCTTGCAGTCCAAAAATATGCAGTCGATCCACCCCTCTCTCTCTTGTCTTACTTCTGTCACCTTGTCATAAAACTCTAGTAGGTTTGTGACACAGGATTTTCCTTCCCTGAAACCGTGCTGGTTGTCAATTATACACGTGTTTCTTTCCAGGTGCCCCACCACTCTCCTCCTGATGATCTTCTCCATGACCTTGCATACTATACACGTTAGTGATACAGGTCTGTAGTTTAGTGCCTCATGTCTGTCTCCCTTTTTAAAAATTGGGACTACATTTGCCATTTTCCATACCTCAGGGAGTTGCCCAGTTTCAAATGATGTGTTGAAGATCTTTGTTAATGGCTCACACAATATTTCTGCTCCCTCTTTAAGGACCCATGGAGAGATGTTGTCTGGTCCCACCGCCTTTGAGGTGTCAAGTTCGCATAGCAGCAGTGTGAGTGTGTGAGTGTGTGTGTGTGTGTGTGTGTGTGTGAGAATGTGAGTGTGTGTGTGTGTGTGTGTGTGTGTGTGTGTGTGTGTGTGTGTGTGTGTGTGTGTGTGTGTGTGTGTGTGTGTGTGTGTGTGTGTGTGTGTGTGTGTGGGTGTGTGTGTGTGTGTGTGTGTGTGTGTGTGTACTCACCTATTTGTACTCACCTATTTGTGGTTGCAGGGGTCGAGTCCTAGCTCCTGGCCCCGCCTCTTCACCGGTTGCTACTAGGCCCTCTCTCTCCCCGCTCCATGAGCTTTATCAAACCTCGTCTTAAAACTGTGTATGGTTCCTGCCTCCACTACGTCATTTTCTAGGCTATTCCACTGCCTTACAACTCTATGACTGAAGAAATACTTCCTACTATCTCTCTGACTCATTTGTGTCTTCAACTTCCAATTGTGGCCTCTTGTTTCTGTGTCCCCTCCCTGGAACATCCTGTCTTTGTCCACCTTGTCTATTCCACGCAGTATTTTATATGTCGTTATCATGTCTCCCCTGACCCTCCTGTCCTCCAGTGTGGTCAGGCCGATTTCCCTTAATCTTTCCTCATAGGACATTCCCCTTAGCTCCGGAACTAACCTTGTCGCAAACCTTTGTACTTTCTCTAGTTTCTTGACGTGCTTTATCAAGTGCGGGTTCCAAACAGGTGCTGCATACTCCAGTATGGGCCTGACATACACGGTGTACAGTGTCTTGAATGATTCCTTACTAAGGTATCGGAATGCTGTTCTCAGGTTTGCCAGGCGCCCATATGCTGCAGCAGTTATCTGATTGATGTGTGCTTCCGGAGACATGCTCGGTGTTATACTCACCCCAAGATCTTTCTCCTTGAGTGAGGTTTGCAGTCTTTGGCCACCTAGCCTATACTCTGTCTGTGGTCTTCTGTGCCCCTCCCCCATCTTCATGACTTTGCATTTGGCAGGATTAAATTCGAGAAGCCATTTGCTGGACCAGGTGTCCAGTCTGTCCAGGTCTCTTTGAAGTCCTGCCTGGTCCTCATCAGATTTAATTCTCCTCATTAACTTCACATCATCTGCAAACAGGGACACTTCTGAGTCTAACCCTTCCGTCATGTCGTTCACATATACCAAAAATAGCACTGGTCCTAGGACCGACCCCTGTGGGACCCCGCTCGTCACAGGTGCCCACTGTGATACATCATTACGTACCATGACTCGTTGTTGCCTCCCTGTCAGGTATTCTCTGATCCATTGCAGTGCCCTTCCTGTTATATGCGCCTGATGCTCTAGCTTCTGCACTAATCTCTTGTGAGGAACTGTGTCAAAGGCCTTCTTGCAGTCCAAGAAGATGCAATCAACCCACCCCTCTCTCTCTTGTCTTACTTCTGTTATTTTATCATAAAACTCCAGAAGGTTTGTGACACAGGATTTGCCTTCCGTGAATCCGTGCTGGTTGCCATTTATACTCCTGTTCCGTTCCAGGTGCTCCACCACTCTCCTCCTGATAATCTTCTCCATAATTTTGCATACTATACACGTCAATGACACAGGTCTATAGTTTAGTGCCTCTTTTCTGTCTCCTTTTTTAAAAATGGGAACTACATTTGCCGTCTTCCATACCTCAGGTAGTTGCCCAGTTTCCAGGGATGTGTTGAAGATTGTGGTAAGTGGCACGCACAACATATCTGCTCCCTCTCTAAGGACCCACGGGGAGATGTTGTCTGGTCCCATTGCCTTTGAGGTATCGATGTCCCTTAGCAGTTTCTTCACCTCCTCCTCATCTGTATGTATGTCGTCCAACACTTGTTGGTGTATTCCTTGCTGGTGTCCCCGTCTGGTCTGTCCCCCCAGAGTCCTTCCTGTCTCTACTGTAAATACTTCCTTAAATCTCTTGTTTAGCTCCTCATATACCTCTTGATCGTTTCTTGTGAGTTCTCCACCTTCTTTCCTCAGCCTTATCACCTGGTCCTTGACTGTTGTCTTCCTCCTAATGTGGCTATACAACAGTTTCGGGTCAGATTTGACTTTCGATGCTATGTCGTTTTCATACTGTCGCTGGGCCTCCCTCCTTATCTGTGCATACTCGTTTCTGGCTCTTCTACTAATCTCCTTGTTTTCCTGGGTCCTATGCCTCCTGTACCTTTTCCATTCTCTGTTGCACTTAGTTTTTGCCTCCCTACACCTTCGGGTAAACCAAGGACTCGTTTTGGTCTTCCTATTATTTCCGTTTCCCTTGGGAACAAAACTTTCCTCTGCCTCCTTGCACTTTGTTGCCACATATTCCATCATCTCGTTTACTGATTTTCCTACCATTTCTCTGTCCCACTGAACCTCCTGCAGGAAGTTTCTCATACCTGTGTAGTCCCCCCTTTTATAGTTTGGCCTGTCCCCTTCAGTTCCTGTTACCTTCTCCACTTGTAACTCTACTATATAGTCAAAACTCAGAACCACATGATCACTAGCTCCAAGGGGCCTCTCGTAAGTGATGTCCTCAATGTCTGAACTGCTCAGGGTGAACACAAGATCCAGTCTTGCTGGCTCATCCTCCCCTCTCTCTCTGGTTGTCTCCCTGACATGTTGATGCATGAGGTTTCCAAGTACCACATCCATCATCTTGGCTCTCCATGTTTCGGGACCCCCATGTGGCTCCAGGTTGAAATCGCCCATTACCAGTAACTTTGCTCTGCTCGAGTGAGCTCTTCTTGCCACCTCAGCCAGTGTGTCCACCATCACCCTGTTGTTTTCTTCGTACTCCTCTCTTGGCCTCCTGCAGTTCTGTGGTGGGTTATACATCACTCCAATGACTACTTTATGTTCTCCGGACTGAATTGTACCTACAATGTAGTCTCTTTCTCCAATCATGTCCATGCCTTCCATTTCCTCAAATCCCCATCGGTGTTTTATGAGCAGTGCAACCCCTCCTCCCCCTCTACTCCTTCTATCTTTCCTCAGGATCTGATATCCTGTTGGGAAGATTGTGTCTGTTATTGTCTCAGCGAGTTTTGTTTCTGTGACTGCTATGATGTCTGGGGATTTTTCACTGATTCTTTCATTCCACTCCTCATGTTTATTCATTATTCCATCCGCGTTTGTGTACCAAACCTTTAGTTTCTTTTCTATCATTGTGGTCATGCAAGAATATTGGGGTTGGGGGAGCGAGAGCCTTGGTGGGGGCCTATATGGGGCTGTGGTGTAGGTGGGGTTTGTGTTGATGGGGGTGGGGTCAGAATGCCCATAAGGGACAGCTGTTGGGGTGAGGTTTGTGATATGGGGATTGGTGGCAGAGGGAACAGTGAGTGGGTTGTAGTATAGGTTGCTCAGTTGCGTTGGGAATGTCGCGGGTGGAGTCTTTTGGTGGGAGATTCTGTGGGGTGTGTTTGCCCTTCCTCCTGTGTCTGGGTCCTGCTCATTTTCATTGCTTCTCGTTCCTCCTTGCGTCTCTGTACCCTCTCTTTCAGTGTAGTCCTTTCTTCTTGTGTTCTGTCGCGGTCGAGGTATACTCTCTGGTACCCCTCTTTGTCCCTCAGTCTTGCTTTCTTTTGCAGAATCCTGGTTCGAACTGATTCTTCCTTGAAAGTTACTCTGACAGGCCGTATCCTTCCACTCGCAAACCACCCAATTCTCTGAAAATTTGTCACCTGGGTCATATTGCCCTCCCCTATTGTTTTCATGATGCCTTCAATCATTTTTTTCTCCTCCTGTTTTATTTCTTCAAAGTTGGCCCCCTTGGCTTCTTGGAGCCCGTACACAAAAACTGACCTCGCCCTTTCCTCCTCCCACTGAGTTCTCCATCTGCGTCCTCTGAGGCATTTTATTTCCTTCCATTGACATGTTCTTGCCTTCAGTCCCTGTCATATCTGAAACTTCTATTCTCAGTGGACTGTCTTTCCTGACCAGCTGTCCCTTGCTACTGCAGTTGGCTGTTAGAATCTCTGCATATAGCATACCTTCATTGTCTTCGGACCTGTCGTTTGATCTTAGTGTGCTCGTCGTCTTTTCCCTGGCCCCACGTGGGTCTGATAGGGCCTTCATGTTCGGCATGTCTCCGTTGTTGCTTACCATCCCCTTGTCTGCACCTGACTTTGAATTTCCTGATGTCACACCTGAATTGTCATTTGTCTCTCTAATCTGTTTCAGGCTTTGCAGTTTCTCTTCTAAGCACTGTATCCTAGCTTCTGCTGCTAAGACCTGTACTTCCCACTTCCTGCACTCTTCAGCTATCCGCTCCTCCATTTTCTTACCAAGCTCTACTATCTTCCTTCCCCACTCTTCCTCCCTTTTTTGGAGCTCTAGCTCCCAGTCTTTCCTCCCTGGTTCGTCCACCAGATCTCTGGGTTTCCGTCCTCTAAGGCCACCCAATTTTTTTTTTTTTTTTTTTTTTACTTTTTATTACCACAGACAGAAGGCTAGAGGAGGGAGAGGGTGTGGGGGAGAGAGAGAGAGGGTAGAAAGAGGGAGAGAGAGGAGAGAGAAAGGGTAGAAAGAGGGAGAGAGAGGAGAGAGGATGGGGGTGAGGGATAAGACCAAGGGGGAGGGAGAGAAATGTGAGGGGGGGGAGAAAGGGTAGAGAGAGGGAGAAAGAGAGGGAGAGGGAGAGGGAGAGAAAGAGAGAGGGAGAAAGGAGGGAAGAAGGCTATGAGAGAGAGAAACGCGAGGGAGGGAAAAGGTAAGAGGTCTGTGGGGGAGGCAGTCAAATTCCAAGGATCAGCTGTGTGTACTCACCTAGTTGTGGTTTCGGGGTCGAGACCCAGCTCCTGGCCCCGAGTGTGTATGTGTGTGCGCGCGTGTGTGTGTGTGTGAGCACGTCAGTTGTTTATATGTCCCAGAAATACAATTCACTTCTGTGTATCCGTAATACTAATGAGATACCACTAACACTGAGAGTAGTTCTAATTATAATACTAGCGTGTGTTAACAAGTCATTCTTTCACCCAGTTATGTACTACCTTTTACTACATGTGTAGAGGAGGGAGAGGGTGTGGGGGAGAGAGAGAAAGGGTAGAAAGAGGGAGAGAGAGGAGAGAGAAAGGGTAGAAAGAGGGAGAGAGAGGAGAGAGTATGGGGGTGAGGGATAAGACCAAGGGGGAGAGAGAGAAATGTGAGGGGGAGAGAAAGGGTAGAGAGAGGGAGAAAGAGAGGGAGAGGGAGAGAAAGAGAGAGGGAGAAAGGAGGGAAAGAGGGTATTGAGAGGGAGAAACGCGAGGGAGGGGAAAGGTAAGAGGTCTGTGGGGGAGGCGGTCAAATTCCAAGGATCAGCTGTGTGTACTCACCTAGTTGTGGTTTCAGGGGTCGAGACCCATCTCCTGGCCCCGAGTGTGTATGTGTGTGCGCGCGTGTGTGTGTGTGTGAGCACGTCAGTTGTTTATATGTCCCAGAAATACAATTCACTTCTGTGTATCCGTAATACTAATGAGATACCATTAACACTGAAAGTAGTTCTAATAATTATAATACTAGCGTGTGTTAACAAGTCATTCTTTCACCTAGTTACTACATGTGTACCCAGTACTTGCTTCTCAGATTGTACTGTCTTTGTGTCCTAGACCATTATCTCTCGAAACTGTTGTCAGGGCTGTAGTCCCATTAGCCACGACTTAATCCTCCTGCTTAATCCTTACTCCTACAAAGTTTATCTTCCTACTACTGCTAGGTGTTGTGTGTATGATAATCACTCTGGAGCAGGGTTTAGATATCGAGTTACCAGTGACCGCTGGGCCGGCTCTATCACTCAGACTCCCCGCCAACCACAAAACAGGTGATTTGTACGTTACTGGTCAGAGGGGACGTCCATCCAGATGCCTGATGTACGATGCTCGCTGTACGATGCTTGCTGTACGATGACTCGTGCACCTCGCCCTTCCGCCGCTGGCTTCTTCGCTATTCTTATCTCGTTGCCCTTTTGAGTCCTCATTTACCACACTTATCACTTGTATACTGCTACTTTTATAATTTACACTTCACTTTGGGTAAGTACACTACTTATTTGTGATGACACCCAGCCTGTTATGGCGGCGCTACTCCCTCAGGCCTACTGCTGCCACCACCTCTGCTTATATATATTTATGTATATGTATGTATATATATATATATATATATCCCCTTTCTGGCTAGCTTGTTCACTCTGTGTGCTACATCACATTTTGTCGTTAGCCACCCTCTCTTAATTCTATTTGGTCTTTTCTCTTTAGTCACTTGATTTGTACTTTGTATATGTGTAACAATGTGGCAACAGGTGCCAACTAGGCCTCAACGACTGGCGCTTTGAAATTTTGTTGTATAATTTCAGGCTTTCTCTCGCCTTCACTTTATTTATGTTTGCTAATACACTGGTTATCACTTGTAGGGTTGTTCACTGACGTTATCACTAACACTGGTTGCTTCTAGCTGCTAAAACACGCCCTAAAAGCACTAAGATTCTCGGAGCCTGGCGCTTGTGACCCACTACACTGTGTGTGTGTGTGTGTGTGTGTGTGTGTGTGTGTGTGTGTGTGTGTGAGTGCGTGTGTGTGAGTGTGTGTGTGAGTGTGTGTGTGTGTGTGTGAGTGTGTGTGTGAGTGTGTGAGTGTGTGTGTGAGTGTGTGTGTGTGTGTGTGTGAGAGTGTGTGTGTGTGTGTGTGTGTGTGTGTGAGTGTGTGTGTGTGTGTGTGTGTGTGTGTGTGTGTGTGTGTGTGTGTGTGTGTGTGTGTGTGTGTGTGAGTGTGTGAGAGTGTGTATATGTGTGTGAGTGTGTGTGTGTGTGTGTGTGTGTGTGTGTGTGTGTGTGTGTATGTGTGTGTGGTGTGTGTGTGTGTGTGTGTGTGTGTGTGTGTGTGTGTGTGTGTGTGAGTGTGTGTGTGTCTTCTCATGGGATGCTGAACCAGCCTCCCACTTATACAAGTAACCAGAGCCAATTCTAATGAAACTGGCCGTCACGACTTTTAAGAAAGGAAGACAACGTTAGACATTTACGATGTACAAGATATTCGAATAAGGCGGACAGAGGCAGCTTGATATACGAGAGAAAGGAACGAGATATACATACATATATACATATATATATATATATATATATATATATATATATATATATATATATATATATATATACATATACATATATATATTTTTTTTCAACAAGTTGGTCGTCTCCCACCGAGGCAGGGTGACCCAAAAAAGAAAGAAAATCCCCAAAAAGAAAATACTTTCATCATCATTCAACACTTTCGCCACACTCACACATTATCACTGCTTTTGCAGAGGTGCTCAGAATACAACAGTTTAGAAGCATATACGTATAAAGATACACAACATATCCCTCCAAACTGCCAATATACCAAACCCCTCCTTTAGAGTGCAGGCATTGTACTTCCCATTTCCAGGACTCAAGTCCGACTATAAGAAAATAACCGGTTTCCCTGAATCCCTTCACTAAATATTACCCTGCTCACACTCCAACAGATCGTCAGGTCCCAAGTATCATTCGTCTCCATTCACTCCTATCTAACACGCTCATGCACGCTTGCTGGAAGTCCAAGCTCCTCGCCCACAAAACCTCCTTTACCCCCTCTTTCCAACCCTTTCGAGGACGACCCCTACCCCGCCTTCCTTCCCCAATAGATTTATATGCTTTCCATGTCATTCTACTTTGATCCATTCTCTCTAAATGACCAAACCACCTCAACAACCCCTCTTCTGCCCTCTGACTAATGCTTTTATTAACTCCACACCTTCTCCTAATTTCCACACTCCGAATTTTCTGCATAATATTTACACCACACATTGCCCTTAGACAGGACATCTCCACTGTCTCCAACCGTCTCCTCGCTGCTGCATTTACCACCCAAGCTTCACATCCATATAAGAGTGTTGGTACTACTATACTTTCATACATTCCCTTCTTTGCCTCCATAGATAACGTTTTTTGACTCCACATATACCTCAACGCACCACTCACCTTTTTTCCCTCATCAATTCTATGATTAACCTCATCCTTCATAAATCCATCCGCCGACACGTCAATTCCCAAGTATCTGAAAACATTCACTTCTTCCATACTCCTCCTCCCCAATTTGATATCCAATTTTTCTTTATCTAAATCATTTGATACCCTCATCACCTTACTCTTTTCTATGTTCACTTTCAACTTTCTACCTTTACACACATTCTCAAACTCATCCACTAACCTTTGCAATTTTTCTTTAGAATCTCCCATAAGCACAGTATCATCAGCAAAAAGTAACTGTCAACTCCCATTTTGAATTTGATTCCCCATAATTTAATCCCACCCCTGTCCCTAACACCCTAGCATTTACTTCTTTTACAACCCCATCTATAAATATATTAAACAACCATGGTGACATTACACATCCCTGTCTAAGACCTACTTTTACCGGGAAGTAGTCTCCCTCTCTTCTACACACCCTAACCTGAGCCTCACTATCCTCATAAAAGCTCTTTACAGCATTTAGTAACTTACCACCTATTCCATAAACTTGCAACATCTGCCACATTACTCCTCTATCCACTCTATCATATGCCTTTTCTAAATCCATAAATGCAATAAAAACTTCCCTACCTTTATCTAAATACTGTTCACATATATGCTTCAATGTAAACACTTGATCTACACATCCCCTACCCACTCTGAAGCCTCCTTGCTCATCCACAATCCTACATTCTGTCTTACCTCTAATTCTTTCAATTATAACCCTACCGTACACTTTTCCTGGTATACTCAGTAAACTTTTTTTTTTTTTTTTGTCACACTGGCCTATTACCACCAAGGCAGGGTGGCCCGAAAAAGAAAAACTTTCACCATCATTCACTCCATCACTGTCTTGCCAGAAGGGTGCTTTAAACTACAGTTTTTAAACTGCAACATTAACACCCCTCCTTCAGAGTGCAGGCACTGTACTTCCCATCTCCAGGACTCAAGTCCGGCCTGCCGGTTTCCCTGAACCCCTTCATAAATGTTACTTTGCTCACACTCCAACAGCACGTCAAGTATTAAAAACCATTTGTCTCCATTCACTCCTATCAAACACGCTCACGCATACCTGCTGGAAGTCCAAGCCCCTCGCACACAAAACCTCCTTTACCCCCTCTCTCCAACCTTTCCTAGGCCGACCCCTACCCCGCCTTCCTTCCACTACAGACTGATACACTCTTGAAGTCATTCTGTTTCGCTCCATTCTCTCTACATGTCCGAACCACCTCAACAACCCTTCCTCAGCCCTCTGGACAACAGTTTTGGTAATCCCGCACCTCCTCCTAACTTCCAAACTACGAATTCTCTGCATTATATTCACACCACACATTGCCCTCAGACATGACATCTCCACTGCCTCCAGCCTTCTCCTCGCTGCAACATTCATCACCCATGCTTCACACCCATATAAGAGCGTTGGTAAAACTATACTCTCATACATTCCCCTCTTTGCCTCCAAGGACAAAGTTCTTTGTCTCCACAGACTCCTAAGTGCACCACTCACTCTTTTTCCCTCATCAATTATATGATTCACCTCATCTTTCATAGACCCATCTGCTGACACGTCCACTCCCAAATATCTTAATACATTCACCTCCTCCATACTCTCTCCCTCCAATCTGATATTCAATCTTTCATCACCTAATCTTTTTGTTATCCTCATAACCTTACTCTTTCCTGTATTCACCTTTAATTTTCTTCTTTTGCACACCCTACCAAATTCATCCACCAATCTCTGCAACTTCTCTTCAGAATCTCCCAAGAGCACAGTGTCATCAGCAAAGAGCAGCTGTGACAACTCCCACTTTGTGTGTAAACTTAGTAACTCAGTAAACTTATTCCTCTATAATTTTTACAATCTCTTTTGTCCCCTTTCCCTTTATATAAAGGAACTATACACGCTCTCCGCCAATCCCTAGGTACCTTCCCCTCTTTCATACATTTATTAAACAAAAGTACCAACCACTCCAACACTATATCCCCCCCTGCTTTTATCATTTCTGTCATGATCCCATCAGTTCCAGCTGCTTTACCCCCTTTCATTCTACGTAATGCCTCACGTACCTCCACCACACTTACATTCTGCTCTTCTTCACTCCTAAAAGATGGTATACCTCCCTGGCCAGTGCATGAAATCACCGCCTCCCCCTCTTCCTCAACATTTAAAAGTTCCTCAAAATATTCTCGCCATCTACCTAATACCTCCCTCTCCCCATCCACTAACTCCCTTACTCTGTTTTTAACTGACAAATCCATACTTTCCCTAGGCTTTCTTAACCTGTTCAATTCGCTCCAAAATTTTTTCTTATTTTCATTAAAATTTCTTGACAGTGCCTCTCCCACTCTTTCATCTGCTCTCCTTTTGCACTCTCTCACCACTCTCTTCACCTTTCTTTTACTCTCCATATACTCTGCTCTTCTTATAACACTTCTGCTTTGTAAAAACCTCTCGTAAGCTACCTTTTTCTCTTTTATCACACTCTTTACTTCATCATTCCACCAATCACTCCTCTTTCCTCCTGCCCCCACCCTCCTATAACCACAAACTTCTGCCCCACATTCTAATACTGCATTTTTAAAACTATTCCAACCCTCTTCAACCCCCCCCCCTACTCATCTTTGCACTAGCCCACCTTTCTGCCAATAGTCGCTTTTATATATATATATATATATATATATATATATATATATATATATATATATATATATATATATATATATATATATATATATATATATATATAATGTCGTGCCGAATATGTAAATCTGGTCAATTAGCAAGATCTCATTTGAAATTAAGTCTTTTCTAAAATTTTCTCTTATACATTTAAAGATATATTTTTTTCATTAATGTTAATGTAAAAATTTTTAATTTTGCTCCAAAAGAATCTTAGAAAACCTACCTAACCTTATTATAACAAGAACAATTTATTTGAGCCTAACCCAACTAAATATATTTTAGATTTGTTTACAGTAATTTAATATTAAACAAACACAGTGAAATATATTTTTTTCGTTAGGTTCAGAATGATTTTGGCAAAATTATTGCATACACAAATTTTAGCTTGTCCTATATGGCAAGATGAGCGTTGCTATTTGAGCCAAGATCGCAAGTTCTGCCTATTCGGCACGACATATTTATATATATATATATTATATATATATATATATATATATATATATATATATATATTATATATTTATATATATATATAATATATATATATAATTATATATATATATATATATATATATATTTTAAAGATATATTTTTCATTTATATTAACGTAAAAATTACTAGTTTTGTACCAAAAGAACCTTAGAAAACTTAACTAACCTTATTATAACACGCGCAATTTAATTTACCCTAATCCAGCTAAATAATTTTAGCCAAGTTTACAATAATTTAATAATAAACAAGCACTATTTTTTTCGTTAGGTTCAGAATGATTTTTACGAAATTGCTGTATACACAAATTTTCGCTTGCCTTATTCGGTAAGAAAAGCGAGGCTATTTAAGCCAAAATCACAAGTTTTACCTATTTGGCACATTATATATATATATATATATAGTACACACAGGGGCCAGGAGCTATGTATCGACCCTGCAACCACAATAAGGCATAATTGTAGTTGCAGGAGTTGTAACCACAATTAGACATAATTCCACATAAATTTTAAACACACAAAACTCATACGAACGTAATATTTAAAGACGCAAAAAACACGGAGACAAACCTCAAACATACGTACACCACCACCTCGAGTGACAAGAAATGATAGTGCACCACTAATGTGCACCATCATTCCTCAGACAAGCTTCATTCTGCATTCACGTCACAGGAAGCTTCTTCCTTTACAAGAGCGACGCATCAGTGCCTCCGCAAATATAACTGTTGTAACAAAAACGTACAATACGTGACTGGAACAACGCACACACACACGAGAGATAGTAACTTACAAGTTTCCTAATTTTCTTTCTTCTACTTGCGTACTATTTGTGTACACGTTACAGTCAGCATTATTAGTGAAGCGTAATCAGTGTTATGTCTGTGTTGTCCTGTGGAAGGACAACACATGCATAACAACATCACTAAATCAAAGTATACCAAGCCTAATTTTAACCACAAGAACAGAGACGATAACATCACCACTGTGTTAGGTAAAAGGACACAAGTTCAACTAGTGTGACGTTTTCTTGTGGTAACGTTTCGCTCTCTAGGAGCTTTATCAAGCCGTTCTGGCTTTTAGTTATATATTTTTTTCGTATACTAGGAAGCACTGATTTAATTTTTAAGGGAAAGGGATCATAGTGACTGCATTCACACATGACTCGGTTTATATTTTAGCTAAAAAAAAAAAGTGTTACAAAAGTTTCGTAAGAAATCAAAACAATAAATGGCTAACTAGCGATATCTTCAAAAATGGGCGGGTGGGCTGCTTGGTGGGCTGCTGGGTGGGCTGCTGGGTGGGCTGCTTGGTGGGCTGTAAAACCAAGCACAGAGCAATAGTAGACTCAAGCAATGGACAGTAGTCTTGGCACTGAACTTCATTTGATCCACCAGTACTCAGAACAAGCATCATGCTTTAGTTATAATGGAAGGGGGAGGAAGGATCTTGTGCTTGAAAGGTAAGTGTGGTGCTCGTGGAATGGGGCGATAAAAAAAACTCCCCTGTCACTTTGGGGGCCCAGTCCCTGGACCCATTACGTACCTCTGTAATCTGTAAATACCTTTGTAACTTGTCATGATTGTGACCAGACCTACCTGGAGTTCATTACCTTCGTAAATTGTGAGTTCATTACCTTTGTAAATTGTGAGTTCATTACCTTTGTAAATTGTGAGTTCATTACCTTTGTAAATTGTGAGTTCATTACCTCTGTAACTTGCTCAGCTATCAAAACTTTGGAGTCCAGTCCCTGGACCAATTATGTACCTCTGTAATCTTTTGACTACCGCCCACAGGATGGGTATGGGGTGCATAATAAACATATTAAACTAACTTAAAACTCACTGCACAGTATCCCTGTCAGGGAGACTGGTCTGTAACATTTCGCCTCTCATGTCAAAGATTCCAGCCTGAAATTTCGTGCTTCATGTCTATGACGAAGATTCCAGCCTGAAATTTCGTGCTTCGTGTCTATGACGAAATTCCAGCCTGAAATTTTGTGCTTCCTGTCTATGTCGAAGACAATGGTCTGCAATTTCTGGCCTCGTACCTCTCTATTTTAAGACTAGTAGCAAGTTTTCTGCTTTTTCTGTTTTAACAGTGAGCTCCTGAACTAATAAACCTTAGTGTGTCTTCGCACCCGTGACCTTACATTAGTACACTAACAATGGGCTCGTTAATCAGACTTGCACTGATCAGTTAGTCCGCAAGTCCAAGCGTTCGCTCAGAGGCTATAAGAGACACACTACTTCTGTATGAAATATGCACAGCCATATTTATAGGCCATTGTTACACGTGTGCTCTGCTGCCTGGGTGCGAGTCTAACAGCTTTTTTGTTGGGGTAATAAATTCTGACTAATTCCGACATGCCAACTAGGATCCCAGAGGACAACTTTCTATCGCTCCCTCCTATTTCTTCATACGGCTCCCTTGTTGGACCTCCCCTAGAGTTGCAGTCCTTCCTGGGACGTCCACTATTCCTTTTAATCCTTTCCAGAAAGTCCTTTCTCCCCTCTTCCAGTACAAATACAAATTTATATTTCTATATATTGTACGAAAATAATGTAGTTTACAGGTAATTAAAACACTGGACACAAAAGAAAGCCAATAATATGCAATGCTTCCTGGATGTTTCCTTATACCTCTGAATCATTTACCTCAGCTTCCAATCCTTCCTGAAACGCTCTCAACAATTCCAAATCCTTTCCGAGACTTCCCCTATAACTCTTTACAGTCCATCTTGGTACGTCCTCGATATCTCCTCATCCTTCCTGTGATGTCCCCAACATCACCGATCATCCGCCTAAGATGTATAAACCAACAATGAAAATACCTCGCCCTGTCGTTCCTACATGATCGACATACTCGTACCACACGTTGATCTTGGCCATCGCTGCCTCCCTACTTCTAGCTGCAATATTTAAAACACTGCAACAGGCCTACTGACCCATGCGGAGCAGGTCCATGTTCCCCCCGGATTAGCCCAATGACCCCCCCCCCGGATTAGACCAATGACCCCCCCCCGGATTAGCCCAATGACCCACCCAGTCTGATCATCTCCACTCAAGGATGGAGCACTGCACCAGACCCAGCAGCACAAGCTAGTCAGGTCCAACTCACACCCACCCACACCCACTCATGTATTTATCTAACCTATTTTTAAAACTACACAACGTTTTAGCTTGAATAACTGTACTCGGGAGTTTGTTCCACTCATCCACAACTCTATTACCAAACCAGTGCTTTCCTATATCCTTTCTGAATCTGAATTTTTCCAACTTGAAACCATTGCTGCGAGTCCTGTCTTGGCTGGAAATTTTCAGCACGCTATTTACATCCCCTTTATTTATTCCTGTTTTCCATTTATACACCTCGATCATATTATCCCTAATTCTACGCCTTTCGAGAGAGTGCAGATTCAGGGCCTTCAGTCTATCCTCATAGGGAAGATTTCTGATACATGGGATCATCTTTGTCATCCTCCTCTGTACGTTTTCCAGAGCATTTATATCCATTCTGTAATACGGTGACCAGAACTGAGCAACATAGTCTAAATGAGGCCTAACCAAGGATATATAGAGTTGAAGAACAACCTGAGGACTTCTATTATTTATACTTCTAGATATGAAGCCAAGAATTCTGTTAGCTTTATTGCGAACACTTATGCGCTGTTGTCTTGGTTTTAGGTTACTGCTAACCAGAACTCCTAAATCCTTTTCGCAATCAGTAGTATTAAGATCTACATTATTTAGTTTATATGTGGCATGGTTATTTAACTGTCCAACATTTAGAATTTTGCATTTGTCAATATTAAACTGCATCTGCCACTTCTCCGACCATTGCATCAGTCCATTCAAATCATCCTGGAGTGCTCTAGTGTCCTCATTAGAATGAATTGGACGGCCTATTTTGGTGTCATCAGCAAATTTGCTTATGTCGCTATTTATTCCCTCATCTATGTCGTTTATGTAAATTGTGAACAACAACGGGCCCAACACTGACCCCTGAGGAACACCGCTTGTGACGTGCCCCCATTCTGATTTCTCCCCATTTATGCAAACTCTCTGCTGTCTATTTGTCAGCCATGCCTCTACCCAGGGAAAACTTTCTCCTCCTATTCCGTGTGCCTTAAGTTTCCTCAATAGCCTCTGGTGTGGAACTCTATCGAAAGCCTTACTGAAGTCCATATACACAATATCATATTCATTACCATGATCTACCTCCTTAAACACCTTAGTGAAAAAGTTAGTAAATTCGTAAGACAAGAATGCCCCTTTGTAAAACCGAGTTGAGATTCATTAATCAATCTGTGCCTGTCAAGATGGCTACGAATTGCTTCGGCAATTATTGATTCCATAAATTTTCCCACTATGGAGGTAAGGCTTATTGGTCTATAGTTCGAAGCCAAGGACCTGTCACCTGCCTTGTAAATAGGCATTACATTTGCCATTTTCTACTTATCAGGCACTGTGCCAGTTTGTAGTGATATGTTAAAAAGATTAGCCAAAGGTATGCTAAGTTCCTCTTTACATTCCTTTAACACCCTTGCAAACAGTTCATCAGGACCTGGGGATTTGTTAGGTTTTAGTTTCTCTATTTGTCTGAGGACCATGTCACTAGTTACCGCAATCGTACATAGTTTATTATCATCCTGTTCTACATAATCTATTATTTCAGGAATATCGCTAGTATTTACCTGGGTGAAAACTGAGAGGACGTAGGTATTTAAAATTTCACACATATCCTTATCACCGTCAATGATCTGACCAGAGTTACTCTTAATCCATCATCTCCATCTAAGGAGGGACTGACTCCCACCTTGGATGAAGATCTGATTATTTAAAGCTCTTAATTCTACTCTGTCCTGTATTATACTCCCCTGTGTTAGACTGAAAAAGCCTGTTGTGCAGACGAAACGTTTCCCCCGAGGAGTGAACATGTGCTTTAATCAGGTTACATTCAGCATTATTAACCAATCCGCAGTAAACAGACCTTAAACTCCATTAAACTCTTAACTAATATACATACATAAAATACTTTTTACGCAGCTATTATATTTCTAAGTTACATTTTACAGTTTTTTTTTTGTCACTCAAGGTCTATTGGAACCCTGGTCTTCACACTCCAGGAGGATCACATCAAATCCACTTTTATCCTCGTGTTAAAAAACAAAGCCTCTTGCTGATCCCACTGAAACAATAAGTGATCCTTCTCTAGTTTTCCCCCTTCCCTTTCTGTGTCACTTGTTCAGTATTCTCTCTCACCCACTTCGTTTATTGAGCTTCTGTCAGTCACCATCTGTCGAGGTTTGCGTCTGTCACCTACTCCTTTTATCGAGGGGTTCGTCATCTCAATTTATTGAGCTATCCGTCCTTCACCATCTCCATCTATTGAGGCTTCAGTTCGTCACCTCCTCCATCTAGCAAGGCTTGTGTCCTATTCTGTAAATCTTAAAGTGAAGTGTGAGGATATAATGAGTGCTAATGAGAGATTCATGGCGTGTGAGGGTATGATAAATACTGTATTGCAGATGCGTCCTCAGCTCACACACTGAAGGACCGGAGATAGCTTCCCGGCACGGGTAAAATAATGATAATAATAATTTATTATTATTATTATTATTATTATTATTATGTTTCCTTACACATGTCCCTGTTCGTCCAACAATACTGACAGTAGGTACCTGGGTGTTAGTCGAATGTTGCACTCGCCTATATGTGGCTGCACGAGCCGAGTCACAGCTCGTAGTTCCGCCTCTTCGTTGGTCGCTACTAGGTCCACTCTCTCGGTTTTGAGAGCCTTATGTTATTTGTCGTATTTTATCGTGGGTGGTATTCCGGGGGAGATGAAAAGACCCCCGTGGAAAAAGTACTGTCTCCAACGACGTACTTACTATTATATTATTCTCGGTTACTAACTCTCCGGGTTAAAAATTATAAACAAAATCTTAATAATGAAAGATGTGCATAAAGAAAGGACACTGTCGATATTTACTAGTTACCCATTAATACTTTAACTTCGTTTTCTTTTAATTCTTGCAACAAAGAAAATTAATAAATTTTTGGATAGACTAAAGAAAATTAAATTAACACGACTTTCGCAGGGGAAACTACAAACATATAGGGTAGTGTGTTTGAAGACACTAGAAAATGGTGGGGGGAGGTAGGGTGGTAATTAAGGATCAAAAGCCCTTCACCAGCATCAATGTCGCCCTTGAAGAGGATAAATGCATTTTTATTTTTTCAGGTGAAGCCAAGTTGGACCAGGTCAAGAAACTTGTGGAAGGGGGTAAAGCCCGGGTCAAATAACCTTTGGGGGATCCACTAAAACTACGTTAAACTACATACTGGTGATACTGCATGACGTAGCAACCAGCTTTACGTATATTGTCTTTACAGATACTATAAATTTATTTAAAAAACAAAACAAAAAAAAAGAACATCGTATTTATGTGCCCATGTTGCCCAGAACTCTGCTTCATGTGGGGCACCTTTTGTTTATAAATATGTCAGTCTATTTGGGCATAGGTACACATTTATCATATATATTGTAAATAATTTAATTGGGTAACCCAAAAAAGTCAGACTAAGTGAAATATTTCCATTGTGGTCCTTGATAAGTCACAACTAGGATCGTAACGCCGTCATAAGATTTCTCTAAGTGCAAGTTTTCTAATTGTTCCAGGAACGATATCCTGACTTACATCCCTTTAATCTGACACTGTACCCATACGTCCCACTTCGCATGGGATTGATTCCGGGCGCTTTGGGTTGGAGGTTGAATGCGGTAGTTGTGAGAGTGTAAGGTGGTGTGGTAATAGTCTTCGGAAATGCTCTGCATAACAAGGGGCTTCCTATTTAGCAGTATGTCAGCTATTCATGTATACCTTGTACATGTACTTTTAGAAATAATAATAATAATAATAATAATAATTATTATTATTATTATTATTATAGGAGGAAGAGCGGTGGAATGACCAGAAGATGTGGTCAGAACAATATATTAGTCACTTGGTCACCACCAGGTAAGATTAATGCTAGGTCCGCCACACCACTAGGCAAGATTAATGCTAGGTCCACATCACCATCACTGCCTTGCTCTCCTGCACAGTTCTTTCATCATGCACCGGCTGCGGGGGCGTTGACCCCCGGAATGACCTCCAGGTATACTCTCATCTCCACTTCCACCTCACTAATCTCTACCCTCTAACACTATTCTTCGACCTTTCCCTCTCATATTCAGATCCATCCCTCACTATTCCTCCACTTCCCCTTCCTCATATCCCACCCCACTAACACTACTGCACCACCACTACACCTCTCTCCTTACCGAGTGATTGGTACGTTAGCTAAGCAGGTTTTAAATCTAATTTTCCAGTCACCCATATGGTGTTCCATTCTTTTGTGATAATTGCTGATGGTACCCGAGTCTTGACTGGATGGCTGGTAACGGTACAAACAAGAATAAAAAAAAATTAGTGAATTTCCTGATGTATTCATCATCTCATCTCCATGGTAAACACTGTTGTCAGTGTTCTATTATTCTATCTCTGTTATAAAAAGACTGATAGAAGCAGGACTGATAGAACTGTTTGGTGTACCTTCAAGGCTGAGTCTACCTACTGCGAAAGGCTGTGTTCGTACAGTGAAAGGTTGTGTTCCTACGGCGAGAGGCTGTGTTCCTACGGTGAAAGGTAGTGTTCCTTCGGCGAAAGGTTGTGTTCCTACGGCGAAAGGCTGTGTTCCTAAGGTGAAAGAGAAGATAAGATTTTCTTCGGATTTTTAACCCTGGATGGTTAGCCACCCAGGATAACCTAAGAAAGTCAGTGCGTCATCGAGGATTGTCTGTCTTACGTCTATTGTGGTCCTCAATCTTGCCCCCCCAAGATGCAACCCACACCAGTCGACTAACACCCAGGTACCTAATTACCGCTAGGTGAACATGACAATGGTGTAAGGAAACACGTCGAAATGTTTCACCCCGCCGGGAATCGAACCCGGGCCCTCCGTGTGTGAAGCGAGAGCTTTAGCCACCAGACCACCGGGGCACTACGGTGAAAGGCTGTCTTCCTTCGGTGAAAGATATGCTTGCATTCTTTTCAACTCAAAAGTCTAATGCACAAAACTATTTGCATAATGTCTTGTAAAAAACAAATACTGAGAATGTGAAGAGAAACGAAAATGAGAAAGAGAAAGGAGAATGCAAAAAGAAGGGAATGGCCAGAGATAGGGAGGGAGGGAAAGAGAGACGGGAATAGCAAGCCAGTTTAATAGCTATACTGTGCACACCATTCCCATGGTATGTGTGGTAATCAAAAGATTACAGAGGCACATTATGGGTCCTGGGACTGGGACTCAAAGTTTTGATTACTAAGCAGGTTACAGTGGTAATGAACTATTTTCTTTTATGGTCTGGAAAGAGTTGGGAATGGAGAGAGAAAAAATTGTAATATGCACATACGAGAATGGGAAGAAATGAGAAAAGAGAGAACTGAGGATTAGTTTACATTTACCAGATTATTCAACACTGAATAATTAAATTTGGCTATAAGTAATTTGTTGTTGTGGTGACAACACAACCCGCACACAGTAACAGTGTGCGGGTTATATGTGTATTGTTCCAGTCACGATATTGTGACTGTTCTTTGTGGTAACTTCTGGGTTCTCGTTGAGCAGAAATCATTTGAAATCAATGGAATCTAAGTAACTGAAAATTCATTTACAGCATTCCACAGATATCTATAATTCTTTTCAAAACATTGACCAAAAGTTTTATTGAGAGAGAGAGAGAGAGAGAGAGAGAGAGAGAGAGAGAGAGAGAGAGAGAGAGAGAGGATAGTGATGGGAAGGTATAAGCGAGATGATGATGATTATATATGATGATAGTGATGGCGATCCCGCTTGATGGATGAGGCGGAGCAAATCTCTCGTTCGCTTATTACGAGACCTCACATTTCTTAATGACTTGCCTCGTTTTACCTTCGGTGGTAATTAACCCCCAAAGACGTCAACAAAGTCTCCAAAACATCCCCCTTCCCCCACTCTTCCCCCACCTCCTTCCCTCCCCCGTGAAGACTGCGTGGGGAAGGCCATCACTCAAGATTACAAGTCCCACGCAATAGTAACTCTGGTCCTGCGGCGCTAGTAACCAAACGATCTTTACTGGGTCAACGTTTTACTCTGATGGGAGCGAAACGTTTCCCATGGCCTCTGAGACACCTATACGTAGATATACTAAAGTAGAATGTTTGACGGTACAACACACAAATAACCTGCACATAAGAGAAACGAGCTTACAACGACGTTTCGGTCAGACTTGGACCATTTACAAAGTCACGGTATTGTGTGTTTCTGTTCTTTGCTTGACGGTAAGTCTCGTAAAACGTAAAACAGCAACAGTCAACTGGATCCAAAGGATGTTGTGCATTTACCAAACACGGTCACGCTGCCTTCATAGAATAATACAAAGACATAAAACAAATAACAGTCAGCTGGATCAGAACGAGGTAGAATATTTACCAAACAATACAGGGCCTGGCAACTCGACACTACACTTCGAACTGTTTTGATTTTTTTTATAGGATAAATAACTCCATCAGTGGTTTGACTTGGTAAAAAAAATAATTTTGTCCGCAGCGCTTCAGGAATTCGGGTCAGGCGTGTGTGTGGTGGGAGGCGTGTGTGTGTGGTGGGAGGCGTGTGTGTGTGTGGTGGCAGGCGTGTGTGTGTGTGATGGCAGGCGTGTGTGTGTGTGGTGGGAGGAGTGTGTGTGTGTGGTGGCAGGCGTGTGTGTGTGGTGGCAGGCGTGTGTGTGTGTGGTGGCAGGCGTGTGTGTGTGGTGGCAGGCGTGTGTGTGTGTGGTGGCAGGCGTGTGTGTGTGTGGTGGCAGGCGTGTGTGTGTGGTGGGAGGCGTGTGTGTGTGGTGGGAGGCGTGTGTGTGTGGTGGGAGGTGTGTGTGTGTGGTGGGAGGTGTGTGTGTGTGGTGGGAGGCGTGTGTGTGTGGTGGTAGGCGTGTGTATGTGTGGTGGCAGGCGTGTGTGTGTGGTGGCAGGCGTGTGTGTGTGGTGGCAGGCGTGTGTGTGTGTGGTGGCAGGCGTGTGTGTGTGGTGGCAGGCGTGTGTGTGTGGTGGCAGGCGTGTGTGTGTGGTGGCAGGCGTGTGTGTGTGTGTGATGGCAGGCGTGTGTGTGTGTGGTGGCAGGCGTGTGTGTGTGTGGTGGCAGGCGTGTGTGTGTGTGGTGGGAGGCGTGTGTGTGTGGTGGGAGGCGTGTGTGTGTGGTGGCAGGCGTGTGTGTGTGGTGGCAGGCGTGTGTGTGTGGTGGGTGGCGTGTGTGTGTGTGGTGGCAGGTGTGTGTGTGTGTGTGTGGTGGCAGCCGTGTGTGTGTGTGGTGGCAGGCGTGTGTGTGTGGTGGCAGCCGTGTGTGCGTGTTGGCAGGCGTGTGTGTGTGGTGGCAGGCGTGTGTGTGTGGTGGCAGGCGTGTGTGTGTGGTGGCAGGCGTGTGTGTGGTGGCAGGCGTGTGTGTGTGTGGTGGCAGGCGTGTGTGTGTGGTGGCAGGCGTGTGTGTGGTGGCAGGCGTGTGTGTGTGGTGGCAGGCGTGTGTGTGTGGTGACAGGCGTGTGTGTGTGTGGTGGGAGGCGTGTGTGTGTGGTGGGAGGCGTGTGTGTGTGGTGGGAGGCGTGTGTGTGTGGTGGGAGGCGTGTGTGTGTGGTGGTAGGCGTGTGTATGTGTGGTGGCAGGCGTGTGTGTGTGTGGTGGCAGGCGTGTGTGTGTGTGGTGGGAGGCGTGTGTGTGTGGTGGCAGGCGTGTGTGTGTGGTGGCAGGCGTGTGTGTGTGGTGGCAGGTGTGTGTGTGTGTGGTGGCAGGCGTGTGTGTGTGGTGGCAGGCGTGTGTGTGGTGGCAGGTGTGTGTGTGGTGGCAGGTGTGTGTGTGTGGTGGCAGGCGTGTGTGTGTGGCGGCAGGCGTGTGTGTGGTGGCAGGTGTGTGTGTGTGGTGGCAGGCGTGTGTGTGTGGCGGCAGGCGTGTGTGTGTGGTGGCAGGCGTGTGTGTGTGGTGGCAGGCGTGTGTGTGTGGTGGCAGGCGTGTGTGTCTGGTGGCAGGCGTGTGTGTCTGGTGGCAGGCGTGTGTGTCTGGTGGCAGGCGTGTGTGTGTGGTGGCAGGCGTGTGTGTGTGGTGGCAGGTGTGTGTGTGGTGGCAGGTGTGTGTGTGTGTGTGGTGGCAGGTGTGTGTGTGTGTGGTGGCAGGTGTGTGTGTGTGTGGTGGCAGGCGTGTGTGTGTGGTGGAAGGTGTGTGTGTGTGGTGGCAGGCGTGTGTGTGTGGTGGCAGGTGTGTGTGTGTGGTGGCAGGTGTGCGTGTGTGGTGGCAGGTGTGTGTGTGTGGCAGGTGTGTGTGTGTGGTGGCAGGCGTGTGTGTGTGGGCAGGCGTGTGTGTGTGGTGGCAGGCGTGTGTGTGTGGTGGCAGGCGTGTGTGTGTGTGATGGCAGGCGTGTGTGTGTGTGTGGTGGCAGGCGTGTGTGTGTGGTGGCAGGCGTGTGTGTGTGTGATGGCAGGCGTGTGTGTGTGTGTGTGTGGTGGTAGGCGTATGTGTGATGGCATGCGTGTGTGGTGGCAGGCGTGTGTGTGATGGCATGCGTGAGTGGTGGCAGGCGTGTGTGTGTGGTGGGAGGTGTGTGTATGTAGTGGCAGGCGTGTGCCAGTGGCTGTAGGCGTGTGTGATGGCATGCGTGAGTGGTGGCAGGAGTGTGTGTGTGTGTGGTGGCAGGCGTGTGTGTGATGGCATGCGTGTGTGAGTGGTGGCAGGCATGTGTGTGGTGGCAGGCGTGTATGTGGGGTAGCAGGCGTGTGTGTGGGGTGGCAGGCGTGTGTGTCGGGTGGCAGGCGTGTGTGCGTGTGGTGACAGGGGTGTGTGTGTGTGGTGGCAGGCGTGTGTGTGTGTGTGTGTGTGTGGTGGCAGGTGTGAGTGTGTGTGGTGGCAGGTGTGAGTGTGTGTGGTGGCAGGTGTGAGTGTGTGTGGTGGCAGGCGTGTGTGTGTGTGGTGGCAGGCGTGTGTGTGATGGCATGCGTATGCGAGTGGTGACAGGCGTGTGTGAGTGGTGGCAGGCGTTTGTGTGGTGGCAGGCGTGTGTGTGGGGTGGCAGGTGTGTGTGTGGGGTGGCACGCGTGTGTGTGGTGGCGGCAGGCGTGTGCGTGTGTGTGTGGTGGAAGGCGTGCGTGTGTGTGTGTGTGTGGGGTGGAAGGCGTGTGTGTGTGTGTGTCTGTGTGGTGGCAGGCGTGTGTGTGTTTGTGTGTGGGTGGTGGCAGGAGTGTGGTGGCAGTCGTGTGTGTGGTGGCAGGCGTGTGGTGGCAAGCGTGTGTGTTTGGTGGCAGGCGTGTGTGTGTGGTGGCAGGCGTATGTGTGTGGTGGCAGGCGTATGTGTGTGGTGGCAGGCGTGTGTGTGTGGTGGAAGGCGTGTGTGTGTGTGTGTGATGGCAGGCATGTGTGTGTGTGGTGGCAGGTGTGTGTGTACTCACCTAATTGTACTCGCCTAATTGTGGTTGCAGGGGTCGAGACTCAGTTCCTGGCCCCGCCTCTTCACTGATCGCTACTAGGTCCTGTCCCTCTCTGCTTCCTGAGCTTTGTCATACCTCTTCTTAAAACTATGTATGGTTCCTGCCTCCACTACTTCACTTGCTAGGCTATTCCACTTCCTGACGACTCTATGACTGAAGAAATACTTCCTAACGTCCCTGTGACTCGTCTGAGTCTTCAGCTCCCAGTTGTGACCCCTTGTTTCTGTGTCCCTTCTCTGGAACATCCTATCTCTGTCCACCTTGTCTATTCCCCGCAGTATCTTGTATGTCGTTATCATGTCTCCCCTGACCCTTCTGTCCTCCAGTCTCGTCAGTCCAATTTCCCTCAGCCTTTCCTCGTACGACATTCCCCTGAGCTCTGGGACTAGCCTTGTTGCAAACCTTTGTGCTTTCTCTAACATCTTGACGTGCTTGACCAGGTGTGGGTTCCAGACTGGTGCTGCATACTCCAGTATGGGCCTAACGTACACAGTGTACAGTGTCTTGAACGATTCCTTATTAAGGTATCGGAACGCTATTCTCAGGATTGCCAGGCGCCCGTATGGTGCAGCAGTTATTTGGTTGATGTGTGCCTATGGTGACGTGCTCGGTGTTATGGTCACCCCAAGGTCTTTCTCCCTGAGCGAAGTCTGTAGTCTTTGTCCACCTAGCCTATACTCTGTCTGCGGTCTTCTTTGCCCCTCCCCAATCTTCATGACTTTGCATTTGGCAGGATTGAATTCGAGAAGCCAGTTTCTGGACCACATGTCCAGCCTGTCCAAGTCTCTTTGCAGTCCTGCCTCATCCTCATCCGATTTAATTCTTCTCAACAACTTCATATCATCTGCGAATAGGGACACTTCAGAGTCTATTCCTTCCATCATGTCGTTCGCATATATCAAAAATAGCACTGGTCCTAGAACTGACCCCTGTGGGACCCCGCTTGTCACAGGCGCCCACTGTGATACCTCTTCACGTACCATGACTCGTTGCTGCTTCCCTGTTAGGTATTCCCTTATCCATTGCAGTGCCCTCCCTGTTATATGCGCCTGATCCTCCAGCTTCTGCACTAATCTCTTGTGGGGAACTGTGTCAAAGGCCTTTCTGCAGTCTAGGAAAACGCAATCAACCCACCCCTCTCTCTCTCGTGTCTTACTTCTGTTACCTTGTCATAAAACTCCAGGAGGTTTGTGACACAGGATTTGCCTTCCATGAACCCATGCTGGTTTTCATTTATAATCTTGTTCCGTTCCAGGTGTTCCACCACTCTCCTCCTGATAATCTTCTCCATGACTTTGCACACAATACATGTCAGAGACACAGGTCTATAGTTTAGTGCCTCATTTCTGTTTCTTTTCTTAAATATGGGGACTACATTTGCTGTCTTCCATTTCTCAGGTAGTTGCCCAGTTTCAAGGGATGTGTTGAAGATTGTGGTTAGGGGCACGCACAGCATCTCTGCTCCTTCTCTTAGGATCCATGGGGAGATGTCCGGTCCCATCGCCTTTGAGGTATCAAGGTCACTTAGCAGCTTCTGCACCTCCTCCTCGGTTGTTCGTATGTCATCCAGCACTTGTTGGTATATTCCCTCTTCGTGTACCCTTCTGTGCTGTCTTCCCACAGCCCTTCCTGTCTCTACAGTAAAGACTTCCTTAAATCTCCTGTTTAGCTCCTCACATACCTCCTGATCATTTCTTGTGAGTTCTCCCCCTTCTGTCCTCAATCTGATCACCTGGTCTTTGACTGTTGTCTTCCTCCTGATGTGGCTATACAACAATTTCGGGTCAGTCTTGATTTTTGATGCTATGTCATTTTCATACTGTCGCTGAGCCTCCCTCCTTACCTGTGCATACTCGTTCCTGGCTCTGCGACTGATCTCCCTATTTTCGTGTGTTCTCTGCCTTCTGTACTTTTTCCATTCTCTATTGCACTTTGTTTTTGCCTCCTTACACCGTCGGGTAAACCAGGGGCTCGGTCTGGTCTTCCCATTGTTTCTGTTGCCCTTAGGAATAAACCTTTCGACTGCCTCCTTGCATTTTGTTGTTACATATTTCATCATTTCGTTTACTGGCTTTCCTGCCAGTTCTCTGTCCCTCGGAACCTCCTGCAGGAAGTTCCTCAAACCTATGTAGTCCCCTCTTTTATAGTCTGGCTTTTCCCATTCAACTCCTGTTACTCTCTCCACTTGCAACTCTACTATGTATTCAAAGCACAGAACCACGTGGTCGCTAGCTCCTAGGGAACTCTCATACCTGATGTCCTCAATGTCTGAACTGCCCAGGGTGAACACAAGGTCCAATCTTGCTGGCTCATCCTCCCTTCTCACTCTGGTAGTGTCCTTAACATGTTGGTGCATGAGGTTTTCCAGCACCACGTCCAACAACTTGTCTCTCTATGTTTCGGGAGCCCCATGTGTGTGTGTGTGTGTGTGTGTGTGTGTGTGTGTGTGTGTGTGTGTGTGTGTGTGTGTGTGTGTGTGCGCGCGCGTGTGTGTGTGTGTGTGTGTTGTGGCAGGTGTGTGTGTGTGTGTGTGTGGTGGCATGTGTGCGTGTGTGTGTGTGGTGGCAGGTGTGCGTGTGTGTGTGTGGTGGCAGGTGTGCGTGTGTGTGTGTGGTGGCAGGTGTGCGTGTGTGTGTGTGGTGGCAGGTGTGTGTGTGTGTGTGTGGTGGCAGGTGTGTGTGTGTGTGTGGTGGCAGGTGTGTGTGTGTGTGGTGGCAGGTGTGTGTGTGTGTGGTGGCAGGTGTGTGTGTGTGTGGTGGCAGGTGTGTGTGTGTGCGTGTGGTGGCAGGCGTGCGTGTATGTGTGTGTGGTGGCAGGTGTGTGTGTGGTGGCAGGTGTGCGTGTGTGTATGTGTGTGTGTGGTGGCAGGTGTGTGTGTGTGTGTGGTGGCAGGTGTGTGTGTGTGTGTGTGTTTTGGCAGGTGTGTGTGTGTGTGGTGGCAGGTGTGTGTGTGTGTGGTGGCAGGTGTGTGTGTGTGTGTGTGTGGCGGCAGGTGTGTGTGTGTGTGTGTGTGTGGTGGCAGGTGTGTGTGTGTGTGCGTGTGTGTGTGTGTGGTGTGTGTGTGTGTTGGCAGGCGTGTGAGTGGTGGCAGGCGTGTGTGTGGTGGCAGGTGTGTGTGTGGTGGCAGGCGTGTGTGTGGTGGCAGGCGTGTGTGTGGTGGCCGGTGTGTGTTGGCAGGCGTGTGAGTGGTGGCAGGCGTGTGTGTGGTGGCAGGCGTGTGTGTGGTGGCAGGCGTGTGTGTAGTGACAGGCGTGTGTGTAGTGACAGGCGTGTGTGTAGTGGCAGGCGTGTGTGTAGTGGCAGGCGTGTGTGTAGTGGCAGGCGTGTGTGTGGTGGCAGGCGTGTGTGTCGTGGCAGGCGTGTGTGTAGTGGCAGGCGTGTGTGTGGTGGCAGGCGTGTGTGTGGTGGCAGGCGTGTGTGTGGTGGCAGGTGTGTGTGTGTGTGTGTTGGCAGGAGTGTGTGTGGTGGCAGCCTGGAGGGTGTGTGGTGGCAGCCTGGCGTGTGTGTGGTGGCAGCCTGGCGTGTGTGTGGTGGCAGCCTGGCGTGTGTGTGGTGGCAGCCTGGCGTGTGTGTGTTGGCAGGCGTGTGTGTAGTGGCAGGCGTGTGTGTAGTGGCAGGCGTGTGTGTGGTGGCAGGAGTGTGTGTGGTGGCAGCCTGGCGTGTGTGTGGTGGCAGCCTGGAGTGTGTGTGGTGGCAGCCTGGAGGGTGTGTGGTGGCAGCCTGGCGTGTGTGTGGTGGCAGCCTGGCGTGTGTGTGGTGGCAGCCTGGCGTGTGTGTGGTGGCAGCCTGGCGTGTGTGTGGTGGCAGCCTGGAGTGTGTGTGGTGGCAGGCGTGTGTGTAGTGGCAGGCGTGTGTGTAGTGGCAGGCGTGTGTGTAGTGGCAGGCGTGTGTGTGGTGGCAGGCGTGTGTGTGGTGGCAGGCGTGTGTGTGGTGGCAGGCGTGTGTGTAGTGGCAGGCGTGTGTGTAGTGGCAGGCGTGTGTGTAGTGGCAGGCGTGTGTGTAGTGGCAGGCGTGTGTGTAGTGGCAGGCGTGTGTGTAGTGGCAGGCGTGTGTGTGGTGGCAGGCGTGTGTGTAGTGGCAGGCGTGTGTGTAGTGGCAGGCGTGTGTGTAGTGGCAGGCGTGTGTGTAGTGGCAGGCGTGTGTGTAGTGGCAGGCGTGTGTGTGGTGGCAGGCGTGTGTGTAGTGGCAGGCGTGTGTGTAGTGGCAGGCGTGTGTGTAGTGGCAGGCGTGTGTGTGGTGGCAGGCGTGTGTGTAGTGGCAGGCGTGTGTGTAGTGGCAGGCGTGTGTGTAGTGGCAGGCGTGTGTGTGGTGGCAGGCGTGTGTGTAGTGGCAGGCGTGTGTGTAGTGGCAGGCGTGTGTGTAGTGGCAGGCGTGTGTGTGGTGGCAGGCGTGTGTGTGGTGGCAGGTGTGTGTGTGTGTGTGTTGGCAGGCGTGTGTGAGGTGGCAGGCGTGTGTGTAGTGGCAGGCGTGTGTGTGGTGGCAGGCGTGTGTGTGGTGGCAGCCTGGCGTGTGTGTGGTGGCAGCCTGGCGTGTGTGTGGTGGCAGGCGTGTGTGTAGTGGCAGGCGTGTGTGTAGTGGCAGGCGTGTGTGTAGTGGCAGGCGTGTGTGTAGTGGCAGGCGTGTGTGTAGTGGCAGGCGTGTGTGTGGTGGCAGGCGTGTGTGGTGGCAGGCGTGTGTGTGTGGTGGCAGGCGTGTGTGTGGTGGCAGGCGTGTGTGTGGTGGCAGGCGTGTGTGTGGTGGCAGGCGTGTGTGTGGTGGCAGGCGTGTGTGTGGTGGCAGGCGTGTGTGTGGTGGCAGGCGTGTGTGTGGTGGCAGGCGTGTGTGTGATGTCACGTCAGTTTTTTAGGGAAAACTTGTCAATTTTCCAATTAGATTTCCTTTGTTCTTCAATCTCCACAGTTCACATGGATGTGTGTGTGTATTGTACCTGGTCATATGTACGTACATGTACATATATATGTCGTGCCGAATAGGTAAACCTGGTCAATTAGTAAAAACTCGTTGAAAATTTAGTCATTTCTAAAATTTTCTTTTGTACGTTTGGAGATATATTTTTTCATTTATGTTAATGTAAAAATTAATAATTTTGTACCAAAAGAACCTTAGAAAATTTACCTAACCTTATTATAACAAGCGCAACTTAATTTAACCTATTCCAACTAAATATATTTTAGATAAGCTTACAATAATTTAATAATAAACACAATGAAATACATTTTTTCCATTAAGTTTAGAATGATTTTTTGCGAAATTATTGCATACCCAAATTTTCGCTTGCATTATTCGGCAAGAAAAGCGTTGCTATTTTAGCCAAAATAGGAAGTTTTACGTATTCGGCACGATGTAATTATATATACATTATATATATATATATATATATATATATATATATATATATATATATATATATATATATATATATATATATATTTGTAACATTTGGATGAAAATGATAGTAAAGACAATTGATTATATGATAAAATGGTTATGACTGTAAATATGATGATAATTGAATAAGTGAATATGGTAAATAATTTTAGATGGACTTTTTCAGTTTATCTTTTTATTGTTATTGTGAAGCGCTGAACCCGTAAGGGACACGCAGCGCAAGGCGAGTTTGAAGAAATATTGACCAACTTACCTGAAGAAAAATCTGAGATAAAACATGTAAGTTCTTGTAAAATTTATTCTTCATTTTTTTGCCGTTTTCTGGTCAGTATGTTTTTTGTAACAACAACAATACAATAGTACCCTCAGATTTGAGAGTTTCTGGTCGCACAGACGTTTTACTTGAGTCACTGTTAAGACGCACACAAACGTAAACAAAGAACGCGTACCGTAACTCTGAGATCACACTGGCGAGTCTTCACTGCTGGGATCACTGTGACAGTGGGAAACTGGCTGTCAGCAGCACTTGTCATAAGCCTGACATATGGCTGTCGGTAGCACTCGTCACAAGCCTGACACATGGCTGTCAGTAGCACTCGTCACAAGCCTGACACATGGCTGTCAGTAGCACTCGTCACAAGCCTGACACATGGCTGTCAGTACCACTAGTCACAAGCCTGACATATGGCTGTCAGTAGCACTCGTCACAAGCCTGACACATGGCTGTCAGTAGCACTCGTCACAAGCCTGACACATGGCTGCCAGCAGCACTCGTCACAAGCCTGACACATGGCTGTCAGTACCACTAGTCACAAGCCTGACACATGGCTGTCAGTAGCACTCGTCACACGCCTGACACATGGCTGCCAGTAGCACTCGTCACAAGCCTGACACATGGCTGTCAGCAGCACTCGTCACAAGCCTGACACATGGCTGTCAGCAGCACTCGTCACAAGCCTGACACATGGCTGTCAGTAGCACTCGTCACAAGCCTGACACACTCCTCGACACCCACTAATTGGTTGCTTGGTGAAGTTGATACGTGAAGTTTGTTTCTGGTGTTCCAACTACGCAAGGGTCATTAAGGCTGCATGTCGCCTCTTCACTGCCAGATACACCTTGTATATACCTTGACAAACTTGTCACTTTTTGATATTTGATTTCCTGGCTAATGTGGCTAATTCTATACCCTATAAAAAATATAAATGAAACTTATGGGAGAAAAAGCGTAGTAGAGCGACCGAGGAGTAATGTTTATCTTATAACGTGAGCGAGTGAGCGAGTGAGCGAGTGAGCGAGTAAGCAGGTAAGGAAGCCTTCAACACCTGGCTAACTATCTCATTGCCTGTTGGTTACTAATGATGGGGAATCATTCGCTGCCTGACCACGGTAGTGTGCGGTAGCGCTCTGCACCCCTCTGCTGTGTGTAGGCGAGCGCCCTTGTCAGTTACCTGGCTGCAGTGGTGTGAAGTGGTGCTGTCACACCTCGGCTAACAACTTAGGTGCACTGTGATCGTCAAGATGGCGGTTAGTCTGAGACGAAGGATAAATACTGTAGGCATCGAGCTACTTAAAGGAACGATAACGACCAGTTCTGCGCAAGTCTTATTGCCAAAGATCATACGGGAGACTTATGGAGTACAAGATTGTGACTTGTATGGTGTAGCATTGAACGGAGGACAACGAATTTTCGTCAAACTGCTATCAGCAACGGTTTATGAATCGTTAATCACCAGGTTTCAGGACGTGAGTCTTAACGTCACACCAGCTGTCACTGTAAGAATGATAGATGTTTCACGGTATTATACGTGGATCAAGTTACGCAACGTTCCCTTTGAGGCGGACGAGGCAGATATAAGGAAAGTTTTTGAGAAGTATGGGACGGTGCATTATGCTCAACATGGTACGTGGGCGGCAGGAGCCTATGCTGGTTTTCCAGAGGGTTCTTTCAACCTCAAAATGACTTTGAGGCACCAAATACCATCCTATGTGTACCTACAAGATTTCAGGACGCAGGTAATGGTAATGTACCCAGGACAACGACGTACGTGCCGCCTATGTGGTGAGTATGATCACATAGCGGCGACCTGTGACAAGCGAAGACATGTGCCTGGACCTGTGGTGGACGTCGCAGCCCCTGCTTCAAAGGTGGCAGGTGAGGAACAAACATCGGATGGAGGGCGTGGTGTTTTGTGGAGCGAGATAGTGGATCGGGCACACAGGACTGGTGGTGAGTTGGAGTCCCGCCCCCAACTGCCTGATCAGGTGTCGTCTCCTGTGGATAAGGAGGAGCAGCAAGTACAAGAGAAGGTTCTTGAGATTGAGGAAGAATTGGTGGAGGTGTTGAAGACGTTGTCACCACCAGAGAGGGATGTTACATCTGAGCGTGGTGTCATTGGAGAATCGTCGCTTCCAGAAAGTCTGAGACATGATAATTTGGGACGTGATGGTGGTTTGGAGTCATCCATTGACTCATTACACCATTCTCAGGTGGAGGTGGAGGTTCATCGAGAGGTAACATCTGATCAAGATATGTGTAACATGACTGTCACGAGAAAGAGGGCGGCTACATCAGATTCTGATGACGTCCTTACGCCTGCACAAAGGCCTGGGAAAAAGACTGAGGTGAAGTGTGAAGGTAGTGGTGTAGGTGGTGGTAGCCATGATAGGAGGCACCGGAAGAAGGGGGGAGGGAAAGAGAGCACTCTGAAGGTGTTGAACGTAAATTCAAGCTCTGGAGTTGTAAAGAGTGATGAGAGGAAGCAGGGGTGGAAACTTTAATAGGCCTTAGGTGTATGTCTGTAAATGTTAATGGGTTATGTAGCGGTATGAAGAGAGATTGGTTTCGTAATTTTCTGAATAAATCTAGAGTGGATGTTGTGTTCCTGCAGGAGCACAATTTCAAAGAGGGTAGGGTGTTGGAGGTGGCAGGATTTCGGGTAGTTACCCTGCCATCTCCCCGTCTAAAAGGTGGTGTGGGAATTTTAATAAGGGAGACGAGCCCGTTTGTTTTGCAGAGAAGCGAGGGAGGAGGGGGAGGGAGGGTGTTGCGTGTGGATGGGTGGTGGATGGGTAAGCGTGTGTCTTTTGTGAGTGTGTATGCGCCGGCAGAAAATAACATAAAGGTAAAGAATGATTTTGTGTGTGAGGATCTTGTGTTTTTCTTAAGTGCACTGCCAGAGGTGGCGATAGTTGGTGGGGACTGGAATAGTGTAATCAGGGTGGCTGATGTGGACCCAAGAGGAGCTGGATATATGTCTGTGGCTCTTAGGGATTTATAAGGGATGTTAGGTTACGTGATGCCTTTGGGGGAGCGGTGTGGGAGACTGAATATACGTTTGTTAGGAGTGGTTATGCTGCGAGACTAGATAGAGTGTACCTTTCTCAGGGAGTGAACGTGAAATCTTTCAGTACTGTTGAGACTACAATGTCAGATCATAGGGCAGTGGTGGTGGAGGTTGGGTGGGGGACGCTCGCGGACATATATAGAAGTTATTGGAAATTAAATATAAGTGTGTTAGGAGATGAGGAGGGGTTGGAGGGGGTTTTCAGTCCTATGGAAGGAGCTTAGTGTGGAAGAACAGGGAGTGGATGACATTGTGACATGGTGGGATACTGTCGCAAAGGAAAGGATTAGAAAGTTTTATGTGAGAGAAGGAAAACGTATTAATAATTTAAAATATGGACTGGCTAACTATTTAGAGGATAGGTTAAGAGGTTGCTATGGGAGGGGGGTGGATGGGAATAATTTTCCTATGGATGAAATAGCTGAAATAAAGGGGAGGTTGAGGGTGTTGCAAAATGAAAGGTTTCAAGCTGTAAGGATGCAGGCAGGGGTGGAGGAAGTGCTTTGGGGCGACAAGCCGTCAGCGTGTGTTTTGCGGCATCAAAAGCAAAGGCAGGCGCTGACGGCTATACCATGTTTAGAGGTAACGGAGATGGTTGGGAATTATAGAGTAGGGCAGGAGATACGAACCACGAAGGGGATGTGTGCGTATGCGGAGGCTTGGTACGAGAAATACTGGAACAGTGGGGGGGTGGGTGACGGGGCATTGGACAAGGTGTGTACGTATGTGACGTGTAATTTAGGAAATAGTGATCGAAAGGCTTTAGGTGGGACGATTACGGCAGAGGAAATAGAGAATGCGTTAAGGGGAATGAGGAAGGGGAAAGCTCCCGGTATTGATGGTCTCCCGGTAGAATTTTATTTACAACATTGGGCGTTGATAAAGGAATTTATAGTTAGGTTATTTAATAGTATGAAAGAGAAGGGTAAGTTGGGGGAGAAGCAGGAAACAGCAGTAGTAGTGCTGGTCCCGAAGGTCAAGGGGCAGCCCACCCTTCGGGAGTACCGAGCCATATCACTGATGTGTGCAGACTATAAGGTGTTTGCAAAAATTTTAGGTAATAGGTTCAAATGTGTAGTGGAGAGGGTGGTGTCAACATCTCAGTTCGGGTTGCCGGGGAGGTCGATGATTGAAGGACATGGGATACTGAGAAGTTTTGTGGAAGCTAAGGGTGGGGGTGGAGGGGCGGCTTTGTTGGCTCTAGACTGGCAGGGAGCATACGATAGAGTGGAAAGGGGAGCTTTGCAGGTTATACTTAGGAGACAGGGTTTTGGGGAGGAAATAGTCGAGTGGGTAAATACGTTGTACAAGGGGGCGAAAATGAGGATACAGATTAATGGGTGTATGGGGAAGGACATTGCAATGGGAAGAGGCCTTAGACAGGGATGCCCCATGTCCCAAATATTGTTTGCGTGTTTCCAGGACCCCTTTTATAGAATGGTTGACCGTAGCTTATGTACGCCATGTGCGGGAAGTGTGGGGGGTGGGAGGGCCTGGCCGGGGTTAATTGGATATGTTGACGACACCACTGTTCTCTTTCGTGCAGGGATGTCAATGAGAGTGTTGGACGAGGTGGTGCAATTATTTGGAAGTGCCACGGGTATGCAGGTAAATAGTGCGAAGTCAAGGTGCATGGGGTTGGGTTCCTGGGTGGGGGGTGTGGGGGGGAGATGTAATGTTGTTAAAGAATGGGCGGTGTCTTTAAAGATTTGTGGTATTATTTATAGGGATGACATGGTTGCGGCGCGGGAGGAAAATTCGGATAGGTTATTGGAAAGGATCGTGGGGCGTCTAGGTGTTCTGAGACCCCAGCACCTAACTCTGATACAGCGAGTGATAGTCGTGAACATTTTATTGTATAGTAAGGTTTGGTATGTTGCAGCTGTGTTCCCAATTACAGGGACAGCGATTGCGGGGATACTAAGACGGGTGTACAAATTTTTATGGGGTTCACGTTGTGATTGGTTACGGAGGGAGGTTGTAATGTTACCTGTAAGTCAGGGTGGGTTGGGGTTGTTGGATTTGAGACGGAGGGCTAAATGTGTGTTCATTAAATGGGAAGTGTTGCGTGAGGGTGTGAACGCGGGGCGTTTGGGAAGGATACACGACAGGCTGGGTATGTGGTATCGAGGAATGGAGTTGAGGGAATGTGAAATAGTTTTGAGGGCTGTTATGTTGGTTAGGGAACTGAGAAAGGTTCGTATAAGGGTTTTGTGTAGGTTACTTGTAGGTAGGTGCGTTGTCCCAGTTGAGGGTTTGTTCCCCATGTATGCGTGGAAGAGTATTTGGTTTAGATTTAGTAAATTGAAGTTAAAACCTCGGGCGCGTGAGGTGATGTTTCGTTTTCTGCATGGGATCCTTCCGTCTGGTGAGATATTACGAAACAGACAGGTTGTAGAGGGTGGGGGGTGTGGTATCTGTGGAGGGGATGAGACAGCGTTCCATGTAGTTTACTTTTGTGAAGGGCTAGAGGAGGTTAGGTGCTGGTTAAGTAGGTTGGTACAGAGGGTGGGGGGCCGTGGGGTGTCGGTTTTGCGTGCTCTAAGTCTAGATATGGGCGGGTTAGACGAGGGTGTCATAAGAGCTTTAGATTATATCATGGTAGATTATATATATATGTCGTGGGTGATGAGGGGGAGAGGGGATAGTGAGGAGAGAAGAAAGGTTCTTGCGGTAACGTTCTATAGTACGAGGTGTCGTAACAGAGATTTGTATGGGAGGAGGTGGGATCAGGCTTTCTCAGAGGGGTATAGAATGCTAACGTTAGGGATTCTCGTAAATCTGTGATTGGATATGAGTGAATGAAGGGGTTTTCATAGGTTGGAGGGAGTCAGGGGGCAACAGCGGGCTCGCCTCCCTGGGGGGGGGGTCGTGAGAGTGTTGTGAATGTGGGCTTGGAATGGTTTCCTGGTTTTCATTGGGACTTTATGGCATCCAAGTGTGGATGTAGAGCTCAAGGTCTCGTTATGGTAGATATAACACTTTTCAGAATGTAGGTATAATATAGTAGATTTATGTATAATTATGATGTGTATCAGTCTTGTATAACATGATTCTTGAGAAATAAGTTATTTGCGACATGCAGTGTGTTTTAGTTTGTATTTATGTTACGTGCTGGGTTTTTGCACGATGAGAGATACGTATATCCTGTTTTGCATTGTGCATACAGTGCATATGATTAATGTGATTTTGTGAAAATTTTTGTGTACGTGTGGGTGTGTGTGTGGATGTGGGTGTGGGTGTGTGTGTGTGGGTGTGTATGTGTATATATATAAATATATATCTCTTTCTATTGTATTGAGCCTTTGTCATGGGTCAGACGTTATGTAATACTTTATATACGCATGATTGATTCTTTTTAAAGTTTATAATTAAGGTCTGTACCCGGTTACCGGTTTGGTGTTCATGCAAGTTCTTGATGTTAAGTTTTAGTCTGTATGGTATACAGACATATCTAGACAGTTTAGTGACGTAGTCCATTTGTCTGAAAGTTTTATATGGGTGTATTGTAACAGTATAGAGCTTGTTATTGTGTTCTAAGCTGTATTCTTTTCTGTTTATTTGTATGTTGGGATATGTTCAGCTGTATTGTTAGGGATAAGTATGTAGATTATCTAGTCAGATTATGATGTTAGGTTTTGGTTTTTTGATTAATGTGAAGGATGGGATTTAACTGATATAACTTCTTTGTATATTTTATGTTCAAGTGTATTGAACCTTTGTCAGATGTCATTTATATGTACAATTTATATATATGCAAGGTTTTGTATACATGTCAATTCATGACCCTGTGACATGTAATTTTGTTTTTAGTTATGTTCTTGATGTAAGTTTTTGTTGTAATATCTTGCGAGCATGTAAGTACAATCCGTTTGTCAGTTAATTTGATTAGGTTCCATACTGTTTCTTTATTTTTATGTTAAACTGTATTGGTTTTAAATAAAATATAAAAAAAAAAAAATGATGGGGAATTATAATATTCACAGGCAAGCATTGCGTTCCATTAATCATCTTCACGCTCTTACACAGCGAGTTAATCGATGTTTAACTTTGACTCGACAAGGAATGCATTAAGACCTAAATTGCAAATGTCTTTCCTGATAATTAACATGCATGGCTAAGGCACTAATCTCGCCATGTATTGTACGCCAGCTTAATTAAACCTCCGGAATAATCATTAATTGAAATATTTTGTAGATGTACCGGGAGACATGACTCCTACACGTCAAGGTTACCACCACAGTAATACCGTAGGAATGTACTGTTGTACTCTTGACTCACGAAATCGTTATAACACGATTGGAAATAATCAGCTGGCCGAGTGGTTTACGCACTGGCCTGGAGTTGTACGACTCACGCGCCATGGGTTTCAACTCCACCCGTTCCATGGTCTGTCGTACTTTTCTCCATTCATCGTGTCTGTTGTTTACTTACCCCTGGGAATCTGTATGTTGTGTACGCCTTACCCCTGGGAATCTGTTGTGTACGCCTTATCCCTGGGAATCTGTCTGTTGTGTATGCCTTACCCCTGGGAATCTGTCTGTTGTGTATGCCTTACCCCTGGGAATCTGCTTGTTGTGTACGTCTTACCCCTGGGAATCTGCTTGTTGTGTATGCCTTACCCCTGGGAATCTGTTGTGTACGCCTTATCCCTGGGAATCTGCTTGTTGTGTATGCCTTACCCCTGGGAATCTGTTGTGTACGCCTTATCCCTGGGAATCTGTCTGTTGTGTATGCCTTACCCCTGGGAATCTGTCTGTTGTGTATGCCTTACCCCTGGGAATCTGTTGTGTACGCCTTATCCCTGGGAATCTGTCTGTTGTGTATGCCTTACCCCTGGGAATCTGCTTGTTGTGTATGCCTTACCCCTGGGAATCTGTATACTTTTCCTCACAGCATGATGTGTTACCAAATGGAGTGGCATCATTGCCTTCGTGTACATCAATAACATCAATGATCACTTCCTTGATGACTGGATAATAAATCTTTTTCTTTATACTATACATCATAATGTAGTGCGTCTCTGTAATCATTTACCTAACAAAACAAAAACATTCCAACATGACTGTCACTAATAAATACATTTGTGTAAGTAGTGTTTACGTACCATTCGTTGAGAAATGACAGTAATAAACGTTATGACATTGCAAAATATCAACACAAAAACACATTTTGTCTTTCAGCGATATTTGAAAGTTGATATAAATTTAAGTCTCGTTTGTCTGTTTACTTAAAAACTTAATAATCACTGAACCAGTAATCAGTCCACTTACCAGTTACCTGGTGAGGGTTTTCACTGCAAATGACCAGGTGTCGTGGTTTTTCCCCAGCTGCATGAAACCACCATGAAACACCCGGGACAGGTTTCCAATTATTTTTTCACTTAAGGTCCGGTCTTAGAGCCAGAATTCACAAGTAATCAGCCCGGCTATTGCTGTCCAGGGCCAGCAGTAGCCATCATAGCCTGGCACGGAACTCTTCCAGTTATACCTTAAAGATTTCTCTCCGGTAGTATTTCTAATGTTTGAAATGACCTTATATGAATATAGTGTTTAGTCTACGTCAGAGCAACCCTACTGTTCACTGTTAGTCAACTTTTACGTATGGATTGGGAACCTGACCTTTGAGTAATTTACATTATGCAGTGAGATAGACAAAGAATAAAGATGACGTGTTGCAAGAGGGACAGGTGAAGAGTGTGACTTGTTGCACGTAGCGCAGGTGGAAAGTAAGGATGACCTGTCGTAGGTGGGATAGATATAAAGTAGGAATGACCTGTTGTAAGTAGGATAAAAGAATAACATGTCGCAGGATGCCGTCGAGTGGACATACCAGTTTGAGAATGGTTAACATTCCCTTGTTCTCAGTGAGGTGCTTGAAGCTCAATGTCTGTTGTCCTACTTGAAGCTTATTTTGCAGTAAGCACGATGTAATCCTCAGGAAGGCTCGTGATACAGGGTAAAATCCCAAGTTATGAAGAACCTGGCGGTTTCATCTCCCCAGAAAATGACCGACCTTATCCCCTCGAGGAATTAACTGCACTCTGAAGACAATTTAAATACATGACCAGACTAACTCACAAGGGGAAAATAAAAGACGATATGTGTGTTTTCCTGTGGTTTATTGTTGCTATGTGTCCGTTTGTTTACATCATATAATGTATACTTTAACTTGAGAGAGAGAGAGAGAGAGAGGGGGGGGGGGAATGAGAATGATGGAACCCTTACTGATATCCTAGAAAATTTCATTCAATTTGTAGAAGTGGAGCCTGGAGGGCTCTACTGTCAAGCACTTAAGAGCACCTTTGAAGCACCTTACGTAACGAAGAAGAAGCACTGAAGACTTCCTAGCTAATGAGGAAGTGGTAGGAGGCTCCATCCATCACCCACACGTTACCCACACGTCACCCACACGTCACCCACACGTCACCCGCATACATCTCGTATAAATTCATTCAACCAGCCGCTTAACACTCAAGCCATTAATCAAAGGAACAGTAAGAAACCAGTAAAGGAAGGATAATCACACAACACAGCTGAGAGGGATCACGTAGCCAAACTGAGGAGGATCACGTAGCCCAGCTGAGGAGGATCACGTAGCCCAGCTGAGGAGGATAACCATATTTAATACATAGCACTGGCGCACACGATATCGAATCCTCTTTAGAAAAAAGACGCAGCTTCCTCACCAGGTGCTAAAACATCCACCTTACAGCTGTCTTGTTATGCTGCTGGGCTGTAATTGTTAGGTATGGCAGAGAGCCGCCAGCAGCAACAGCCTGGTTAACCAGGCAAGCACTAGACAAACCTAGCCCAGAAAAAGGCTGAAGGAGAGGAGAAAACTCTTAACATATTAAAATTAATACCAGTGTAGCACCTGCTTTTAGAGAATACTACTGCCATTATTACTATTACTGTTCCTACTACTACTACCACTACTACTATCACTACTATTACAAATATTTCAATTACTACTACTGTTACTATTACTTTTGCTACTATTACCACCACCACTACTACTACTACTACTACTACTACTACTACTACTACTACTACTACTACTACTACTACTACTACTAATAATAATAATAATAATAATAATAATTATAATAATGACTGTTGCCAAGACACAGATTTTTTTCTTAATGGAATTACGAATTGAAACTTACAGTTTCCTGGTCCCCTCCATTAACACACACACACACACACACACACACACACACACACACACACACACACACACACACACACACACACACACAGAGGAAAACCAGAGATCTGGTAGACGAACCAGGGAGGAAAGACTGGGAGTTAGAGCTCCAAAAAAGGGAGGAAGAGTGGGGATGGAAGATAGTAGAGCTTGGTAAGAAAATGGAGGAGCGGATAGCTGAAGAGTGCAGGAAGTGGGAAGTACAGGTCTTAGCAGCAGAAGCTAGGATACAGTGCTTAGAAGAGAAACTGCAAAGCCTGAAACAGATTAGAGAGACAAATGACAATTCAGATGTGACATCAGGAAATTCAAAGTCAGGCGCAGACAAGGGGATGGTAAGCAACAACGGAGACATGCCGTACACGAAGGCCCTATCAGACCCACGTGGGGCCAGGGAAAAGACGATGAGCACACTAAGATCAAGCGACAGGTCCGAAGACAATGAAGGTTTGTTATATGCAGAGATTCTAACAGCCAACTGCAGTAGCAAGGGACAGCTGGACAGGAAAGACAGTTCACTGAGAATAGAAGTTTCAGATATGACAGGGACTGAAGGCAAGAACATGTCAATGGAAGGAAATAAAATGCCTCAGAGGAAGCAGATGGAGACTCAGTGGGAGGAGGAAAGGGCGAGGTCAGTTTTTGTGTACGGGCTCCAAGAAGCCAAGGGGGCCAACTTTGAAGAAATAAAACAGGAGGAGAAAAAAATGATTGAAGGCATCATGAAAACAATAGGGGAGGGCAATATGACCCAGGTGACAAATTTTCAGAGAATTGGGTGGTTTGCGAGTGGAAGGATACGGCCTGTCAGAGTAACTTTCAAGGAAGAATCAGTTCGAACCAGGATTCTGCAAGAGAAAGCAAGACTGAGGGACAAAGAGGGGTACCAGAGAGTATATCTCGACCGCGACAGAACACAAGAAGAAAGGACTACACTGAAAGAGAGGGTACAGAGACGCAAGGAGGAACGAGAAGCAATGAAAATGAGCAGGACCCAGACACAGGAGGAAGGGCAAACACACCCCACAGAATCTCCCACCAAAAGACTCCACCCGCGACATTCCCAACGCAACTGAGCAACCTATACTACAACCCACTCACTGTTCCCTCTGCCACCAACCCCCATATCACAAACCTCACCCCAACAGCTGTCCCTTATGGGCATTCTGACCCCACCCCCATCAACACAAACCCCACCTACACCACAGCCCCATATAGGCCCCCACCAAGGCTCTCGCTCCCCCAACCCCAATATACTTGCATGACCACAATGATAGAAAAGAAACTAAAGGTTTGGTACACAAACGCGGATGGAATAACGAATAAAAACATGAGGAATGGAATGAAAGAATCAGTGAAAAATCCCCAGACATCATAGCAGTCACAGAAACAAAACTCGCTGAGACAATAACAGACACAATCTTCCCAACAGGATATCAGATCCTGAGGAAAGATAGAAGGAGTAGAGGGGGAGGAGGGGTTGCACTGCTCATAAAACACCAATGGAGATTTGAGGAAATGGAAGGCATGGACATGATTGGAGAAAGAGACTACATTGTAGGTACAATTCAGTCCGGAGAACATAAAGTAGTCATTGGAGTGATGTATAACCCACCACAGAACTGCAGGAGGCCAAGAGAGGAGTACGAAGAAAACAACAGGGTGATGGTGGACACACTGGCTGAGGTGGCAAGAAGAGCTCACTCGAGCAGAGCAAAGTTACTGGTAATGGGCGATTTCAACCACAGGGAGATCGACTGGGAAAACCTGGAGCCACATGGGGGTCCCGAAACATGGAGAGCCAAGATGATGGATGTGGTACTTGAAAACCTCATGCATCAACATGTCAGGGACACAACCAGAGAGAGAGGGGAGGATGAGCCAGCAAGACTGGATCTTGTGTTCACCCTGAGCAGTTCAGACATTGAGGACATCACTTACGAGAGGCCCCTTGGAGCTAGCGATCATGTGGTTCTGAGTTTTGACTATATAGTAGAGTTACAAGTGGAGAAGGTAACAGGAACTGAAGGGAACAGGCCAAACTATAAAAGGGGGGACTACACAGGTATGAGAAACTTCCTGCAGGAGGTTCAGTGGGACAGAGAAATGGTAGGAAAATCAGTAAACGAGATGATGGAATATGTGGCAGCAAAGTGCAAGGAAGCAGAGGAAAGTTTTGTTCCCAAGGGAAACAGAAATAATAGGAAGACCAAAACGAGTCCTTGGTTTACCCGAAGGTGTAGGGAGGCAAAAACTAAGTGCAACAGAGAATGGAAAAGGTACAGGAGGCATAGGACCCAGGAAAACAAGGAGATTAGTAGAAGAGCCAGAAACGAGTATGCGCAGATAAGGAGGGAGGCCCAGCGACAGTATGAAAACGACATAGCATCGAAAGTCAAATCTGACCCGAAACTGCTGTATAGCCACATTAGGAGGAAGACAACAGTCAAGGACCAGGTGATAAGGCTGAGGAAAGAAGGTGGAGAACTCACAAGAAACGATCAAGAGGTATATGAGGAGCTCAACACGAGATTTAAGGAAGTATTTACAGTAGAGACAGGAAGGACTCTGGGGGGACAGACCAGATGGGGACACCAACAAGGAATACACCAACAAGTGTTGGACGACATACATACAGATGAGGAGGAGGTGAAGAAACTGCTAAGGGACATCGATACCTCAAAGGCAATGGGACCGGACAACATCTCTCCGTGGGTCCTTAGAGAGGGAGCAGATATGTTGTGCGTACCACTTACCACAATCTTCAACACATCCCTGGAAACTGGGCAACTACCTGAGGTATGGAAGACGGCAAATGTAGTTCCCATTTTCAAAAAAAGGAGACAGAAAAGAGGCACTAAACTATAGACCTGTGTCATTGACGTGTATAGTATGCAAAATTATGGAGAAGATTATCAGGAGGAGAGTGGTGGAGCACCTGGAACGGAACAGGAGTGTAAATGCCAACCAGCACGGATTCACGGAAGGCAAATCCTGTGTCACAAACCTTCTGGAGTTTTATGATAAAATAACAGAAGTAAGACAAGAGAGAGAGGGGTGGGTTGATTGCATCTTCTTGGACTGCAAGAAGGCCTTTGACACAGTTCCTCACAAGAGATTAGTGCAGAAGCTAGAGCATCAGGCGCATATAACAGGAAGGGCACTGCAATGGATCAGAGAATACCTGATAGGGAGGCAACAACGAGTCATGGTACGTAATGATGTATCACAGTGGGCACCTGTGACGAGCGGGGTCCCACAGGGGTCGGTCCTAGGACCAGTGCTATTTTTGGTATATGTGAACGACATGACGGAAGGGTTAGACTCAGAAGTGTCCCTGTTTGCAGATGATGTGAAGTTAATGAGGAGAATTAAATCTGATGAGGACCAGGCAGGACTTCAAAGAGACCTGGACAGACTGGACACCTGGTCCAGCAAGTGGCTTCTCGAATTTAATCCTGCCAAATGCAAAGTCATGAAGATAGGGGAAGGGAACAGAAGACCACAGACAGAGTATAGGCTAGGTGGCCAAAGACTGCAAACCTCACTCAAGGAGAAAGATCTTGGGGTGAGTATAACACCGAGCATGTCTCCGGAAGCACACATCAATCAGATAACTGCTGCAGCATATGGGCGCCTGGCAAACCTGAGAACAGCATTCCGATACCTTAGTAAGGAATCATTCAAGACACTGTACACCGTGTATGTCAGGCCCATACTGGAGTATGCAGCACCTGTTTGGAACCCGCACTTGATAAAGCACGTCAAGAAACTAGAGAAAGTACAAAGGTTTGCAACAAGGTTAGTTCCAGAGCTAAGGGGAATGTCTTATGAAGAAAGATTAAGGGAAATCGGCCTGACGACACTGGAGGACAGGAGGGTCAGGGGAGACATGATAACGACATATAAAATACTGCGTGGAATAGACAAGGTGGACAAGGACAGGATGTTCCAGGGAGGGGACACAGAAACAAGAGGCCACAATTGGAAGTTGAAGACACAAATGAGTCAGAGAGATAGTAGGAAGTATTTCTTCAGTCATAGAGTTGTAAGGCAGTGGAATAGCCTAGAAAATGACGTAGTGGAGGCAGGAACCATACACAGTTTTAAGACGAGGTTTGATAAAGCTCATGGAGCGGGGAGAGAGAGGGCCTAGTAGCAACCGGTGAAGAGGCGGGGCCAGGAGCTAGGACTCGACCCCTGCAACCACAAATAGGTGAGTACAAATAAGTGAGTATACACACACACACACACAGTCAAGACTTTGTAGATGAATGGTTCAGAGAACCGACATGTTGATAAATTAGACACATGTGCAACTCTTGGGTATCTTTATTGAGGAAACGTTTCGCCACGCAGTGGCTTCATCAGTCCATACGTAGGAGAAACTTGAAGAACAGGAGGAGAATGAGGTAATCAGTCCCCCAACCTTGAGTCGATGTGTTCAGTCCATCAATCTTGAATAGAATACGGCATATCAGCGGAGAAGCAGCTTATATACCGTATGGCAGGAGAGGTGCAGCAGCCATAGGTCGTGTCATATTTGTTCAATGTGGAAGTAGGTCGTGCCCAAGAATTAGGCAAGCGATATGCCGTATTCTATTCAAGATTGATGGACTGAATACATCGACTCAAGGTTGAGGGACTGATTACCTCATTCTCCTCTTGTTCTTCAAGTTTCTCCTACGTATGGACTGATGAAGCCACTGCGTGGCGAAACGTTTCCTCAATAAAGATACCCAAGAGTTGCACATGTGTCTAATTTATCAACATGTCGGTTCTCTGAACCATTCATCTACAAATCTGTCAGACACTGCAACTTCTTGGGATCTTAATACTTAGGAATTCTTCGCTTGCCTAATTCTTAGGCACGACCTACTTCCACATTGAACAAATGTGACACCACCTATGACTGCTGCACCTCTCCTGCCATACGGTTTATAAGCTGCTTCTCCGCTGATATGCCGTATTCTATTCAAGATTGATGGACTGAACACATCGACTCAAGGTTGAGGGACTGATTACCTCATTCTCCTCCTGTTCTTCAAGTTTCTCCTACGTATGGACTGATGAAGCCACTGCGTGGCGAAACGTTTCCTCAATAAAGATACCCAAGAGTTGCACATGTGTCTAATTTATCAACAGTCAAGACTACACTATACATCTCTAGAAACTCACTGTCGGGATAGATTCAGTAACGCAAATTTAATTTAAACGAGGAGGGGGAGAGGCTTTATTACGACTTTTCGTATTTGCGAACGCGTGTCGTAGCCAGAGAAACCAACACGTCGGTGATTACGATACGTCAGTGCTGAGTTAATGTGGCATAAAGTTGTGCATAGGCAACATGGTACAGGAACTGTTTCAACAGTGTTACTGCTGTTGTTGTTGACAGTGTTGGTGATGTTAGTGGTGGTGATGTTAGTGGTGGTGATGTTAGTGGTGGTGATGTTAGTGGTGGTGATGTTAGTGGTGGTGATGTTAGTGGTGGTGATGTTAGTGGTGGTGATGTTAATGTTGATGTTAGTGGTGGTGATGTTAGTGGTGGTGATGTTAATGTTGATGTTAGTGGTGGTGATGTTAGTGTTGATGTTAGTGGTGGTGATGTTAGTGTTGATGTTAGTGGTGGTGATGTTAGTGGTGGTGATGTTAGTGTTGATGTTAGTGGTGGTGATGTTAGTGTTGATGTTAGTGGTGGTGATGTTAGTGTTGATGTTAGTGTTGATGTTAGTGTTGATGTTAGTGGTGGTGATGTTAGTGTTGATGTTAGTGGTGGTGATGTTAGTGTTGATGTTAGTGTTGATGTTAGTGGTGATGTTAGTGTTGATGTTAGTGGTGGTGATGTTAGTGTTGATGTTAGTGGTGGTGATGTTAGTGTTGATGTTAGTGGTGGTGATGTTAGTGTTGATGTTAGTGGTGGTGTTGTTAGTGGTGGTGTTGTTAGTGGTGGTGTTGTTAGTGGTGGTGATGTTAGTGGTGGTGATGTTAGTGGTGGTGCTGTTAGTGTTGATGTTAGTGGTGGTGATGTTAGTGTTGATGTTAGTGGTGGTGATGTTAGTGTTGATGTTAGTGTTGATGTTAGTGTTGATGTTAGTGGTGGTGATGTTAGTGTTGATGTTAGTGGTGGTGATGTTAGTGTTGATGTTAGTGTTGATGTTAGTGGTGATGTTAGTGTTGATGTTAGTGGTGGTGATGTTAGTGTTGATGTTAGTGGTGGTGATGTTAGTGTTGATGTTAGTGGTGGTGATGTTAGTGTTGATGTTAGTGGTGGTGATGTTAGTGGTGGTGATGTTAGTGGTGGTGATGTTAGTGGTGGTGATGTTAGTGGTGGTGATGTTAGTGGTGGTGATGTTAGTGTTGATGTTAGTGGTGGTGATGTTAGTGTTGATGTTAGTGGTGGTGATGTTAGTGGTGGTGATGTTAGTGGTGGTGATGTTAGTGGTGGTGATGTTAGTGGTGGTGATGTTAGTGGTGGTGATGTTAGTGTTGATGTTAGTGTTGGTGATGTTAGTGGTGATGTTAGTGTTGGTGATGTTAGTGTTGGTGATGTTAGTGGTGGTGATATTAGTGTTGATGTTAGTGGTGGTGATGTTAGTGTTGATGTTAGTGGTGGTGATGTTAGTGGTGGTGATATTAGTGTTGATGTTAGTGGTGGTGATGTTAGTGGTGGTGATGTTAGTGTTGATGTTAGTGGTGGTGATGTTAGTGGTGGTGATGTTAGTGTTGATGTTAGTGGTGGTGATGTTAGTGGTGGTGATGTTAGTGTTGATGTTAGTGTTGGTGATGTTAGTGGTGGTGATGTTAGTGGTGGTGATGTTAGTGGTGGTGATATTAGTGTTGATGTTAGTGGTGGTGATGTTAGTGGTGGTGATATTAGTGTTGATGTTAGTGGTGTTGATGTTAGTGGTGGTGATGTTAGTGTTGATGTTAGTGGTGGTGATGTTAATGTTGGTGATGTTAGTGGTGGTGATGTTAGTGGTGGTGATATTAGTGTTGATGTTAGTGGTGGTGATGTTAGTGGTGGTGATATTAGTGTTGATGTTAGTGGTGGTGATGTTAGTGGTGGTGATGTTAGTGTTGATGTTAGTGGTGGTGATGTTAATGTTGGTGATGTTAGTGGTGGTGATGTTAGTGGTGGTGATATTAGTGTTGATGTTAGTGGTGGTGATGTTAGTGGTGGTGATATTAGTGTTGATGTTAGTGTTGGTGATGTTAGTGGTGGAGATGTTAGTGTTAATGTTAGTGTTGGTGATGTTAGTGGTGGTGATATTAGTGTTGATGTTAGTGGTGGTGATGTTAGTGGTGGTGATGTTAGTGTTGATGTTAGTGGTGGTGATGTTAGTGGTGTTGATGTTAGTGGTGGTGATGTTAGTGGTGGTGATGTTAGTGGTGGTGATATTAGCGTTGATGTTAGTGGTGGTGATGTTAGTGGTGGTGATATTAGTGTTGATGTTAGTGGTGGTGATGTTAGTGGTGGTGATGTTAGTGGTGGTGATATTAGTGTTGATGTTAGTGGTGGTGATGTTAGTGGTGGTGATGTTAGTGTTGATGTTAGTGGTGGTGATGTTAATGTTGGTGATGTTAGTGGTGGTGATGTTAGTGGTGGTGATATTAGTGTTGATGTTAGTGGTGGTGATGTTAGTGGTGGTGATATTAGTGTTGATGTTAGTGTTGGTGATGTTAGTGGTGGAGATGTTAGTGTTAATGTTAGTGTTGGTGATGTTAGTGGTGGTGATATTAGTGTTGATGTTAGTGGTGGTGATGTTAGTGGTGGTGATGTTAGTGTTGATGTTAGTGGTGGTGATGTTAGTGGTGTTGATGTTAGTGGTGGTGATGTTAGTGGTGGTGATGTTAGTGGTGGTGATATTAGCGTTGATGTTAGTGGTGGTGATGTTAGTGGTGTTGATGTTAGTGGTGGTGATGTTAGTGGTGGTGATGTTAGTGGTGGTGATATTAGCGTTGATGTTAGTGGTGGTGATGTTAGTGGTGGTGATGTTAGTGGTGGTGATGTTAGTGGTGGTGATATTAGCGTTGATGTTAGTGGTGGTGATGTTAGTGGTGGTGATGTTAGTGGTGGTGATGTTAGTGGTGGTGATATTAGCGTTGATGTTAGTGGTGGTGATGTTAGTGGTGGTGATGTTAGTGGTGGTGATGTTAGTGGTGGTGATGTTAGTGGTGGTGATATTAGTGTTGATGTTAGTGGTGGTGATGTTAATGTTGGTGATGTTAGTGGTGGTGATGTTAGTGGTGGTGATATTAGTGTTGATGTTAGTGGTGGTGATGTTAATGTTGGTGATGTTAGTGGTGGTGATGTTTGTAGTGGTGATAATAGTGTGGTGATGTTAGTGTTGGTGTTGTTAGTGGTGGTGATGTTAGTGTGGTGATGTTAGTGATGATGTTAGCGGTGGTGATGTTAGTGGTGGTGACGTTAGTAGTGGTGATATTAGTGTGGTGATGTTAGTGTTGGTGTTGTTAGTGTTGTGATGTTAGTGATGATGTTAGTGTTGGTGATGTTAGTGTTGGTGATGTTAGTGTTGGTGATGTTAGTGTTAATGTTAGTGTTGGTGATGTTAGTGGTGGTGATGTTAGTGGTGATGTTAGTGTTGGTGATGTTAGTGTTGGTTATGTTAGTGGTGGAGATGTTAGTGTTGGTGATGTTAGTGGTGATGTTAGTGTTGGTAATGTTAGTGGTGGAGATGTTAGTGTTGGTGATGTTAGTGGTGGAGATGTTAGTGTTGGTGATGTTAGTGGTGATGTTAGTGTTGGTGATGTTAGTGTTGGTGATGTTAGTGGTGGTGATGTTAGAGATGGTGATGTTAGTGGTGATGTTAGTGTTGGTTATGTTAGTGGTGGAGATGTTAGTGTTGGTGATGTTAGTGGTGATGTTAGTGTTGGTGATGTTAGTGGTGATGTTAGTGTTGGTAATGTTAGTGGTGGAGATGTTAGTGTTGGTGATGTTAGTGGTGGAGATGTTAGTGTTGGTGATGTTAGTGTTGGTGATGTTAGTGTTAATGTTAGTGTTGGTGATGTTAGTGGTGATGTTAGTGGTGGTGATGTTAGTGTTGGTGATGTTAGTGTTGGTGATGTTAGTGTTGGTGATGTTAGTGTTAATGTTAGTGTTGGTGATGTTAGTGGTGATGTTAGTGGTGGTGATGTTAGTGGTGATGTTAGTGGTGGTGATGTTAGTGTTGGTGATGTTAGTGGTGGTGATGTTAGAGATGGTGATGTTAGTGGTGATGTTAGTGTTGGTGATGTTAGTGGTGGTGATGTTAGTGTTGGTGATGTTAGTGTTGGTAATGTTAGTGTTGATGTTAGTGGTGGTGATGTTAGAGGTAGTGATGTTAGTGTTGATGTTAGTGTTGGTGATGTTAGTGGTGGTGATGTTAGTGTTGGTGATGTTAGTGTTGATGTTAGTGGTGGTGATGTTAGTGGTGGTGATGTTAGTGTTGGTGATGTTAGAGGTAGTGATGTTAGTGTTGATGTTAGTGTTGGTGATGTTAGTGGTGGTGATGTTAGTGGTGGTGATGTTAGTGGTGGTGATGTTAGTGTTGGTGATGTTAGTGACGGTGATGCTAGAGGTCGTGATGGTGTTCATGTGTTGATGTTGCCTGTATTTTTGATGACGTTGACCTCTCTCCAGCCCACTCTACTATCCTCCAGCCCACTCTACTATCCTCCAGCCCACTCTACTATCCTCCAGCCCACTCTACTATCCTCCAGCCCACTCTACTATCCTCCAGCCCACTCTACTATCCTCCAGCCCACTCTACTATCCTCCAGCCCACTCTACTATCCTCCAGCCCACTCTACTATCCTCCAGCCCACTCTACTATCCTCCAGCCCACTCTACTATCCTCCAGCCCACTCTACTATCCTCCAGCCCACTCTACTATCCTCCAGCCCACTCTACTATCCTCCAGCCCACTCTACTATCCTCCAGCCCACTCTACTATCCTCCAGCCCACTCTACTATCCTCCAGCCCACTCTACTATCCTCCAGCCCACTCTACTATCCTCCAGCCCACTCTACTATCCTCCAGCCCACTCTACTATCCTCCAGCCCACTCTACTATCCTCCAGCCCACTCTACTATCCTCCAGCCCACTCTACTATCCTCCAGCCCACTCTACTATCCTCCAGCCCACTCTACTATCCTCCAACCCACTCTACTATCCTCCAACCCACTCTACTATCCTCCAACCCACTCTACTATCCTCCAACCCACTCTACTATCCTCCAACCCACTCTACTATCCTCCAGCCCACTCTACTATCCTCCAGCCCACTCTACTATCCTCCAACCCACTCTACTATCCTCCAACCCACTCTACTATCCTCCAACCCACTCTACTATCCTCCAACCCACTCTACTATCCTCCAACCCACTCTACTATCCTCCAGCCCACTCTACTATCCTCCAGCCCACTCTACTATCCTCCAGCCCACTCTACTATCCTCCAGCCCACTCTACTATCCTCCAGCCCACTCTACTATCCTCCAGCCCACTCTACTATCCTCCAGCCCACTCTACTATCCTCCAGCCCACTCTACTATCCTCCAGCCCACTCTACTATCCTCCAACCCACTCTACTATCCTCCAACCCACTCTACTATCCTCCAACCCACTCTACTATCCTCCAACCCACTCTACTATCCTCCAACCCACTCTACTATCCTCCAACCCACTCTACTATCCTCCAGCCCACTCTACTATCCTCCAGCCCACTCTACTATCCTCCAGCCCACTCTACTATCCTCCAACCCACTCTACTATCCTCCAACCCACTCTACTATCCTCCAGCCCACTCTACTATCCTCCAACCCACTCTACTATCCTCCAACCCACTCTACTATCCTCCAACCCACTCTACTATCCTCCAACCCACTCTACTATCCTCCAACCCACTCTACTATCCTCCAACCCACTCTACTATCCTCCAGCCCACTCTACTATCCTCCAGCCCACTCTACTATCCTCCAGCCCACTCTACTATCCTCCAACCCACTCTACTATCCTCCAACCCACTCTACTATCCTCCAACCCACTCTACTATCCTCCAACCCACTCTACTATCCTCCAACCCACTCTACTATCCTCCAGCCCACTCTACTATCCTCCAGCCCACTCTACTATCCTCCAACCCACTCTACTATCCTCCAGCCCACTCTACTATCCTCCAACCCACTCTACTATCCTCCAGCCCACTCTACTATCCTCCAGCCCACTCTACTATCCTCCAGCCCACTCTACTATCCTCCAACCCACTCTACTATCCTCCAACCCACTCTACTATCCTCCAACCCACTCTACTATCCTCCAGCCCACTCTACTATCCTCCAACCCACTCTACTATCCTCCAGCCCACTCTACTATCCTCCAGCCCACTCTACTATCCTCCAGCCCACTCTACTATCCTCCAACCCACTCTACTATCCTCCAACCCACTCTACTATCCTCCAACCCACTCTACTATCCTCCAACCCACTCTACTATCCTCCAACCCACTCTACTATCCTCCAACCCACTCTACTATCCTCCAGCCCACTCTACTATCCTCCAACCCACTCTACTATCCTCCAACCCACTCTACTATCCTCCAACCCACTCTACTATCCTCCAGCCCACTCTACTATCCTCCAACCCACTCTACTATCCTCCAACCCACTCTACTATCCTCCAACCCACTCTACTATCCTCCAACCCACTCTACTATCCTCCAACCCACTCTACTATCCTCCAGCCCACTCTACTATCCTCCAGCCCACTCTACTATCCTCCAGCCCACTCTACTATCCTCCAACCCACTCTACTATCCTCCAACCCACTCTACTATCCTCCAACCCACTCTACTATCCTCCAACCCACTCTACTATCCTCCAACCCACTCTACTATCCTCCAGCCCACTCTACTATCCTCCAGCCCACTCTACTATCCTCCAACCCACTCTACTATCCTCCAGCCCACTCTACTATCCTCCAACCCACTCTACTATCCTCCAGCCCACTCTACTATCCTCCAGCCCACTCTACTATCCTCCAGCCCACTCTACTATCCTCCAACCCACTCTACTATCCTCCAACCCACTCTACTATCCTCCAACCCACTCTACTATCCTCCAGCCCACTCTACTATCCTCCAACCCACTCTACTATCCTCCAGCCCACTCTACTATCCTCCAGCCCACTCTACTATCCTCCAGCCCACTCTACTATCCTCCAACCCACTCTACTATCCTCCAACCCACTCTACTATCCTCCAACCCACTCTACTATCCTCCAACCCACTCTACTATCCTCCAACCCACTCTACTATCCTCCAACCCACTCTACTATCCTCCAGCCCACTCTACTATCCTCCAACCCACTCTACTATCCTCCAACCCACTCTACTATCCTCCAACCCACTCTACTATCCTCCAGCCCACTCTACTATCCTCCAACCCACTCTACTATCCTCCAACCCACTCTACTATCCTCCAACCCACTCTACTATCCTCCAACCCACTCTACTATCCTCCAACCCACTCTACTATCCTCCAGCCCACTCTACTATCCTCCAACCCACTCTACTATCCTCCAACCCACTCTACTATCCTCCAACCCACTCTACTATCCTCCAGCCCACTCTACTATCCTCCAACCCACTCTACTATCCTCCAGCCCACTCTACTATCCTCCAGCCCACTCTACTATCCTCCAGCCCACTCTACTATCCTCCAACCCACTCTACTATCCTCCAACCCACTCTACTATCCTCCAACCCACTCTACTATCCTCCAACCCACTCTACTATCCTCCAACCCACTCTACTATCCTCCAACCCACTCTACTATCCTCCAGCCCACTCTACTATCCTCCAACCCACTCTACTATCCTCCAGCCCACTCTACTATCCTCCAACCCACTCTACTATCCTCCAGCCCACTCTACTATCCTCCAGCCCACTCTACTATCCTCCAGCCCACTCTACTATCCTCCAACCCACTCTACTATCCTCCAACCCACTCTACTATCCTCCAACCCACTCTACTATCCTCCAACCCACTCTACTATCCTCCAACCCACTCTACTATCCTCCAACCCACTCTACTATCCTCCAACCCACTCTACTATCCTCCAACCCACTCTACTATCCTCCAACCCACTCTACTATCCTCCAACCCACTCTACTATCCTCCATCCCACTCTAATATCCTCCGACCGACTCTACTATCCTCCAGCCCACTCTACTATCCTCCACCCCACTCTACTATCCTCCACCCCACTCTACTATCCTCCACCCCACTCTACTATCCTCCATCCCACTCTACTATCCTCCAACCCACTCTACTATCCTCCAACCCACTCTACTATCCTCCAACCCACTCTACTATCCTCCAACCCACTCTACTATCCTCCAACCCACTCTACTATCCTCCAACCCACTCTACTATCCTCCAACCCACTCTACTATCCTCCAACCCACTCTACTATCCTCCAACCCACTCTACTATCCTCCAACCCACTCTACTATCCTCCAACCCACTCTACTATCCTCCAACCCACTCTACTATCCTCCAGCCCACTCTACTATCCTCCAACCCACTCTACTATCCTCCAACCCACTCTACTATCCTCCAACCCACTCTACTATCCTCCAACCCACTCTACTATCCTCCAACCCACTCTACTATCCTCCAGCCCACTCTACTATCCTCCAACCCACTCTACTATCCTCCAACCCACTCTACTATCCTCCAGCCCACTCTACTATCCTCCAACCCACTCTACTATCCTCCAACCCACTCTACTATCCTCCAACCCACTCTACTATCCTCCAACCCACTCTACTATCCTCGTCAAAGTACTAATGTTTTTAATATGAGTAATAAGTTTGACAGTTGTACAATCACTGACAGGATCATTTAACTTAACATCGTCGTACTTAACATTAGACTCTCACCACAAGTCTTGCTCAACATCTACTGCTAAACACAAATCCAAGTGGATTATGCAACCTTGCAATTTAATTTAATTCTACAACGTACATGAACTCTATCTCTGAGCACTTCACTCCTTCATGGTCGATGTAGGGATTTAATATTACACTGGGATTTAATATTGCATAGGGATTACTAGGGCTGAAAAACTCATCCCTATTAATCCCTTAAGTCAACTAAAAAGGCAACTGCTCAAGGAGAACTTTCTTCTGGAACCTGTTAGTATATATCACAAGTAATGTACACTGATGGAGGTCAGGTCCGGGACCAGCCCGCGGGGCAGTGACCTGAAGAAGCTACTCCAGGTAAACACCACAAGTTGGATCTAAACAATAGTCTACTGGCGACTCTGCATCAACTCTCGTTCCTAAATCTCTAGAAAAAATATAATAGCAACTGTGGTGAGTTAGGCGTAAGAATTAATAACTGGGCGTCTGTATGGCAAACTGAATTGTTTGCCATCATAATGGCGCTAAAGCTGACTTCCGACGCTGAGTTTGACTCTTCCATTATTACCAAATATAACTAAAGTATTGATATAATGTCGTGCCGAATATGGAAAACTTGCCATCTTGGCTTAAATAGCAACGCTCATCTTGCCATATAAGACAAGCGAAAATTTGTGTATGCAATAATTTCGCAAAAATCATCCTGAACCTAACGAAAAAAATATATTTCACTGTGTTTGTCTAGTATTAAATTACTGTAAACGTATCTAAAATATAATTAGTTGGATTAGGCTAAAATAAATTGCGCTTGTTATAATAAGGTTAAGTAAGTTTTCTAAGATCATTTTGGTGCAAAAAATTATAATTTTTACATTAACAATAGTGAAAAAATATATTTCTAAACGAATAAGAGAAAATTTTAGAAACGACTTAATTTTAAATGAGTTCTTGCTAATTGACCAGTTTTACCTATTAGGCACGACATTTACTAAAAAAGAGAAGAAGAAAAACTTTATAAAACTGGGATGCTTGAATGTGTGTGGATGTAGTGCGGATGACAAGAAACAGATGATTGCTGATGTGATGAATGAAAAGAAGTTGGATGTCCTGGCCCTAAGCGAAACAAAGCTGAAAGGGGTAGGGGAGTTTCGGTGGGGGGAAATAAATGGGATTAAATCTGGAGTATCTGAGAGAGTTAGAGCAAAGGAAGGGGTAGCAGTAATGTTGAAGGATCAGTTATGGAAGGAGAAAAGAGAATATGAATGTGTAAATGCAAGAATTATGTGGATTAAAGTAAAGGTTGGATGCGAAAAGTGGGTCATAATAAGTGTGTATGCACCTGGAGAAGAGAGGAATGTAGAGGAGAGAGAGAGATTTTGGGAGATGTTAAGTGAATGTATAGGAACCTTTGAACCAAGTGAGAGAGTAATTGTGGTAGGGGACCTGAATGCTAAAGTAGGAGAAACTTTTAGAGAGGGTGTGGTAGGTAAGTTTGGGGTGCCAGGTGTAAATGATAATGGGAGCCCTTTGATTGAACTTTGTATAGAAAGGGGTTTAGTTATAGGTAATACATATTTTAAGAAAAAGAGGATAAATAAGTATACAAGATATGATGTAGGGCGAAATGACAGTAGTTTGTTGGATTATGTATTGGTAGATAAAAGACTGTTGAGTAGACTTCAGGATGGACATGTTTATAGAGGGGCCACATATGTATCAGATCACTTTTTAGTTGTAGCTACACTGAAAGTAAAAGGTAGATGGGATACAAGGAGAATAGAAGCATCAGGGAAGAGAGAGGTGAAGGTTTATAAACTAAAAGAGGAAGCAGTTAGGGTAAGATATAAACAGCTATTGGAGGATAGATGGGCTAATGAGAGCATAGGCAATGGGGTCGAAGAGGTATGGGGTAGGTTTAAAAATGTAGTGTTAGAGTGTTCAGCAGAAGTTTGTGGTTACAGGAAAGTGGGTGTGGGAGGGAAGAGGAGCGATTGATGGAATGGTGATGTAAAGAGAGTAGTAAGGGAAAAAAAATTAGCATATGAGAAGTTTTTACAAAGTAGAAGTGATGCAAGGAGGGAAGAGTATATGGAGAAAAAGAAAGAGGTTAAGAGAGTGGTGAAGCAATGCAAAAAGAGAGCAAATGAGAGAGTGGGTGAGATGTTATCAACAAATTTTGTTGAAAATAAGAAAAAGTTTTGGAGTGAGATTAACAAGTTAAGGAACAAATGGATTTGTCAGTTAAAAATAGGAGAGGAGAGTTATTAAATGGAGAGTTAGAGGTATTGGGAAGATGGAGGGAATATTTTGAGGAATTGTTAAATGTTGATGAAGATAGAGAAGCTGTGATTTCGTGTATAGGGCAAGGAGGAATAACATCTTGTAGGAGTGAGGAAGAGCCAGTTGTGAGTGTGGGGGAAGTTCGTGAGGCAGTAGGTAAAATGAAAGGGGGTAAGGCAGCCGGGATTGATGGGATAAATATAGAAATGTTAAAAGCAGATGGGGATATAGTTTTGGAGTGGTTGGTGCAATTATTTAATAAATGTATGGAAGAGGGTAAGGTACCTAGGGATTGGCAGAGAGCATGCATAGTTCCTTTGTATAAAGGCAAAGGGGACAAAAGAGACTGCAAAAATTATAGGGGGATAAGTCTGTTGAGTATACCTGGTAAAGTGTATGGTAGATTTATTATTGAAAGAATTAAGAGTAAGACGGAGAATAGGATAGCAGATGAACAAGGAGGCTTTAGGAAAGGTAGAGGGTGTGTGGACCAGGTGTTTACAGTGAAACATATAGGTGAACAGTATTTAGATAAGGCTAAAGAGGTTTTAGTGGCATTCATAGATTTGGAAAAGGCGTATGACAGGGTGGATAGGGGGGCAATGTGGCAGATGTTGCAAGTGTATGGTGTAGGAGGTAGCTTACTGAAAGCAGTGAAGAGTTTTTACGAGGATAGTGAGGCTCAAGTTAGAGTATGTAGGAAAGAGGGAGATTATTTCTTAGTAAAAGTAGGTCTTAGACAAGGATGTGTGATGTCACCGTGGTTGTTTAATATATTTATAGATGGGGTTGTAAGAGAAGTAAATGCGAGGGTCTTGGCAAGAGGCGTGGAGTTAAAAGATAAAGAATCACACAAAAAGTGGGAGTTGTCACAGTTGTTCTTTGCTGATGACACTGTGCTCTTGGGAGATTCTGAAGAGAAGTTGCTGAGGTTGGTGGATGAATTTGGTAGGGTGTGCAAAAGAAGAAAATTAAAAGTGAATACAGGAAAGAGTAAAGTTATGAGGATAACAAAAAGATTAGGTGATGAAAGATTGGATATCAGATTGGAGGGAGAGAGTATGGAGGAGGTGAATGTATTCAGATATTTGGGAGTGGACGTGTCAGCGGATGGGTCTATCAAAGATGAGGTGAATCATAGAATTGATGAGGGGAAAAGGGTGAGCGGTGCACTTAGGAGTCTGTGGAGACAAAGAACTTTGTCCTTGGAGGCAAAGAGGGGAATGTATGAGAGTATATGGGTGTGAAGCATGGGTGATGAATGTTGCAGCGAAGAGAAGGCTGGAGGCAGTGGAGATATCATGTCTGAGGGCAATGTAGTTTGGAAGTTAGGAGGAGGTGCGGGATAACCAAAACTGTTGTCCAGAGGGCTGAGGAAGGGTTGTTGAGGTGGTTCGGACATGTAGAGAGAATGGAGCGAAACAGAGTGACTTCAAGAGTGTATCAGTCTGTAGTGGAAGGAAGGCGGGGTAGGGGTCGGCCTAGGAAAGGTTGGAGGGAGGGGGTAAAGGAGGTTTTGTGTGCGAGGGGCTTGGACTTCCAGCAGGCATGCGTGAGCGTGTTTGATAGGAGTGAATGGAGACAAATGGTTTTTAATACTTGACGTGCTGTTTGAGTGTGAGCAAAGTAACATTTATGAAGGGATTCAGGGAAACTGGCAGACCGGACTTGAGTCCTGGAGATGGGAAGTACAGTGCCTGCACTCTGAAGGAGGGGTGTTAATGTTGCAGTTTAAAAACTGTAGTGTAAAGCACCCTTCTGGCAAGACAGTGATGGAGTGAATGATGGTGAAAGTTTTTCTTTTTCGAGCCACCCTGCCTTGGTGGGAGACTGCCGATGCGTTTTAAAGCAAAATTACATCCATTTTTGATATATGCTCCTGAGCTACCCTCCACAGGATGAGTACGGGATGCATAATAAACTAATCCGAACAACCCTTACTGTTTTTATGATTCCTATCATTGCAACAATACTGAAAATAAAACAAGAGGAAAATAACTTTATCCTTTGCCAAGGAAAAAAAGGCTTTTGACGATATGAAAAACAATAAACCTTTTATTGCATCGCACAAAAAGCCTTAGATGCAACGCCAGTTTATAATTTTATATATAAACAATATATTTTTATATGCCAGCAATCCTCTCGTTAAACAATAAATCAGGACACTGAGAGACGGTTAATAACCTTTCATAAGGGGAGTCATTAGTCCCGACACCTGACTGACACCATGACTGACACCATGACTGACACCATGACTGACACCTGACTGACAACTGACTGACACCATGACTGATGATCATTCTCTTCATTCTCTTAACATTTGTACCGTGACGTGAAAGGAGGATTTTTTTCTGATCCATTGCGTGGTATTTATCTCGGAGGAAATTAATACCAGCGTAAAAATCACTCCAAATCAATAAATTCTGAAACACACGCATACGCTTCCCTTTTGTTTGTTTTCACTTACCAAGCGTTATTTTTCACTCATTAAGAAACAAGTCGTGTTGACGATTCATTAAAGTCTTCAGTTGCACTCGAATATTAAGGTCAGTAAAAAATGCTTCTGACCTTTAATTAAATATTTCAGCCTTGTTAACGCCAACGAGAATAATGCCACAGTTGATATCACAGTTGATATCACAGTTGATGTGTAACATCAGTGTCTGCTCTGGGGGACGCAGTGAGGTGATACTGGAGTGACACCCAACATACATGGATACATGGTTTGGGGACACAGTGAGGTGATACAGCAACAAGGATGGATACGTAGTTTGGGGACACAGTGAGGTGATACAGCAACAAGGATGGATACATAGTTTGAGCACTAACAAAATTTGTCTCATTGTGTAATGCTATTATCATGGTCGAGGCGTGAACACCTCTGGGTCGTGTTGCCAGGTTACAGGTGATGGTAACTACGATGTGCTAAGTCTAGTCTTCTGAGAATGATCAGTGGTTGTAGAAAAGGTAGTAGAGAGAGGATCACAGTAGTAGAGAGAGGATCACAGTAGTAGAGAGAGGATCACAGTAGTATAGAGGATCACAGTAGTATAGAGGATCACAGTATTAGAGAGAGGATCACAATAGTATAGAGACGATCACAGTAATACAGAGGATCACAGTAGTAGAGAGAGAGGATCACAGTAGTATATAGAGAAGATCACTGAAGTAGAGAGAGGATCACAAGTAAAGGGAGTCAAGGAATAAAACCCAAGCTTAAATAACACTGTTTCACTTACAACTGGGTTACATTGGCACTTACGCAAAATTTACATAGTGCACTTTTTATGTGCCCATAACATCTGTGTGCCCCCTCTAGACCAGTGTAAAAAAAAGTATGTTATATACACAAAACATAAATAAATTCCGTAAGATAGTATTCAGGTACGACAATCATTGAAGACAGAGGCAGAGCCAGAGATTAAACCCTTTCAGTCACAGCTAGATAAATACAAACGTTGGTGTGTACTTACCCGACTATCACAGTAAGAGTGTGCTTACAGTATAGGTACACATACAGTAAGGGTGCGCATAACTGGAGAGGGTATACCTGGAGAGGGTATCGGGGTCAACGCCCCCGCGGTACCGGTCTGTGACCAGGCCTCGCATACTGTAAAGGTGCGCATATGCACCCGTAGAGAGAAAAAATACTGTATCCCCTGACTCCCCTGTCAACAAACCAGTCAACACCCGCAACACTCAACATTTGTCAACATCATCGTAAGTATCGTGTTCATTTTTCTCTGGAGTCCGTGTTTATTAATTCTGTCATCTTACGCCCTCTGTCAGAGGATATCTACAACGTGAAGTGTACATCTTTCAATATATATCCCCTGAGAGTTTACCGTTATCCCTGTTTTAGGGATTATAGTATTCTTAACTAGTTGTGTACAGGTTATATGCAGCAATGATTTTCATGCAGTAGATAGTTTTAAACTTTATTAACCAACCCTGAGAGTCTTGGGTCGTGCTAAGACATTTTAAAGGCACTTTAGTCATGCTTCAAGTCAAATTAAGATATAATGTGTCGTTGTGTGGATTAGTGAGTGTTTCTAGGCCACTTGGGTCCAGTCGTACTCAAGACATCACAGACCCTGGAGTGGCGTTGTGTGGGAGGTGAGAGTGCGTCCCCAAGGACCACTTGGGTCATCCCCAAAGACATTCTGAACGCACCATCCGTCAGTGTCACCCACAGCATCTTTCACGCCTCATCTTTGATCAATTATCTTGCCACCAACGCCACCATCATCACCACAACCATCACAACCACCACCTCCAAGAATAATAATAATTATTATGATTTCTACTACTCCCGAGTAGCGTCATTGAAGCTAAAACGTTGTGTAGTTTTTAGAATAGGTAAGAAAAATACATGAGTGGGTGTGGGTGGGAGTGACTGGGACTTGACTAGCTATGCCAGTAGGCCTGCTGTAGTGCTCCTTTATGTTCTTATGTTCTTAGGTACATGATACAACTTATGCAGACCATAGCTGACATCATTGACATACTATATAGAAAGCCCCTTATTATGCAAAGCATTTCGGGCAACTTGGGTTAATTTTGTTCCCAGAATGCTACCCACACCAGTCGACTGACACCCAGGTACCTACTTACTGCTAGGTGAACATGTAGAGCAGGTGTCTTAAGGAAACCCGCCCCAATATTTCCACCTGTACCGGAGTTCGATCCAAGGACCTCAATGTGTGAGCTGAGTGAGCTACCAACCGAGCTACGGGACAACTACCACCATCTCTTCCTCCTTCTCTGTCACCACCATCTTCCTCCCACAGTCCCTTCTCCATCTACTTCCTATACTCCGTCACACAGGCTGGATTACATACATAAGGTAAGGAAATGTGTTGAAAAATAAGACACTTGTTCAGCGTTTTGCAAACTTTACTGAGGAAACGTTTCGCCAGCCAGTGGCGTCTTCAGTTCAATAAGGGATTGAAATATGTCAGTCTTAGCTAGGGCTATAAGGAGAACTTAGATTTCACAATGAAAGGAACTTTAGGGGTTTAACAGTGAGGAGAAGTTTAGAGGGTTTTCACAATAAGGGGGAACGTTAGAGGGTTTCACAATGAGGGGAACCTAGAGGGATTCACAATGAGAGGGAACTTGGAAGGATCATAATAAGGGGAAACTTTAGAGGGGTTTCACAGTGAGGGGGGGGGGAACTTTAGAGGGTTACACAATGAGGGGAACTTAAGAGGGGTTACACGACCGGCTCAGCAGATTTGGAATTACAGTTTTGTGGGAATTGGCAATTTCCTAGGATTGAAAAATAAGGAGCATAAGGGGAGAGAGGGATAGTGGGAATTGGGAAACAAAAGAATTGAATTTAAAAAAAATGTTAAGAGCGAAGAGTTGAGAGTCAAAGAGTTGTACCAGTACAATAATTGACAGCCAAAGATTTTGTACCAGCACAAAACTTAAGAACCAAGCAGTGGAACTATCCCAAAAGTTGAGAGCAAAACTGTATCAGAATTTCCTCAGACAATCGACCACTGAGGAGGAGGATGAAGAAAAGGAAGAGAAGGAGCCAAGGCTGAAGACTTGCTCTGACAAACCACTGTGAAATTAACAAACGATGACAACGCATCCAAAAGTTGGAAAGTTTGTTATATGCCGTAAACTGACCGCAATTATCCACAGTGACCTCTACCGGGAATTATATTGGCAAAGAGTGAAGACATCCGGGAGAAAAAGACTGGAGAAGCTTGAAAAAAAAGGTTCAGGACTCTGAGAAAGGGTTAAAGACTTTGGGAAAGGGTTCAAGACGCAGGTGAAAAGGTTCAGGACTCTGGGAAAGAATTCAAGACTCTGGGGAAAGAGTTCAAGACTCTGAGAAAAAGTTTCAGGACGCTGGGAAAAGGGTTCAAGACGCTGAAGCAAAGGTTTAAATAAGTTTAAAATATTACAAAATATTTAGGTACCTTCTTAAATGCCATCTTAAGATTTAAAAAGTGACAATGGTACAAGTAGCTTTCAGAAGTTACAAAGAACTGGAAAAAATCGAAACCAGTGCAAAGTATCAAGTATAGAGAATGGCCGAAGAAACTAAGAGATATTAATTATTAATTTTTAAGCCAGTGGACTGCTAAGCCAGTGGAAGGCTTCGAGCAGATGACCAAAAGCTTCAGTGGTGGGTCATCACATCACTAAGACCCACGTCAGGAAGTTTATTAAGGTAAATATACACTAAAATAGGGATTCCATACGCAAATTAAGACGCATTATGGGTGCTGAACAGATTCAGGGGGATGACAATGCTAAAGCAACACAGCAAGATTCTGGAAACGAACGGAAAAGAACTTTGGAAACGAAGAGAGGTTTGACACATATAGTGAGAAGGCATAACAAGCCACATGGGGATGGAAATCTTTAGCTCCAGATCTTTCGCAATATGGTGGGTCGTCAGGAGCTATGTAATGTTGCAAAACAGCGACAGATAGAAGAGGAAATTCTCTGAGTGCGAAGACAAATGATTGCCGTCAACTGCAGGGAAAAGAACGCGAATGCATTCACTTCGGGAACCTTTACTGGAAACTCTTCGCTCCTTGGAAATTGTTCACTTCCAGTGCATTAGAAGTGCTCAAGGTTCAAAGGCTCGACACGTCCTCAGCTGCTCCATATAGAAAACAGTCAGGATATTTTGAGCTTGACAGTGACAAACTACAAGGCATAAACAAGCATTTTATGATAACTTAGCTAAGGTTAGCGGCATAGGGGGAGCTCAGACACTAAGCTACGTATTGCGTTGGTACCTACGATCCTTGCTATTCCCCTTCCGTGGGGGCGTTGACCCCCGGAACTCTCTCCAGGTAAACTCCAGGTTTCCCTGCTAGAGGACTTTCACGGAACCTCTCTCTCTCTCCTGTTCTTTTGTAGCTCTCATTTTGCCTCTCCCAAAGCGCGATTCACACCCATCATTCACACCCATTATTCACACCCATCATTCACACCCATCATTCACACCCATTATTCATACCCATCATTCACATCCATCATTCACACCCATCATTCACACCCAACATTCACACCCACCATTCACACCCATCACTCACACCCATCATTCACACCCATTATTCATACCCATCATTCACACCCATCATTCACACCCATCATTCACACCCATCATTCACACCCACCATTCACACCCATCACTCACACCCATCATTCACACCAAACATTCACACCCATCATTCACACCGATCATTCACACCCACCATTCACACCCACCATTCACACCCACCATTCACACCCATCATTCACACCCATCATTCACACCCATCATTCACACCCATCATTCACACCCATCATCCACGCCCATCATTCACACCCATCAATCACACCCACCATTCAAACCCATCATTCACACCCACCATTCACACCCACCATTCACACCCACCATTCACACCCATCATTCACACCAATCATTCACACCCACAATTCACACCCACCATTCACACCCATCATTTACAACGATCATTCACAACCACCATTCACACCCATCATTCACACCCACCATTCACACCCACCATTCAAACCCATCATTCACACCCACCATTCACACCCATCATTCACACCCACCATTCACACCCATCATTCACAACAATCATTTACACCCACCATTCACACCCATCATTCACACCCACCATTCACACCCATCATTCACACCCATCATTCACACCCACCATTCACACCCATCATTCAAACCCACATTTCACACCCATCATTCCCATCCACTATTCACACCCATCATTCACACCCACCATTCACACTCATCATTCACCCCCACCATTCACACCCATCATTCACACCCACCATTCACACCCATCATTTACACCAATAATTCACACCCACCATTCAGACCCACCATTCACACCCATCATTCACACCCACCATTCACACCCATCATTCACACCTACCATTCCCACCCACCATTCATACCCATCTTTCACACCCATTATTCACATTCATCATTCACACCTGTCATTCACACCCATCATTCACACCCATCATTCACACCCAACATTCACACCCACCATCACCCATCATTCATACCCACCATTCACACCCATCATTCACACCCACCATTCACACCCATCATTCACACCTACCATTCCCACCCACCATTCATACCCATCTTTCACACCCATTATTCACATTCATCATTCACACCTGTCATTCACACCCATCATTCACACCCATCATTCACACCCAACATTCACACCCACCATCACCCATCATTCACACCCACCATTCACACCCACCATTCACACCCATCATTCACACCCACCATTCACACCCATCACTCACACCCACCATTCACACCCACCATTCACACCCATCATTCACCCCCACCATTCACACCCATCATTCACACCCACCATTCACACCCATCATTCACACCAATCATTCACACCCACCATTCACACCCACCATTCACACCCATCATTCACACCAACCATTCACACCCATCACTCACACCCACCATTCACCCCCATCATTCACACCCACCATTCACACCCATCATTCACACAAATCATTCACACCCACCATTCACACCCACCATTCACACCCATCATTCACACCCACCATTCACACCCATCACTCACACCCACCATTCACCCCCATCATTCACACCCACCATTCACACCCACCATTCACACCCATCATTCACACCCACCATTCACACCCATCATTCACACCCATCATTCACACCCACCATTCACACCCACCATTCACACCCATCATTCACACCCATCATTCACACCCATCATTTACACCCATCATTCACACCCACCATTCACACCCACCATTCACACCCATCATTCACACCCATCATTCACACCCACCATTCACACCCACCATTCACCCCCATCATTCACACCCACCATTCACACCCATCATGCACACCCACCATTCACACCCATCATTCACACCCATCATTCACACCCACCATTCACACCCACCATTCACACCCATCATTCACACGCATCATTCACACCAATCATTCACACAAATCACTCACACCCATCATCCACACCCATCATTCACCATCATCATTCACACCCACCATTCACACCCATCATTCACACCCACCATTCACACCCACCATTCACACCCATTATTCACACACATCATTCACACCAATCATTCACACCCACTATACACACCCACCATTCACACCCATCATTCACACCCACCATTCACACCCACCATTCACACCCACCATTCACACCCACCATTCACACCCATCATTTACACCCATCATTCACACCCATCATTCACACCCACCATTCACACCCACCATTCACACTCACCATTTACACCCACAATTCACACCCATCATTCACCCCCATCATTCACACCCACCATTCACACCCATCATTCACACCCATCATTCTCACCCATCATTCACACCCACCATTCACACCCAACATTCACACCAACCACTCACACCCACCATTCACACCCATCATTCACATCCACTATTCACACCCATCATTTACACCAATCATTCACACCCACCATGCACACTCACCATTCACACCGATCATTCACACCCACCATTCACACCCATCATTCACACCCATTATTCACACTCATTCACATTCATCATTCACACCTGCCATTCACACCTATCACTCACACCAATCACTCACACCCATCATTCACATCCATCATTCACACCCACCATTCACACCATCATTCACACCCACCATTCACACCCATCATTCACACCCACCATTCACACCCATCATTCACATCCACTATTCACACCCATCATTCACACCCACCATTCACACTCATCATTCACACCCACCATTCACCCCCATCATTCACACCCACCATTCACACCCATCATTTACACCAATCATTCACACCCACCAGTCACACCCACCATTCACACCCATCATTCACACCCACCATTCACACCCATCATTCACACCCAACATTCACACCCACCATTCACACCCATCATTCACACCCACCGTTCACACCCACCACTCACACTCACCATTCACACTCACCATTCTCACCCATCATTCACACCAATCATTCACCCCCATCATTCACACCCACCCTTCACACCCATCATTCACACTCATCATTCACACCCATCATTCACACCCATCATTCACACCCACCATTCACACTCATCATTCACACCCACCATTCACACCCACCATTCACACAATCATTCACACCCATTATTCACACTCATCATTCACATTCATCATTCACACCTGCCATTCACACTCATCAATCACACCAATCATTCACACCCATCATTCACACCCATCATTCACACCCACCATTCACCGCATCATTCACACCCACCATTCACACCCATCATTCACACCCACCATTCAACCCCATCATTCACACCCACCATTCACACCCATCATTCACACGAATCATTCAGACCCACCATTCACACCCACCATTCACACCCATCATTCACACCCACCATTCACACCCAGCATTCACACCAATCATTCACACCCATCATTCACACTCGCCATTCACATTCACTATTCACACATGCCATTCACACCCTTCATTCACACCCATCATACACAGCCATGAATCACACCAAGCATTCACACCCACCATTCACCCCATCATTCACACCCACCATTCACACCAATCATTCACACCCATCATTCACACTTATCATTCACACTCATCATTCACACTCATCATTCACACATGCCATTCACACCCATCATTCACACCCATCATTCACAACCACCATTCACACCTATCATTCACACCCACCATTCATCCCCATCATTCACACCCACCATTCACACCCATCATTTACACCAATCATTCACACCCACCATTCACACCCAACATTCACACCCATCATTCACACCCACCATTCACACCCACCATTCACACCCACCATTCACACCCACCATTCACACCCATCATTCACACCCATTATTCACACTCATCATTCACATTCATCATTCACACCTGCCATTCACACCCATCAATCACACTCATCATTTTCTCCCATCATTCACACTCACCATTCACCCCATCATTCACACCTACCATTCACACCCATCATTCACACCAATCATTCACACCCACCATTCACACCCACCATTCACACCCATCATTCACACCGATCATTCACACCAATCATTCACACCCATCACTCACACCCATCATCCACACCCATCATTTACCCCAATCATTCAAACCCACCATTCACACCCATCATTCACACCCACCATTCACACCCACCATTCACACCCATTATTCACACCCATCATTCACACCAATCATTCACACCCTCATTTCACACCCACCATTCACACCCATCATTCACACCCACCATTCACACCCATCATTCGCACCCACCATTCACTCCCATCATTCACACCCATCATTCACACCCATCATTCACACTTACCATTCACGCCCATCATTCACACCCATCATTCACACCCACCATTCACACCCATCATTCACACCCGTCATTCGCACCCATCATTCACACTCACCATTCACACTTACCATTCACTCCCACCATTCACACCCATCATTCACACTAATCATTCACCCCCATCATTCACACCCACCATTCACACCTATCATTCACACCCATCATTCACACCCATCATTCACACCCATCATTCACATGCACAATTCACACCCATCATTCACACCCACCATTCACACCCATCATTCACACCCACCATTCACACTCTTCATTCACACCCACCATTCACCCCCATGATTCACACCCACCATTCACACCCATCATTCACACCAATCATTCACACCCACCATTCACACCTACCATTCACACCCATCATTCACACCCACCATTCACACCCATCATTCACACACACCATTCACACCCACCATTCACACCCATCGTTCACACCCATCATTCACACTCATCATTCACATTCATCATTCACACCAAACATTCACACCCATCATTCACACCCATCATTCACACCCATCATTCACACCCACCATTCACCCCATCATTCACACCCATCACTCACACCAATCATTCACACCAATCATTCACACCCACCATTCACACCCATTATTCACACCCACCATTCACACCCATCATTCACACCCATCATTCAACCCCATCATTCAGACCCACCATTCACACCCATCATTCACACGAATCATTCAGACCCACCATTCACACCCACCATTCACACCCATCATTCACACTCACCATTCACACCCATCATTCACACCCATCATTCAACCCCAACATTCAGACCCACCATTCACACCCATCATTCACACGAATCATTCAGACCCACCATTCACACTCACCATTCACACCCATCATTCACACCCGTCATTCGCACCCATCATTCACACTCACCATTCACACTTACCATTCACTCCCACCATTCACACCCATCATTCACACCAATCATTCACCCCCATCATTCACACCCACCATTCACACCTATCATTCACACCCATCATTCACACCCATCATTCACACCCATCATTCACACCCATCATTCACATGCACAATTCACACCCATCATTCACACCCACCATTCACACCCATCATTCACACCCACCATTCACACTCTTCATTCACACCCACCATTCACCCCCATGATTCACACCCACCATTCACACCCATCATTCACACCAATCATTCACACCCACCATTCACACCTACCATTCACACCCATCATTCACACCCACCATTCACACCCATCATTCACACCCACCATTCACACCCATCATTCACACCCATCATTCAACCCCATCATTCAGACCCACCATTCACACCCATCATTCACACGAATCATTCAGACCCACCATTCACACCCACCATTCGCACCCATCATTCACACCCACCATTCACACCAATCATTCACACCCATCATTCACACTCATCATTCACCTTCATTATTCACACATGCCATTCACACTCTTCATTCACACCCATCATTCACACCCACCATTCACCGCCATCATTCACACCCACCATTCACACCAATCATTGACACCTATCATTAACACTCATCATTCCCACATGCCATTCACACCCATCATTCACACCCATCATTCACACCCATCATTCACAACCACCATTCACACCCATCATTCACACCCACCATTCACCCCATCATTCACACCCAAAATTCACACCCATCATTCACACCCATCATTCACACCCGCCATTTACACCCATCATTCACACCCATCATTCACACCCATCATTCACACCCATCATTCACGCCCATTATTCACACCCATCATTCACACACACTATTCTCACCCACCATTCACACCCTCCATTCAAACCCACCATTTACACCCATCATTCACACCCATCATTCACATCCATCATTCACACCCACCAGTCACTCCCATCATTCACACCCAACATTCACACCCATCATTCACACCCTCCATTCACACCAATCATTCACACCCATCATTCACACTCATCATTCACATTCATCATTCGCACCCATCATTCACACCCATCGTTCACACCCATCATTACCACCCATCATTCACCCCATCATTCACACTTATCATTCACACCCACCATTCACACCCATCCTTCACACCCTCATTCACACCCATCATTCACAACCATCATTCACACCCATCATTCATAATTTACGATTTTCTTTTCATGGCTTGCTAAAAGGAATTTGGGAGTTGTTGCTAGATAAAAAGGACACCTAACAGCCATGGTTTATGTCTGTTGTTAAACCAGACTATGAAAGTTTTTATCTTAAGCTACATAATAAAAAAAAGTATCAACTGGAAGCACTAAACCCATGAGGCCATTCAGGACCTCGGAAGTGGGAAGCAATCAGATTTAATCTAAGGGGAAGGCAGTTCGACCTCCTTCGTTTAAAAAATTCTCATTAGCATCAAGTATCCTCTCATGGAGGGATGGGAGGAGGATGGGAGGCTGGAAGGATGGGAGGATGGAGGAATGGGAGGAGGATGGGAGGCTGGAAGGATGGAAGGATGGAGAAATGGGAGGAGGATGGGAAGTTGGAAGGATGGGAGGTTGGAAGGATGGGAGGTTGGAAGGATGGGAGGATAGGGGGACTGATTCTCGTCACAGATAACCACTCGATCCCAACCAGTTTTATCACCAGGAAAGTTAGATGCAAGAGATGAAAAAGTTTGGTGTAATGATGCATGAAAAAAAGATCCGTATCCAGGAAAAAGAAAAAATCTGTAACCAGGAAAAAAAATCCGTATCCAGGAAAAAAATCCGTAACCAGGAAAAAAAATTATCCGTAACCAGGCAAAAAAATTGATACGTAACCAGGCAAAAAAAGAAAAATGACAGGAAAAGGTGTGGACGAAAATAAAACAAGACAGAATGAAAATAGTTCCTGAGCACAACGCAAGAGGACGATAAACTTGTTGCGAAATATGAGAAATAATGAAACACAGCGCAACACAATCGTAAACTTATTGCAGAATGTGAGAAATAATGAGATACAATGCAGCGGAACGATAAACTTGTTGCAGAGAATGAGAAATAATGAGGTACAGCCAAGAGGTGTCAGGAAGTGGCTAGTCGTCTCACCCTTACTTGGAAATAAGCAAATTAAAAAACCTGTGCATCTTCTCCCATGTAAAAATAAGCAAAATAAGCAAATTAAAGAAAAAAGTAGAAGAAATAGATGGAAAATCTTAGTTTAGAGAAAAGAGGAACCAGAAAGAGAAAAGAGGAACCAGCAAGAGAAAAGAGGAAGCAGCAAGATGACAAGAAGAAAAAAGGAACCAGCAAGAGGACAAGAAGAAAAAAGGAACCACCAAGAGGACAAGAAGCAAAAGGAACCAGCAAGAGGACAATAAGAAAAAAGGAACCAGCAAGAGTGTATAGGACGAAGGTGAAGGAAAAAGTAGGACCTCTGAAAATTGGGAATGGACAGCTGACGGATAACGAGCAGGAAATGTGTTCCTTATTTAATGACTATTTTTTGTCAGTTTTTACACAGGAAGACACAAATGAGATTCCAGAAATTAAAAATTTTTCAGTTCCTGATGAATTCAAATTAACTAATATTACTGTCACGAGGGACATGGTTATTAAACAGATAGGCAAACTGAAGCAAGATAAATTCCCGGGGCCCGACGAGTTGTTTTCCATAGCACTTAAGGAATGCAAGATGGAACTTAGTCAGCCATTAATGAGTGTGTTTAATGTATCCATCCTTACTGGTGTTGTGCCAGAATTGTGGAAGATGACTAATGTGTTTCCTGTATTCAAATCAGGGGATTGTCCGTTCCTTCAATTTACCGTCCAATAAGCCTGACATCAATAGTGGGCAAGTTATTAGAATCAATTATAGATGACATTATTAGAAGTCACCTTGAAGAGCATAATTTGATTAATGAATCTCAGCATGGGTTCACAAGAGGTCGTTCCTGCCTGACAAATTTACTGACGTTCTTCAATAGAACATTTGAGGCAGTTGCCGGTGATATAGAATATGGTATTGCTTATTTGGATTTTAGTAAAGCCTTCGACAGAGTACCTCACAAGAGACTCTTAAGAAAAGTGGCAGCTCATGGTATAGGAGGTAAAGTTCTAGCATGGATAGAGGCATGGCTTACCAATAGAAAGCAGAGTTACCATCAGTGGGGTAAAATCTGAATGGGGATTAGTCACTATTGGCGTTCCACAGGGATCAGTTTTAGGCAATCTCTTGTTCATAATTTACATTAATGACCTTGATGAAGGGATTACGAGTGACATGAGTAAATTTGCTGATGATACAAAGATAGGCCGTATTATTCACTCTGAGGAGGATATCAGTGAACTTCAGGAGGATTTAGACAAATTAATATCTTGGTCTGAAAAATGGCAGCTGAAGTTCAATGTGGATAAGTGTAAGGTAACGAAAATAACCCTCGAAGCTATAAACTAGGCGAAGTAGAACTTGATCATACACAATTTGAAAAAGACTTGGGAGTCATGGTAAGCAGAAATCTAAAGCCAAGACAGCAGTGCCTAAGTGTGTGCAACAAGGCTAATAGATTACTTGAATTTATCTCAAGAAGTATAAGTAACAGAAGTCCAAAAGTTATTTTACAGCTCTATACATCACTAGTGAGGCCTCATTTAGATTATGCTGCTCAGTTTTGGTCTCCTTACTACAGGATGGATATAGACTCACAAGAGAACATACAGAGAAGAATGACTAAAATGATTTACTGTGTAAGGAATCTCCCGTATGAAGATAGACTTAAAGCCTTAAATCTCCACTCTCTGGAGAGGCGTAGAATGAGGGAAGATATCATTGAAGTGTATAAGTGGATGACGGGCATAAACAAAGGAGATATTAATAAAGTACTGAGAGTGTCGAACCAGGTAAGAACCAGGAATAATGGGGAAATGGTATGGTGATACCGACAAGATGTGGAAAAAGACACTTATGTACAGTTCAGGACATGTGTTCAACATAGAGACGATGTTGGACACCTCATGAAATTCAATGAAGCTAAACTAGTTATTAAAGAAGACGACTTAAGACGGAGAAAATGCATTGAAGCTGCACTAATTTCTGTCAGTAACACTATAAAGCAAAAATCCGGTAGTTACAGTATTTCAAAATTACTAAGCAAGAGGATATTACTCATCCTGGGAACTGGTGTTACTTGATGCCAGCAGGTCCCTCTCTTGCCTCACTTCCTTAGTTCCATTACTACTACCACTACGACTACTACTACTACTACTACCACCACCTCTACCCAAGCGTCACCTCACCTGACTCCTGCCACTATATATATAAATGTTTTCTTAGTTTTCTCTATATTAGGACTGAAGAAGAGACTCGTGGCGAAACGTTTCCTTCAATAAATGTCCTGAACTGTACATAAGTGTCTTTTTCCACAGGAATAATGGATTTAAGTTGGATAAATTTAGATTTAGAAAGGACAAAGGTAAGTACTTGTTTTCTAACAGAGTTGTAGATGCGTGGAACAATCTTCCCAGTAGGGTGATAGAGTTGAAGATTGAGACACTTATGCAGCATATGGGAATCTTTATTCAGGAAACGTTTCGCCACACAGTGGCTTCATCAGTCCAATACAAAGAGGAAGGCGTAAGGAGAGGAGGAGTATGAACACATCGACTCCAGGCTGAGGGACTGATTACCTCATACTCCTCCTCTCCTTACGCCTTCCTCTTTGTATTGGACTGATGAAGCCACTGCGTGGCGAAACGTTTCCTGAATAAAGATTCCCATATGCTGCATAAGTGTCTCAATCTTCAAATTGTCGGTTTTTCAAACCATTCGTCACAACTGGCAGACACTGCAGCATCATGGGATCTTGTTACAAAGAATTCTTCAACACTTGTTCAACCTTTGGACGAAGACCTACTTCGACTAGTGGATGGTACCACTATGACTCCGCCTCCGCCTCCTTCACCTCACCTCACTACAGTATATAAGCCACGTCTACGGCCCTATGCTGTACATTCTACAAGATTGATGGACTGAACACATCGACTCCAGGCTGAGGGACTGATTACCTCATACTCCTCCTTTCCTTACGACCTTCCTCTTTGTATTTGACTGATGAAGCCACTGCGTGGCGAAACGTTTCCTGAATAAAGATTCCCATATGCTGCATAAGTGTCTCAATCTTCAACTTGTCGTAGCTTTAAAAAGAGACTGGACAAATATATGAGTGGGAGGGGCTGGGTTTGATTTGTGTCATTGGGTATGGGAGTAAATTCTTGAGTAGCTTTGCGTAGAAGTCATTTTGATAAGGACCTGCCTTGTATGGGCCAGTAAGCCTTCTGCAGTGTTTCTCCATTCTTATGTTCTTATGTTCTTAAGAGAACAAGAAGAAAAGAGGAACCAGCAAGAGGACAAGAAGAAAAAAGGAACTAGCAAGAGGACAAGAAGAAAAAGGAACCAGCAAGAGGACAAGAAGAATAAAGGAACCAACAAGAGGACAAGAAAAATAAAGGAACCAACAAGAGGACAAGAACAAAAGAGGAACCAGCAAGAGGACAAGAAAAAAAGGAACCAACAAGAGAACAAGAAGACAAACCAGGCCCAGGAGGGAAGATGAGACAATTTAAAACTGACAGAGAAAGAAGTGAAAATCGAACAGACGTTTTTCGACAGTCACACCCAGAGGAAATATATATATATATATATATATATATATATATATATATATATATATATATATATATATATATATATATATATATATATATATATATATATATATTATTTTATTATCACACTGGTCGATTCCCACCAAGGCAGGGTGGCCAGAAAAAGAAAAACTTTCACCATCATTCACTCCATCACTGTCTTGCCAGAAGGGTGCTTTACACTACAGTTTTTAAACTGCAACATTAACACCCCTCCTTCAGAGTGCAGGCACTGTACTTCCCATCTCCAGGACTCAAGTCCGGCCTGCCGGTTTCCCTGAACCCCTTCATAAATGTTACTTTGCTCACACTCCAACAGCACGTCAAGTATTAAAAACCATTCGTCTCCATTCACTCTTATCAAACACGCTCAC
>NC_091295.1:47778834-47786334 GCF_038502225.1 Cherax quadricarinatus
CAATTCACAACTGTTATGGAACAATTCACAACTGTTGTGGAACAATTCACAACTGTTGTGGAACAATTCACAACTGTTGTGGAACAATTCACAACTGTTGTGGAACAATTCACAACTGTTGTGGAACAATTCACAACTGTTGTGGAACAATTCACAACTGTTGTGGAACAATTCACAACTGTTGTGGAACAATTCACAACTGTTATGGAACAATTCACAACTGTTGTGGAACAATTCACAACTGTTGTGGAACAATTCACAACTGTTGTGGAACAATTCACAACTGTTGTGGAACAATTCACAACTGTTGTGGAACAATTCACAACTGTTGTGGAACAATTCACAACTGTTGTGGAACAATTCACAACTGTTATGGAACAATTCACAACTGTTGTGGAACAATTCACAACTGTTGTGGAACAATTCACAACTGTTGTGGAACAATTCACAACTGTTGTGGAACAATTCACAAGGAAACAATTTATTTGTAGTCCGGGACGGAATCGAAACTTTGTAAAATTTTTTATCTATTTGTGGATTAGTTGTGCAACACTAGTGCTGTGCAACACTAGTGCTGTGCAACACTAGTGCTGTGCAACACAAGTGCTGTGCAACACAAGTGCTGTGCAACACTAGTGCTGTGCAACACTAGTGCTGTGCAACACTAGTGCTGTGCAACACAAGTGCTGTGCAACACAAGTGCTGTGCAACACTAGTGCTGTGCAACACTAGTGCTGTGCAACACTAGTGCTGTGCAACACAAGTGCTGTGCAACACAAGTGCTGTGCAACACTAGTGCTGTGCAACACTAGTGCTGTGCAACACTAGTGCTGTGCAACACTAGTGCTGTGCAACACAAGTGCTGTGCAACACAAGTGCTGTGCAACACAAGTGCTGTGCAACACAAGTGCTGTGCAACACAAGTGCTGTGCAACACAAGTGCTGTGCAACACAAGTGCTGTGCAACACTAGTGCTGTGCAACACAAGTGCTGTGCAACACAAGTGCTGTGCAACACAAGTGCTGTGCAACACAAGTGCTGTGAAACACAAGTGCTGTGCAACACTAGTGCTGTGCAACACTAGTGCTGTGCAACACAAGTGCTGTGAAACACAAGTGCTGTGCAACACAAGTGCTGTGCAACACAAGTGCTGTGCAACACTAGTGCTGTGCAACACAAGTGCTGTGCAACACAAGTGCTGTGCAACACAAGTGCTGTGAAGCACAAGTGCTGTGCAACACTAGTGCTGTGCAACACAAGTGCTGTGAAACACAAGTGCTGTGCAACACTAGTGCTGTGCAACACAAGTGCTGTGCAACACAAGTGCTGTGAAACACAAGTGCTGTGCAACACTAGTGCTGTGCAACACTAGTGCTGTGCAACACAAGTGCTGTGAAACACAAGTGCTGTGCAACACAAGTGCTGTGCAACACAAGTGCTGTGCAACACAAGTGCTGTACAACACAAGTGCTGTGCAACACAAGTGCTGTGCAACACTAGTGCTGTGCAACACAAGTGCTGTGCAACACAAGTGCTGTGCAACACAAGTGCTGTGCAACACAAGTGCTGTGCAACACAAGTGCTGTGCAACACAAGTGCTGTGCAACACAAGTGCTGTACAACACGAGTGTTGTGCAACACAAGTGCTGTGCAACACATGTGCTGTGCAACACAAGTGCTGTGCCACACAAGTGCTGTACAACACGAGTGTTGTGCAACACAAGTGCTGTGCAACACAAATGCTGTGCAACACAAGTGCTGTGCAACACAAGTGCTGTGCAACACAAGTGCTGTGCAACACATGTGCTGTGCAACACAAGTGCTGTGCAACACAAGTGCTGTACAACACGAGTGTTGTGCAACACAAGTGCTGTGCAACACAAGTGCTGTGCAACACAAATGCTGTGCAACACAAGTGCTGTGCAACACAAGTGCTGTACAACACGAGTGTTGTGCAACACAAGTGCTGTGCAACACAAGTGCTGTGCAACACTAGTGCTGTGCAACACAAATGCTGTGCAACACAAGTGCTGTGCAACACAAGTGCTGTGCAACACAAGTGCTGTGCAACACATGTGCTGTGCAACACAAGTACTGTGCAACACAAATGCTGTGCAACACAAGTGCTGTGCAACACAAGTGCGGTGCAACACAAGTGCTGTGCAACACAAGTGCTGTGCAACACAAGTGCTGTGCAACACAAGTGCTGTACAACACGAGTGTTGTGCAACACAAGTGCTGTGCAACACAAGTGCTGTGCAACACAAGTGCTGTGCAACACATGTGCTGTGCAACACAAGTACTGTGCAACACAAATGCTGTGCAACACAAGTGCTGTGCAACACAAGTGCTGTGCAACACAAGTGCTGTGCAACACAAGTGCTGTGCAACACAAGTGCTGTACAACACGAGTGTTGTGCAACACTAGTTAATTAACCATAGGTGCAAATGGTGCATCAATCTGACCTCTGATGTTGCATCAATTTCTGAACATGGTCTCTCCCTGGCTGACTCTCCTGACCTCACAACTTCTGGACATGGTCTCTCCCTGGCTGACTCTCCTGACCTCACAACTTCTGGACATGGTCTCTCCCTGGCTGACTCTCCTGACCTCACAACTTCTGGACATGGTCTCTCCCTGGCTGACTCTCCTGACCTCACAACTTCTGGACATGGTCTCTCCCTGGCTGACTCTCCTGACCTCACAACTTCTGGACATGGTCTCTCCCTGGCTGACTCTCCTGACCTCACAACTTCTGGACATGTCTCTCCCTGGCTGACTCTCCTGACCTCACAACTTCTGGACATGGTCTCTCCCTGGCTGACTCTCCTGACCTCACAACTTCTGGACATGGTCTCTCCCTGGCTGACTCTCCTGACCTCACAACTTCTGGACATGGTCTCTCCCTGGCTGACTCTCCTGACCTCACAACTTCTGGACATGTCTCTCCCTGGCTGACTCTCCTGACCTCACAACTTCTGGACATGGTCTCTCCCTGGCTGACACTCCTGACCTCACAACTTCTGGACATGGTCTCTCCCTGGCTGACTCTCCTGACCTCACAACTTCTGGACATGGTCTCTCCCTGGCTGACTCTCCTGACCTCACAACTTCTGGACATGTCTCTCCCTGGCTGACTCTCCTGACCTCACAACTTCTGGACATGGTCTCTCCCTGGCTGACTCTCCTGACCTCACAACTTCTGGACATGGTCTCTCCCTGGCTGACTCTCCTGACCTCACAACTTCTGGACATGGTCTCTCCCTGGCTGACTCTCCTGACCTCACAACTTCTGGACATGTCTCTCCCTGGCTGACTCTCCTGACCTCACAACTTCTGGACATGGTCTCTCCCTGGCTGACTCTCCTGACCTCACAACTTCTGGACATGGTCTCTCCCTGGCTGACTCTCCTGACCTCACAACTTCTGGACATGGTCTCTCCCTGGCTGACTCTCCTGACCTCACAACTTCTGGACATGGTCTCTCCCTGGCTGACTCTCCTGACCTCACAACTTCTGGACATGGTCTCTCCCTGGCTGACTCTCCTGACCTCACAAAAATATTCCTTCACACACTTTACACTCAGTTTCTCCTGCTCCTGCTTCTTCCTTTAATGTTTCCTTCCGTCCTCTTGCTCCCCTCCTCTTCCACTTTTCCAATTCCTCTCTTCTCTCCCTATATATTTTCTCTAATTTTCCTCCTTATCGTCTCTTTTCAGCCTCATTTCTTCCTGCTATTCTTATTAATCTCCTCATGGTCTTCCTGTACTCATTAACCTTCAACTTCTTCCTCTTCCTCCTGGTCATTTCCTCTTTTCCTCCTCTTCCTTCCTTTCCATAATGCCGCTATTTATTCCCGTTCACGACCACACCTCTGACTATATAACGGAGTCCAACTGCCTTTTCCAGGCCATCCGTAATGTTACTGTTACATTACTCTCCGTGGCTCTGGATGTTACAGCTACGCTACTCTCCGTGGCTCTGGATGTTACTGCTACGCTACTCTTCGTGGCTCTGGATGTTACTGCTACGCTACTCTCCGTGACTCTGGATGTTACAGCTACGCTACTCTCCGTGGCTCTGGATGTTACAGCTGCGCTACTCTCTGTGGCTCTGGATGTTACAGTTACGCTACTCTCCGTGGCTCTGGATGTTACAGCTACGCTACTCTCCGTGACTCTGGATGTTACTGCTACGCTACTCTCCGTGGCTCTGGATGTTACTGCTACGCTACTCTTCGTGGCTCTGGATGTTACTGCTACGCTACTCTTCGTGGCTCTGGATGTTACTGCTACGATACTCTTCGTGGCTCTGGATGTTACTTCTACGCTACTTTTCGTGGCTCTGGATGTTACTGCTACGCTACTCTCCGTGACTCTGGATGTTACTGCTACGCTGCTCTTCTTGGCTCTGGATGTTACTGCTACGCTACTCTTCGTGGCTCTGAATGTTACTGCTACGCTACTCTTCGTGGCACTGGATGTTACTGCTACGCTACTTTTCGTGGCTCTGGATGTTACTGCTACGCTACTCTCCGTGACTCTGGATGTTACTGCTACGCTACTCTTCGTGGCTCTGGATGTTACTGCTACGCTACTCTTCGTGGCTCTGGATGTTACTGCTACGCTACTCTTCGTGGCTCTGAATGTTACTGCTACGCTACTCTTCGTGGCTCTGGATGTTACTGCTACGCTACTCTTCGTGGCTCTGGATGTTACTGCTACGCTACTCTCCGTGGCTCTGGATGTTATAGCTGCGCTACACTCAGTGGCTCTGGATGTTACAGCTACGGTACTCTCCGTGGCTCTGGATGTTACAGCCACGCTACTCTCCGTGGCTCTGGAAGTTACAGCTACGCTACTCTCCGTGGCTCTGGAAGTTACAGCTACGCTACTCTCCGTGGCTCTGGATGTTACAGCCACGCTACTCTCCGTGGCTCTGGATGTTACAGCTACGCTACTCTCCGTGGCTCTGGATGTTACAGCTACGCTACTCTCCGTGGCTCTGGATGTTACAGCTACGCTACTCTCCGTGGCTCTGGATGTTACAGTTACGCTACTCTCCGTGGCTCTGGATGTTACAGCCACGCTACTCTCCGTGGCTCTGGATGTTACAGCTACGCTACTCTCCGTGGCTCTGGATGTTACAGCCACGCTACTCTCCGTGGCTCTGGATGTTACAGCTACGCTACTCTCCGTGGCTCTGGATGTTACAGCTACGCTACTCTCCGTGGCTCTGGATGTTACAGCTACGCTACTCTCCCTAACTCTGGATGTTACAGCTACGCTACTCTCCGTGGCTCTGGATGTTACAGCCACGCTACTCTCCGTGGCTCTGGATGTTACAGCTACGCTACTCTCTGTGGCTCTGGATGTTACAGCTACGCTACTCTTCGTGGCTCTGGATGTTACAGCTACGCTACTCTCCGTGGCTCTGGATGTTACAGCTACGCTACTCTCCGTGGCTCTGGATGTTACAGCCACGCTACTCTCCGTGGCTCTGGATGTTACAGCTACGTTACTCTCCGTGGCTCTGGATGTTACAGCTACGCCACTCTAATTCCAGTTGCCCACTTCTCCCGGTCATCCATACATTTACTGTCTCAAGAATGGTTCGGTGGATCGATCTCAAACTTTCAACACATGTGCATCCCACCCACACGCCAACCCCGCCGCCCACCACCGGTGGGCGTGGGGGTTGGCGTGTGGGTGGGGAGTGGGATGCCTTCCGAAGGTGCTGAGAGTGAATCGAATGGGTAGGATGTAGGGGGGGGAACTCTATTTCGGGTTTTAACATATATTATTAAAAAACGTACACTGGTTTTCTTCATAGGTAAACTCGCAATAGTACCAATATTATTATTATTATAATCAAAAAGAAGCGCTAAGCCACAAGGGCTATACAGGTATAGTACCAATAACAATTGAAAGTGTACTCAGAAACGTCTGTATGACTTGATGCTGGTGTGTGCTGGGTTTGTGTTTAGTGGACGGAGGACCGAAACCCCCAGTGCTCCTTGCTCTGAATGAGCCACACAGGTTTAGTGCTTCATATGAATATTTAAAATACAGCTAAAATTGAATTCAGAAAATATTGCAAGGACCAAGCTCTGCAACGAGCCTAGGCTGGAGAGCACTTGTTTATTTGTAAAATATATGATAGAGCTGTAACACCTGCAGGACAGACGGACACACACACACACACACACACACACACACACACACACACACACACACACACACACACACACGCGCGCACACGCACACAAGAAAATAAGAGATGCACTCACAAAGAGGCAGGATGGACCTGTCTCGACCCTTGAAAAGGGCCATTGACCTAAACTTCATCAATCACTGTTCTAAGGCCTCGTATGTAAACGATGACGACCAGAAGACAGTTTGATGGAACTGTCGTGCTTTTTAAGCCCAAGCTTTCTGACTTGGCTTATTCGGCAAGGATCGCTTTACAAAACAAACCTTACTGATATTTTTTGCTGTAGGTTCGCGAAGATCAATTAAAACATCGCGAAATTCATATCTGTGTTATTGTCTCTTATGGTAATTGCAAAAGGATTTGCTGGTGGCAAGTCAGATATTAGGGACTTGAATGTAAATTCGTATGGGTCATTTAGCGTAAAGTGTGACAGAGGCTCGATCTTCCTCCTTTAAACGTAGACCAGTTTCTCCCCAACCAGGATGTTAGTCAGAGACAGTGGTGCCCAAAAACTGAGAGTGGTTCTCATCCACTGAGGGTGGTGCCCACCCACTGAGGGTGGTGCCCACCCACTGAGAGTGGTGTCCACCCACTGAAAGTGGTGCTCACCCACTGAGAGTGGTGCCCACCCACTAAGAGTGGTGCTCATCCACTGAGAGTGGTGTCCACCCACTGAGAGTGGTGCTCATCCACTGAGAGTGGTGCTTATCCATTGAGAGTGGTGCTCATCCACTGAAAGTGGTGACCATCCACTGAGAGTGGTGCTAACCTACTGAGAGTAGTTCTCACCCACTGAGAGTGGTGCCCACCCACTGAGAGTGGTGCCCACCCGCTGAGAGTGGTGTCCACTCACTGAGAGTGGTGTCCACCCACTGAGAGTGGTGCCCACCCACTGAGAGTGGTGCCCGCCCACTGAGAGTGGTGTCCACCCATTGAGAGTGGTGCTCACCCACTGAGAGTGGTGCTCACCCACTGAAAGTGGTGCCCACCCACTGAGAGTGGTGCCCACTTACTGAGAGTGATGCTCACGCCACTGAGGGTGATGATATTGAAAGTTCAGTAATTATTATTAATGCCACTTACACCAGGAGCTGCCAGACCTTATCAACAGACTGGGAAACTGACTGGAACACAGACAGGCTACGAGATCTTATGATACTGGGAGACTAACAGCAACACCCAGGGGGCTACGACTCCTATCATTAGACTGACAGAAACACCTAGGGAGCTACGACTCCTCGTCATGAGATTGAGAAACTAACAGAAACACAGAGACCACAGGAGAT
>NC_091295.1:47791334-47833834 GCF_038502225.1 Cherax quadricarinatus
GGTGATATACTCTTGCCTGGGGCCAGGTGATATACTCTTGCCTGGGGCCAGGTGATATACTCTTGCCTGGGGCCAGGTGATATACTCTTGCCTGGGGCCAGGTGATATACTCTTGCCTGGGGCCAGGTGATATACTCTTGCCTCGGGCCAGGTGATATACTTCGCAAGTGGGTTGAGTATACCTCACTTGTTCTAAATATTAAGACGATTAAATTCGTGTCCAGCTGGCCTGACAAATAAAGGAAATTTCCTTTGGTTAAAGACAGAAGTTATTATCTGTGTCTATCTCTCGACGAAGAGAAGGGAAAATCACCTCTTTAGTGAAAGGCCGGTGAAGCGTTATTTGCAGAATGTAACCCGCGTCGTGTGTCAGTTAAGCTTTAAGCCTATAACCCGGCCACCGACTGGCCTGGTTGGCTGGCTTGCAGTCAGGACGGCTGGGTGGGTTAGTGTTGGGACGCCTGGTTGGCTGGCTTGCAGTCAGGACGGCTGGCTGGGTTAGTGTTGGGACGCCTGGTTGGCTGGCTTGCAGTCAGGACGGCTGGCTGGGTTAGTGTTGGGACGCCTGGTTGGCTGGCTTGCAGTCAGGACGGCTGCCTGGGTTAGTGTTGGGACGCCTGGTTGGCTGGCTTGCAGTCAGGACGGCTGGCTGGGTTAGTGTTGGGACGCCTGGTTGGCTGGCTTGCAGTCAGGACGGCTGGCTGGGTTAGTGTTGGGACGCCTGGTTGGCTGGCTTGCAGTCAGGACGGCTGGCTGGGTTAGTGTTGGGACGCCTGGTTGGCTGGCTTGCAGTCAGGACGGCTGCCTGGGTTAGTGTTGGGACGCCTGGTTGGCTGGCTTGCAGTCAGGACGGCTGGCTGAGTTAGTGTTGGGACGCCTGGTTGGCTGGCTTGCAGTCAGGACGGCTGGCTGGGTTAGTGTTGGGACGCCTGGTTGGCTGGCTTGCAGTCAGGACGGCTGGCTGGGTTAGTGTTGGGACGCCTGGTTGGCTGGCTTGCAGTCAGGACGGCTGGCTGGGTTAGTGTTGGGACGCCTGGTTGGCTGGCTTGCAGTCAGGACGGCTGGCTGGGTTAGTGTTGGGACGCCTGGTTGGCTGGCTTGCAGTCAGGACGGCTGCCTGGGTTAGTGTTGGGACGCCTGGTTGGCTGGCTTGCAGTCAGGACGGCTGGCTGAGTTAGTGTTGGGACGCCTGGTTGGCTGGCTTGCAGTCAGGACGGCTGGCTGGGTTAGTGTTGGGACGCCTGGTTGGCTGGCTTGCAGTCAGGACTGGCTGGGTTAGTGTTGGGACGCCTGGTTGGCTGGCTTGCAGTCAGGACGGCTGGCTGGGTTAGTGTTGGGACTGAGTTAGTGTTGGGACGCCTGGTTGGCTGGCTTGCAGTCAGGACGGCTGGCTGGGTTAGTGTTGGGACGCCTGGTTGGCTGGCTTGCAGTCAGGACGGCTGGCTGGGTTAGTGTTGGGACGCCTGGTTGGCTGGCTTGCAGTCAGGACGGCTGGCTGGGTTAGTGTTGGGACGCCTGGTTGGCTGGCTTGCAGTCAGGACGGCTGGCTGGGTTAGTGTTGGGACGCCTGGTTGGCTGGCTTGCAGTCAGGACGGCTGGGTTAGTGTTGGGACGCCTGGTTGGCTGGCTTGCAGTCAGGACGGCTGGGTTAGTGTTGGGACGCCTGGTTGGCTGGCTTGCAGTCAGGACGGCTGGGTTAGTGTTGGGACGCCTGGTTGGCTGGCTTGCAGTCAGGACGGCTGGGTTAGTGTTGGGACGCCTGGTTGGCTGGCTTGCAGTCAGGACGGCTGGGTTAGTGTTGGGACGCCTGGTTGGCTGGCTTGCAGTCAGGACGGCTGGGTTAGTGTTGGGACGCCTGGTTGGCTGGCTTGCAGTCAGGACGGCTGGGTTAGTGTTGGGACGCCTGGTTGGCTGGCTTGCAGTCAGGACGGCTGGGTTAGTGTTGGGACGCCTGGTTGGCTGGCTTGCAGTCAGGACGGCTGGGTTAGTGTTGGGACGCCTGGTTGGCTGGCTTGCAGTCAGGATGGCTGGCTGGGTTAGTGTTGGGACGCCTGGTTGGCTGGCTTGCAGTCAGGATGGCTGGGTTAGTGTTGGGACGCCTGGTTGGCTGGCTTGCAGTCAGGACGGCTGGGTTAGTGTTGGGACGCCTGGTTGGCTGGCTTGCAGTCAGGACGGCTGGGTTAGTGTTGGGACGCCTGGTTGGCTGGCTTGCAGTCAGGACGGCTGGGTGGGTTAGCGTTGGGACGCCTGGTTGGCTGGCTTGCAGTCAGGACGGCTGGGTTAGTGTTGGGACGGCTGGTTGGCTGGCTTGCAGTCAGGACGGCTGGGTTTGTGTTGGGACGCCTGGTTGGTTGGCTTGCAGTCAGGACGGCTGGGTTAGTGTTGGGACGCCTGGTTGGCTGGCTTGCAGTCAGGACGGCTGGGTTAGTGTTGGGACGCCTGGTTGGCTGGCTTGCAGTCAGGACGGCTGGGTTAGTGTTGGGACGCCTGGTTGGCTGGCTTGCAGTCAGGACGGCTGGGTTAGTGTTGGGACGCCTGGTTGGCTGGCTTGCAGTCAGGACGGCTGGGTTAGTGTTGGGACGCCTGGTTGGCTGGCTTGCAGTCAGGACGGCTGGGTTAGTGTTGGGACGCCTGGTTGGCTGGCTTGCAGTCAGGACGGCTGGGTTAGTGTTGAGACGCCTGGTTGGCTGGCTTGCAGTTAGGATGGCTGGGTTAGTGTTGGGACGCCTGGTTGGCTGGCTTGCAGTCAGGACGGCTGGGTTAGTGTTGGGACGCCTGGTTGGCTGGCTTGCAGTCAGGACGGCTGGGTTAGTGTTGGGACGCCTGGTTGGCTGGCTTGCAGTTAGGATTGCTGGGTTAGTGTTGGGACGCCTGGTTGGCTGGCTTGCAGTCAGGACGCCTGGTTGGCTGGCTTGCAGTTAGGATGGCTGGGTTAGTGTTGGGACGCCTGGTTGGCTGGCTTGCAGTTAGGATGGCTGGGTTAGTGTTGGGACGCCTGGTTGGCTGGCTTGCAATCAGGACGGCTGGGTTAGTGTTGGGACGCCTGGTTGGCTGGCTTGCAGTTAGGATGGCTGGGTTAGTGTTGGGACGCCTGGTTGGCTGGCTTGCAGTCAGGACGGCTGGGTTAGTGTTGGGACGCCTGGTTGGCTGGCTTGCAGTTAGGATGGCTGGGTTAGTGTTGGGACGCCTGGTTGGCTGGCTTGCAGTCAGGACGGCTGGGTTAGTGTTGGGACGCCTGGTTGGCTGGCTTGCAGTTAGGATGGCTGGGTTAGTGTTGGGACGCCTGGTTGGCTGGCTTGCAGTCAGGATGGCTGGGTTAGTGTTGGGACGCCTGGTTGGCTGGCTTGCAGTCAGGACGGCTGGGTTAGTGTTGGGACGCCTGGTTGGCTGGCTTGCAGTTAGGATGGCTGGGTTAGTGTTGGGACGCCTGGTTGGCTGGCTTGCAGTCAGGACGGCTGGGTTAGTGTTGGGACGCCTGGTTGGCTGGCTTGCAGTTAGGATGGCTGGGTTAGTGTTGGGACGCCTGGTTGGCTGGCTTGCAGTCAGGACGGCTGGGTTAGTGTTGGGACGCCTGGTTGGCTGGCTTGCAGTTAGGATGGCACGCCTGGTTGGCTGGCTTGAGTCAGGACGGCTGGGTTAGTGTTGGGACGCCTGGTTGGCTGGCTTGCAGTCAGGATGGCTGGGTTAGTGTTGGGACGCCTGGTTGGCTGGCTTGCAGTTAGTGGCACGCCTGGTTGGCTGGCTTGCAGTCAGGACGGCTGGGTTAGTGTTGGGACGCCTGGTTGGCTGGCTTGCAGTCAGGACGGCTGGGTTAGTGTTGGGACGCCTGGTTGGCTGGCTTGCAGTCAGGACGGCTGGGTTAGTGTTGGGACGCCTGGTTGGCTGGCTTGCAGTTAGGATGGCTGGGTTATTGTTGGGACGCCTGGTTGGCTGGCTTGCAGTCAGGACGGCTGGGTTAGTGTTGGGACGCCTGGTTGGCTGGCTTGCAGTCAGGACGGCTGGGTTAGTGTTGGGACGCCTGGTTGGCTGGCTTGCAGTTAGGATGGCTGGGTTAGTGTTGGGACGCCTGGTTGGCTGGCTTGCAGTCAGGACGGCTGGGTTAGTGTTGGGACGCCTGGTTGGCTGGCTTGCAGTTAGGATGGCTGGGTTAGTGTTGGGACGCCTGGTTGGCTGGCTTGCAGTCAGGACGGCTGGGTTAGTGTTGGGACGCCTGGTTGGCTGGCTTGCAGTTAGGATGGCTGGGTTAGTGTTGGGACGCCTGGTTGGCTGGCTTGCAGTCAGGACGGCTGGGTTAGTGTTGGGACGCCTGGTTGGCTGGCTTGCAGTCAGGACGGCTGGGTTAGTGTTGGGACGCCTGGTTGGCTGGCTTGCAGTTAGGATGGCTGGGTTAGTGTTGGGACGCCTGGTTGGCTGGCTTGCAGTCAGGACGGCTGGGTTAGTGTTGGGACGCCTGGTTGGCTGGCTTGCAGTCAGGACGGCTGGGTTAGTGTTGGGACGCCTGGTTGGCTGGCTTGCAGTCAGGACGGCTGGGTTAGTGTTGGGACGCCTGGTTGGCTGGCTTGCAGTTAGGATGGCTGGGTTATTGTTGGGACGCCTGGTTGGCTGGCTTGCAGTCAGGACGGCTGGGTTAGTGTTGGGACGCCTGGTTGGCTGGCTTGCAGTCAGGACGGCTGGGTTAGTGTTGGGACGCCTGGTTGGCTGGCTTGCAGTCAGGACGGCTGGGTTAGTGTTGGGACGCCTGGTTGGCTGGCTTGCAGTCAGGACGGCTGGGTTAGTGTTGGGACGCCTGGTTGGCTGGCTTGCAGTCAGGACGGCTGGGTTAGTGTTGGGACGCCTGGTTGGCCCTCAGCTGTTAGGTAGAAAAATAAGGTAACGCATGATGGTCTTTACACAACATTCAGGGTTAACGTAGCATGAGGTGATATAACAGGGGGTAATATTAAGGGCAAGGTTAAGGGGTAAGGTTAAGGGGTAATATTAAGGGGCAAGGTTAAGGGGTAAGGTTAAGGGGTAAGGTTAAGGGGTGAGGTTAAGGGGTGAGGTTAAGGGGTAATATTAAGGGGCAAGGTTAAGGGGTAAGGTTAAGGGGTAAGGTTAAGGGGTGAGGTTAAGGGGTGAGGTTAAGGGGTGAGGTTAAGGGGTGAGGTTAAGGGGTGAGGTTAAGGGGTAAGGTTAAGGGGTGAGGTTAAGGGGTGAGGTTAAGGGGTGAGGTTAAGTGGTAAGGTTAAGGGATAAGGTTAAGGGGTGAGGTTAAGGGGTAAGGTTAAGGGGTGAGGTTAAGGGGTGAGGTTAAGGGGTCAGGTTAAGGGGTGAGGTTAAGGGGTAAGGTTAAGGGGTGAGGTTAAGGGGTAAGGTTAAGGTGTGAGGTTAAGGGGTAAGGTTAAGGGGTAATATTAAGGGGCAAGGTTAAGGGGTGAGGTTAAGGAGTGACGTTAAGGGGTGAGGTTAAGGGGTGAGGTTAAGGGGTGAGGTTAAGGGGTGAGGTTAAGGGGTGAGGTTAAGGTGTGAGGTTAAGGGGTAAGGTTAAGGGGTGAGGTTAAGGGGTGAGGTTAAGGGGCAAGATGAAGGGGGCTATGGCAACCTATTTAGAGATCATTAAATCGAAGTTGAAAATTTTTTGAATTTTAGGTTTTTTTACCAAAAAATAGTGCAAAATTCTGGCAATCAGCTTGTTTCTATCATATTTCTAAGTATGTCTTTTTTTTCAAAAATGTAATTTTTATGTTTTTGCTGTCATCAAGAGGACAAGTTGGCAATTAGTGTTTTTATTGTTTTTTTACTCCAGAAATTACTATTATTTTATTCTGAATTACTGATTATTTCTTTCTAAACAAGTTATGTGACGACTAAAGTGAACAGCACAGAGTTGTTGCAGCTCTGTTGCCTCTGGGTTATCAACAATGATAGGGGTTTGCAACACGCTCACTCTGGGTTATCAACAATGACAGGGGTTTGCAACACGCTCACTCTGGGTTATCAACAATGATAGGGGTTTGCAACACGCTCACTCTGGGTTATCAACAATGATAGGGGTTTGCAACACGCTCACTCTGGGTTATCAACAATGACTGGTGTTTGCAACACGCTCACTCTGGGTTATCAACAATGATAGGGGTTTGCAACACGCTCACTCTGGGTTATCAACAATGACAGGGGTTTGCAACACGCTCACTCTGGGTTATCAACAATGATAGGGGTTTGCAACACGCTCACTCTGGGTTATCAACAATGATAGGGGTTTGCAACACGCTCACTCTGGGTTATCAACAATGACAGGGGTTTGCAACACGCTCACTCTGGGTTATCAACAATGACAGGGGTTTGCAACACGCTCACTCTGGGTTATCAACAATGACAGGGGTTTGCAACACGCTCACTCTGGGTTATCAACAATGATAGGGGTTTGCAACACGCTCACTCTGGGTTATCAACAATGACAGGGGTTTGCAACACGCTCACTCTGGGTTATCAACAATGATAGGGGTTTGCAACACGCTCACTCTGGGTTATCAACAATGATAGGGGTTTGCAACACGCTCACTCTGGGTTATCAACAATGATAGGGGTTTGCAACACGCTCACTCTGGGTTATCAACAATGATAGGGGTTTGCAACATGCTCACTCTGGGTTATCAACAATGATAGGGGTTTGCAACACGCTCACTCTGGGTTATCAACAATGATAGGGGTTTGCAACACGCTCACTCTGGGTTATCAACAATGATAGGGGTTTGCAACACGCTCACTCTGGGTTATCAACAATGACAGGGGTTTGCAACACGCTCACTCTGGGTTATCAACAATGACAGGGGTTTGCAACACGCTCACTCTGGGTTATCAACAATGACAGGGGTTTGCAACACGCTCACTCTGGGTTATCAACAATGATAGGGGTTTGCAACACGCTCACTCTGGGTTATCAACAATGATAGGGGTTTGCAACACGCTCACTCTGGGTTATCAACAATGATAGGGGTTTGCAACACGCTCACTCTGGGTTATCAACAATGATAGGGGTTTGCAACACGCTCACTCTGGGTTATCAACAATGATAGGGGTTTGCAACACGCTCACTCTGGGTTATCAACAATGATAGGGGTTTGCAACACGCTCACTCTGGGTTATCAACAATGATAGGGGGTTGCAACACGCTCACTCTGGGTTATCAACAATGATAGGGGTTTGCAACACGCTCACTCTGGGTTATCAACAATGATAGGGGTTTGCAACACGCTCACTCTGGGTTATCAACAATGATAGGGGTTTGCAACACGCTCACTCTGGGTTATCAACAATGATAGGGGTTTGCAACACGCTCACTCTGGGTTATCAACAATGATAGGGGTTTGCAACACGCTCACTCTGGGTTATCAACAATGATAGGGGTTTGCAACACGCTCACTCTGGGTTATCAACAATGATAGGGGTTTGCAACAAGCTCATGGGTTATCAACAATGTTAGGGGTTTGCAACACGCTCACTCTGGGTTATCAACAATGATAGGGGTTTGCAACACGCTCACTCTGGGTTATCAACAATGATAGGGGTTTGCAACACGCTCACTCTGGGTTATCAACAATGATAGGGGTTTGCAACACGCTCACTCTGGGTTATCAACAATGACAGGGGTTTGCAACACGCTCACTCTGGGTTATCAACAATGACAGGGGTTTGCAACACGCTCACTCTGGGTTATCAACAATGATAGGGGTTTGCAACACGCTCACTCTGGGTTATCAACAATGATAGGGGTTTGCAACACGCTCACTCTGGGTTATCAACAATGATAGGGGTTTGCAACACGCTCACTCTGGGTTATCAACAATGATAGGGGTTTGCAATGATAGGGGTTTGCAGCACGCTCACTCTGGGTTATCAACAATGATAGGGGTTTGCAACACGCTCACTCTGGGTTATCAACAATGATAGGGGTTTGCAATACGCTCATTCTGGGTTATCAACAATGATAGGGGTTTGCAACACGCTCACTCTGGGTTATCAACAATGATAGGGGTTTGCAATACGCTCACTCTGGGTTATCAACAATGATAGGGGTTTGCAACACGCTCACTCTGGGTTTTCAACAATGATAGGGGTTTGCAACACGCTCACTCTGGGTTATCAACAATGATAGGGGTTTGCAACACGCTCACTCTGGGTTATCAACAATGATAGGGGTTTGCAACACGCTCACTCTGGGTTATCAACAATGTTAGGGGTTTGCAACACGCTCACTCTGGGTTATCAACAATGATAGGGGTTTGCAACACGCTCACTCTGGGTTATCAACAATGATAGGGGTTTGCAACACGCTCACTCTGGGGTTATCAACAATGATAGGGGTTTGCAACACGCTCACTCTGGGTTATCAACAATGACAGGGGTTTGCAACACGCTCACTCTGGGTTATCAACAATGACAGGGGTTTGCAACACGCTCACTCTGGGTTATCAACAATGATAGGGGTTTGCAACACGCTCACTCTGGGTTATCAACAATGATAGGGGTTTGCAACACGCTCACTCTGGGTTATCAACAATGATAGGGGTTTGCAACACGCTCACTCTGGGTTATCAACAATGATAGGGGTTTGCAGCACGCTCACTCTGGGTTATCAACAATGATAGGGGTTTGCAGCACGCTCACTCTGGGTTATCAACAATGATAGGGGTTTGCAACACGCTCACTCTGGGTTATCAACAATGATAGGGGGTTGCAACACGCTCACTCTGGGTTATCAACAATGATAGGGGTTTGCAACACGCTCACTCTGGGTTATCAACAATGATAGGGGTTTGCAACACGCTCACTCTGGGTTATCAACAATGATAGGGGTTTGCAACACGCTCACTCTGGGTTATCAACAATGATAGGGGTTTGCAACACGCTCACTCTGGGTTATCAACAATGATAGGGGTTTGCAACACGCTCACTCTGGGTTATCAACAATGATAGGGGTTTGCAACACGCTCACTCTGGGTTATCAACAATGATAGGGGTTTGCAACGCTCTCAAATTTGGTGTTTCATCTCCATAGAGTTTTATGGGCACAAAAAACTTGAATAACTCAGGAATAAGTTATTGACATTTGTTTCCCTTATTTTCAAAGAGTAATAATAGAAGTGTCATGATTTTTTCAGACAATATTGATGAATGATGGTTCTATTTAGTATTCAAAGTTATTTTGCAATATGTTTTACCATTTTGTTTTTATTGACTCTTATTCTCACAAAAAATGCCCCCCCCCCGAAAAAAAACACAAATTTCAAATTTTTTTATAATGCAATCTATTGACATTTCTCGTAAAAAGTTTGAAATCTAGATAATCTAACTCTTTATCTCTCATCTGATGTTGACTAAAACATTGTACAACTTACCAGTTTTGAAGATTACGGAGGGATTTATGATAAATACAATCTTGCAATATCTTGCAACTTTGCAACAATATATATATATATATATATATATATATATATATATATATATATATATATATATATATATATATATATAAGAGGCGATAGTTAAAGGAAATGGAAGGAAGCATGAGACGAACTTGACATACGAGAAAAAGGAATGATCAGAGTTGTACGGAGTGACAACCGGCCAGAAGCACCGTAGAAGAAACACAATTGAATCATCTTATTATCATGTTCCTTCCTTCTCTTTCTCGGCGCCTGTGTGCGATGCTAGTCTAGATGGAACGACCTTCCGATGTTTCTCCTATTACTGTATGAGAAACCTTCCCTCTCTCTCTCTCTGTTTCTTTGTCTCTCTCTCTCTCTCTTTCTCTCTCTCTCTCTCTGCCTTCGACTCTTTTACAGTCAATAACAGTCAGGGTCTCGAGGTAGCGAGCTGAGTTTACTATACTTGGCTCGGAGTTGACGTCGTATTTTCACAACGCGCGTTTTTTTCCACGGCGTTATGTCGAAGATTGATTTATTCCTGACATCCGATACTGGAATGTTGTCAGCTTTGATGTCAACAACGAATTTGACGGTATTCAGAGGGGGAAGGTATTCGGAGAAGCTTTCGTTGTGTAAGAAAGTTCCAAAATAAAGTCGTTGCTGAAATAACAAGTAAACTCTTGCTTTAAAACACACACAAAAATATTAATTTAAATACTCTGGATGATCAGTGGCTTACCACTAACCTTCAGGCCCATGCCACTTATTTTGTTAATAATCTATTGTAGGCTTTACTTTTTGCTAATAATTTATTGTAGGCTTTACTTTACAATCTAAGAGCTGTTACCCACAGCTCTTAGATTGTAAATAAAGTTAGGAGCCATAATCTTGTGTAAAAAAAATCCTTTGATAATCAACAATTATCTTTAAAACACAAGAATACGAATGCTTCAAAAAAAAAAAAAAATCAATAGCCCATATATATCAACTGTTGTTTCTAAACAATAGCAGGTTGAAGTACGAATAACTGTGGCACGAATTCAGAAAACATCGTTTCCAGCACGGCTTCAGATACACGAATTTCTTACTCCACCGTCCCTTAAGACACTTCAAGGCAAAGTTCTGATACGATTTAAGGAGGTGTTATTAAAGACTTTTAAGTCATTCAGCTTCAGCAAAGGTCATCAGAATAAAGAGATTGAAGTAAAGTTGTAGATATGCCAAGCTAATTTTATATTTTTACCTGTAATTTTACAAACTATTTGGTCACTAAAATATATATGCGAAAGAGGATATGCAAATGGCCGAACTATTTTGAGAATTAAGAGAGTTTTACTGGCCGCCAAGGGCAGAGATTGTCAGAGGGATGTACGTGTCGAGGGATGTACGTGTCGAGGGATGTACGTGTCGAGGGATGTACGTGTCGAGGGTGTCCCTGAGAAACGTGTTTTCTTGGTTGTTAGTAACAGCCTAAAAATAAAACGAAACGCTGCGTTTGGCTTTTGCAACTCCGAGCGAAGAAAGTAGAATTATTCCACTTTTCCACCGCCAGTGTTGCGCTACCGAACACCACTTTTGAGGACTTTCTCTGCTGTCGTGGCTCGTTAGCAGAAAAACTTAATTAAGACTGAAGACTGTACGCACGCACGACCGCTCACGACTTGAATAACCCCCGTCTCCCCATCTCTCTCTCTGTCTGTCTGTCTGTCTGTCTCTCTCTCTCTCTCTCTCTCTCTCTCTCTCTCTCTCTCTCTCTCTCTCTCTCTCTCTCTCTCTCTCTCTCTCTCTCAATAATATTCAGTGGGCTGCTAATCAACATAAGAGGCCATCAGTAATTCGTGCAAAAACACTACTAACATCTGCCAAAAGCAATTTCAATGTGTACACTTTTTAAGTTTCCCCCGTCTGCCTGCATCATCAAACACGCTACTCTACTTCCTCTTGCAACATATGTGACTTTAGTATTACAGGAGTGTTTCTGATTTCACAGGTGTGACATATGTAAGTGGTATGACAGGTGTAATATGTGTCCATGATGCAATAGATTAAATATACGTGATTTCGATGTGTCATGTCCAGCATATGTGTCTGATATGACTGGACCCACATATTAAGTGATTTCAGTTCATAATTCGTTTTAATTGCAATGTGTGTGTATGTGTGTGTGTACTCACCTAATTGTGGTTGCAGGGGTCGAGTCTCAGCTCCTGGCCCCGCCTCTTCACTGATCGCTACTAGGTCCTCTCCCTCTCTGCTTCCTGAGCTTTGTCATACCTCTTCTTAAAACTATGTATGGTTCCTGCCTCCACTACTTCACTTGCTAGGCTATTCCACTTCCTGACGACTCTATGACTGAAAAAATACTTCCTAACGTGCCTGTGACTCGTATGAGTCGTCCTCTCCCTCTCTGCTTCCTGAGCTTTGTCATGCCTCTTCTTAAAACTATGTATGGTTCCTGCCTCCACTACTTCACTTGCTAGGCTATTCCACTTCCTGACGACTCTGTGACTGAAGAAATACTTCCTAACGTCCCTGTGACTCGTCTGAGTCTTCAGTTTCCAGTTGTGACCCCTTGTTTCTGTGTCCCCTCTCTGGAACATCCTATCTCTGTCCACCTTGTCTATTCCCCGCAGTATCTTGTATGTCGTTATCATGTCTCCCCTGACCCTTCTGTCCTCCAGTGTCGTCAGTCCGATTTCCCTCAACCTTTCCTCGTACGACATTCCCCTGAGCTCTTGGACTAGCCTTGTTGCAAACCTTTGTACTTTCTCTAACTTCTTGACGTGCTTGACCAGGTGTGGGTTCCAGATTGGTGCTGCATACTCCAGTATGGGCCTAACATACACAGTGTACAGTGTCTTGAACTATTCCTTATTAAGGTATCGGAATGCTATTCTCAGGTTTGCCAGGCTCCCGTATGCTGCAGCAGTTATTTGGTTGATGCCTGCCTCCGGTGACGTGCTCGGTGTTATGGTCACCCCAAGGTCTTTCTCCCTGAGTGAGGTCTGTAGTCTTTGTCCACCTAGCCTATACTCTGTCTGCGGTCTTCTTTGCCCCTCCCCAATCTTCACGACTTTGCATTTGGCAGGGTTGAATTCGAGAAGCCAGTTTCTGGACCACATGTCCAGCCTGTCCAGGTCTCTTTGCAGTCCTGCCTCATCCTCATCCGATTCAATTCTTCTCATCAGCTTCACATCATCTGCGAATAGGGACACTTCAGAGTCTATTCCTTCCATCATGTCGTTCGCATATATCAAAAATAGCACTGGTCCTAGAACTGACCCCTGTGGGATCCCGCTCGTCACAGGCGCCCACTGTGATGCCTCTTCACGTACCATGACTCGTTGTTGCCTCCCTGTCAGATATTCCCTGATCCATTGCAGTGCCCTCCCTGTTATATGCGCCTAATCCTACAGCTTCTGCACTAATCTCTTATGGGGAACTGTGTCAAAGGCCTTCCTGCAGTCTAGGAAAATGCAATCGACCCACCCCTCTGTATCGTGTCTTACTTCTGTTACCTTGTCATAAAACTCCAGAAGGTTTGTGACACAGGATTTGCCTTCCATGAACCCATGCTGGTTTTCATTTATAATCTTGTTCCGTTCCAGGTGTTCCACCACTCTCCTCCTGTTAATCTTCTCCATGACTTTGCACACAATACACGTCAGAGACACAGGTCTGTAGTTTAGTGCCTCATTTCTGTTTCCTTTCTTAAATATGGGGACTACATTTGCTGGCTTCCATTTCTCAGGTAGTTGCCCAGTTTCAAGGGATGTGTTGAAGATTGTGGTTAGGGGCACGCACAGCATCTCTGCTCCTTCTCTTAGGACCCATGGGGAGATGTTGTCCGGTCCCATCGCCTTTGAGGTATCAAGGTCACTTAGCAGCTTCTGCACCTCCTCCTCGGTTGTTCGTATGTCATCCAACACTTGTTGGTATATTCCCTCTTGATGTTCCCTTCTGTGCTGTCTTCCTGTCTCTACTGTAAAAACTTCCTTAAATCTCCTGTTTAGCTCCTCACATACCTCCTGATCATTTCTTGTGAGTTCTCCACCTTCTGTCCTAAGTCTGATCACCTGGTCTTTGACTGTTGTCTTCCTCCTGATGTGGCTATACAACAGTATCGGGTCAGTCTTGATTTTTGATGCTATGTTATTTTCATACTGTCACTGGGTCTCTCTCCTTACCTGTGCATACTCGTTCCTGGCTTTGCAACTAATCTCCCTATTTTCATGTGTTCTCTGCCTTCTGTACTTTTTCCATTCTCTATTGCACTTTGTTTTTGCCTCCTTACACCGTCGGATAAACCAGGGGCTCATTCTGGTCTTCCCATTGTTTCTGTTGCCCTTAGGAATAAACCTTTCCACTGCCTCCTTGCATTTTGTTTGTGGTGGCCTGGTGACTAAAGCTCCCGCTTCACACACGGAGGGCCCGGGTTCGATTCCCGGCGGGTGGAAACATTCGACACGTTTCCTTACACCTGTTGTCCTGTTCACCTAGCAGCAAATAGGTACCTGGGTGTTAGTCGACTGGTGTGGGTCGCATCCTGGGGGACAAGATTAAGGACCCCAATGGAAATAAGTTAGACAGTCCTCGATGACGCACTGACTTTCTTGGGTAATCCTGGGTGGCTAACCCTCCGGGGTTAAAAATCCGAACGAAATCTTATCTTATCTTATCTTACTGGCTTTCCTGCCAGTTCTCTGTTCCACGGAACCTCCTGCAGGAAGTTCCTCAACCCTATGTAGTCCCCTCTTTTATAATCTGGCTTTTCCCATTCAACTCCTGTTACTCTCTCCACTTGCAACTCTACTATGTATTCAAAGCACAGAACCACGTGGTCACTAGCTCCTAGGGGACTCTCATACGTGATGTCCTCATGTCTGAACTGCCCAGGGTGAACACAAGGTCCAATCTTGCTGGTTCATCCTCCCCTCTCACTCTGGTAGTGTCGTTAATATGTTGGTGCATGAGGTTTTCCAGCACCACATCCAACATCTTGGCTCTCCATGTTTTGGGACCGCCATGTGGCTCCAGGTTTTCCAAGTCAATCTCCCTGTGGTTGAAATCCTCCTTAACCAGCAACTTTGCTCTGCTGGAGTGAGCTCTTCTTGCCACACTTGCCAGCAAGTGTGTCCACCATTGCTCTGTTGGCCTCTTCATATTCCTCTCTTGGCCTCCTGCAGTTCTGTGGTGGATTATACATCACTGTAATGACCACCTTGTGCTCCCCAGACTGAAGTGTACCTACTATGTAGTCCCTTTCTCCTGTCTCGTCTATGCCTCCCATTTTCTCGAATTTCCATCGTTTTTTTTCGAGCAGAGCAACCCTTCCTTCCCCTCTGCCCCTTCTATCTTTCCTCATGATCTGGTATCCTGGTGGGAAGTTTGCATCTGTTATTGTCTCTATGAGTTTTGTTTCTGTAACTGCTATGATGTCTGGGGACTTCTCATTGATTCTTTCTTGCCATTCCTCATATTTATTCGTTAATCCATCGGCATTTGTGTACCAAACCTTCAACTTCTGTTCTAATACTGTAACTGTGGTCCTGGGGGAATACTGGTGTTGGGAGAGCAGGAGCCCTGGTGGAGGCCTGTGGGGGGTTACAGTGGAGGTGGAGGAAGAGCTCCCATAGGGGGTTGCTGTAGGTGTAGGGTTCGTGGTGTGGGGGGGGGACAGAGGGATCGGTGTGTGATGGTTGGTTTGGATTGTTCAGTTGCCTTGGGGGTGTCGTGGCTGGAGTCCTTCTGCAGGCGTTTCTGGAGGGTGTGCTTGTCCTTCCACCTGTTCCTGGGTTATTCTGCTCTCCTTTTTCATTTCCTCCCATTCCTCCTTTCGTTTTTGCACTCTCTCTTTCAGTATCATCCTTTCCTCCTGTGTTCTGTCTCGATCGAGGTACACACTCATGAACTCCTGTTTGCCTCTCAGCCGTGCTTTCTCCTGCAGGATCATGGTTCGAGTTGATTCTGCCTTGAAAATTTCTTTGAGAGGCCGATTCCTTTTCTTTGTGAACCACCCGATTCTCTGAAAATTTGCCACCTGGGTAATGTCTCCCTCGCCAATCACCTTCATGATACCTTCAATCGCTTTTTTCTCCTCCTGCTTTCTTTCATCATAAGATTCCCTTTCAGCTTCGTCTAGCCCATAGGCAAAAACTGATCTCTCCCTTTCCACCTCCCACTGTGACTCCCATTGCATCCTCTGAGGTGTTTTGGTTCCTTCCCGTGGAGTGTTCCTTCCTTCAGTCCCTTCCCTAGCTGTGGCCCCTATGCTCATTGGTTTGTCCTGCCTGCTCACCTGTTCCTGGCCCCACAAGTGTCTGGTAAGGTCCCTGCACATATCCTAGTTCCTTCAATGTCTCCCAACCTCTCATTCTGTCCTAGTGTGCTCCCTGTCTTTGTTTTGGCCCCATGTAGGTTTGACAGGACCTCTGCATACAGTTTAGCTTCCATGCTCCCTTCAGACCCTTTATCTGTGTCTGATGTAAATATTGCTGATGCTACTTCTGTATTATCTTTGTCTCTAGGCTGTTTCAGATTTCTCAGCTCCTCTTCTAATCTCCGTATCTTGGCTTCTGCTACTGTGGCATGTTGTTCCCACCTTCTGCATTCTGCTGCTAACCTCTCCTCCATCTTCCTTGCAAGCTCATCTATCTAGGTTGCCCAATTGCACCACAGAAGGAAGGGGGGGAGATGGTTAGGGGGAGGGGAATAGATGGTTAGGGGGAGTGGGGATGGGTGGTTATGAGGGAGGGGGAGGATGGTTATTGGAGGGGAAGAGGTGGTTGGGGGTGGGGTTAGATGGTTTGGGGGAGGGGTAGGTGGCTAGGGGTAGGGGGAGAGGTGGTTAGGGGAAGGGGGAGTACGTGTTTGTGTCAAATGTATGTGTGCTTGTGTATGTGTGCTTGTGTATGTGTGTGTGCATGTGTGGGAGAGAGAGGGATGGGATTGAGGGGGAGGGGGAGGGGAAGAGAAGGATGAGTGATCCTTAGAAGCAGGGGAGGTGTGTGTGTGTGATGGGATTAGAAGGGGAGGGGAGGGGAAAGAAGGCTGAGGGTAGAGTGACTGCTTGATAATGGGGTCCTTACGGGTGTGTGTGTGTGTGTGTGCGTGTGTGTGCATGTGTGTGTGTATGTGTATGTGTATATGTGTGTGTGTGTACTCGCCTAGTAAGGGTGTGTGTGTATGTTTGTGTTTATGTATGTATGTATGTGTGTGTGTGTGTGTGTGTGTGTGTGTGTGTGTGTGTGTGTGTGTGTGTGTGTGTGTGTGTGTGTGTGTGTGTATTCGCCTAGTAGAGGTGTGTGTATATGTGTGTGTGTGTGTGTATGTGTGTGTTCGTGTGTTTGGCGGAAATTGGTGCTAGGGTGTAAAGCTTCTATAAGTGTCTACCCTTGTGTGTGTGTGTGTGTGTATGTGTGTGAGGGAGAGATGGTTAGGGGGGTAGGGGAGGGGTTGTTGTGGTTGAAAGATCTGTTATGCCTCTCTGTCATGTAAGTTCAAATTTAGTCCCAGTTGTTTTTCCTAGTAATGCTACTCTCTCCACTTATTGCCCTTTCTGGATTTAAGTATCAGTTACTGCTGGTTATTATCCTATTCCTTGTTCACATTGAGAGAGGACTTCCTAGCTTCCTAAGTATTCATACTGCTAATAACTACCGTTAGTAATACTACGTTACCCCTCGCTAGTCTGCTCTACACCTCACACTCTCGTCAACACTATCTTCACCTTATCTATGCTATTTCTACCCTAATTCTGGTAATAGCTTGCAGGAGTGAGTGACCAGTATCTAACAGTGATGCAGAGACCAGAATCTGACAACTTGCAACCACAATAGGTGAGCAATACTTGCGCTGGCAGCGGTGCAGTGACAGGTTGCCAGATGCTGATGACATAGTCGTCGTACATAGGCCTTCTATCACTATTTTGAAGATCCTTCACTCGTGATGTTTATAACCATATATGCTCATACATCCCGCATTCCTCACGTGATTTCACTTTTCACTCATGATAGTATACACTTCACATTATATACACTTCACTTTATTTGAATAATGTCACACCACTTGTTGTGACGTCACTGCTTCAGCAGGCCTACTCTGCCACTTTCCCTTATTATATGTTTTATTTTTCCTTTCTCCTTTTGCTTATTAACGTTTTCCCTCTCACTGTATGGTGCCCCACATTTCACTTGTTATCCAAACGCTGGTAATTCTTGAACACCCGCTTCCACACTCACTTTGATCTTTGTATATTTGAATCTGTGTGGCAACAGGTGCCTACTAGCCACTAACGGTTTGGCACTTTGAAATATTAATGATTTCAGGCTTCCTCTCGACTTTTTTTTAACTAATAACTTTAGTTATCACTCGTAGTATTGTTCACTGACGTTGTCACTACCACTGATTACTGCTAGCAGTTACTGCACGCCTTAAAAACACTAAGGTTCTCGGAACCTTGTGCACCCACGTGTGCACCCACTGTGTATGTGTGTATGTGTGTGTGTGTGTGTGTGTGTGTGTGTGTGTGTGTGTGTGTGTGTGTGTGTGTGTACTCACCTATTTGTGGCTGCAGGGGTCGGTTCACAGCTTCTGGCTCCGTCTCATCGCTAGTCGCTAGTAGATAGCTTTATCGTACCTCATCTTAAAGTGAGGCCTGGTCATTGACCAAAGCTCCCCTGCCGAGGGGGCGTTGACCCCCGAAACACCCTACAGGAGTGTGGGTGTGTGAGAAAGAGAATGTTAGAATGGTCAGGTGTTTCGCAAAGACAAATATCAACATGGCAACAGCAACAACAGCTAAAGAGTACCAAGGCTGACTTATCCCTCACAACGAGTATAGTTAAAAAAGGAACAGAGAAAAGGGGGACAAGCCAAACTACAGGAGACTAGACTACGCAACACAAACTTCCCGAAGACATCACAGTGAGACGGAAATAGGAAACACAATGAACTGAGCGAAATATCGAGTCGTGAAGTGCCGGATGGCAATGAAGGAATTCATAGCGAAAAGAAGTGTAGTGGAAGAAGAAAAAAAAGAGCACACGTGGCTTTCTCATTGATGAAGAGAGACGCAGAGGAGAAATACGAGACAGTATGTGAAAAACTGAGGACCGTTGAAAAAAAAATAATAGAAACGGAAGGAGAAAGAGAGAAATTAATACCCCTTGGCCTAGGAAAAACAGACACGAATGCAGTGTAATGAGATCCTTTATTGACAACTTTTCGCCCACAGTGGGTGAAACGTTGTCAATAAAGGCTTTCATTACACTGCATTTGCGCTTATTTTTTGCAGTGCTGCTATTTTATACCATTTATCTCTAAAGTTGCTCTTGTGTGTTAGGGCTGGTGATGCACCGTGCCGTGGGGGGCGGTGACCCCCGGAACACCCTCCAGATATAGTGTCTAAGTGGAAATTTAAGATTGGTATAGATCAATCAAGATTAAAACTACTACACAGTCAGTTAAGAAGGAAGATGACCGTTAAGCACCAAATAACAGGCGAAATAATGGAAGAGCTCCAGAGAAACGAAAAGGAATCAGAGAGGAACTAGAGAGATAACACCAATAGGTGTATATCTCTCCGTGTATATACATTGAGATGTTATTTTAATCCCCTTTTAAGGGATTGAAGTCTTTTTGACTGGCGGGGAACAAATTAGGTGCAGCCTTAAGGATCCTCGGGTGGTTGATAGCCTATCCACCAACCCACCAACCCACCAACCCACCAACCCACCAACCCACTAACCCACCAACCCACCAACCTACCAACCCACCAACCATCCAAACCACCAACCCACCAACCCACTAACCCACCAACCCACTAACCTACCAACCCACCAACCCACCAACCATCCAAACCACTCACCAATCCACCAATCAACTACCAACGAAAAAATTAACAGGAACAATAACAAAACAATAGCAAAAACATACATATCAGAGCAGATAGTGGAAGACAGACTCGAGAATTTTACTGTGAGACAGCAATGGTCGGGACACTAATATTTATGTGTAGAGCTGTGGAGACATGAAGATCTTGAACGGGGGGAGAGGAGACGGGGGGAGAGGAGACAGGGGAGAGGAGACGGGGGGAGAGGAGACGGGGAGATTACGCGATGATTGATGGGTGGGAGAGAAGACGCTGGTAATAAAGGAAGTGGGAGATATGTCTTGAAAGATGGAAACCACAGGCAGTGATGGATAGCTGGTGCTGGTCAGCATCTAGCAGGACGTGGAATGATCCAGGAGGCTGAAGGGTAGGAGCATGACTCGTCGAGGGATCAAGGAAGGGTAGAAGCACAGCTCCTTGAAGGATCTATGAGGGTATCCTACAAGCCTAGCTTTTTTACCGCAACGCAAGCAAAATGAATAGTACAGACTGTGGCATGAGTTTTTAATATAACTAAAAAAAAGAAAGCATTTGAAGGTTTGAAGCATATTAGAAGAGGCATTCCCAAGGTATCGCATGGAGCCCAAATCAGGGAATGGTCTTGTATAAGCATGATCAGAGGACACCTATACAAGCCAATAATTGCATGAATCTTGCCTAGTTACAGCACACGAGTGTCGAGAGGATTTGAACCCGATCGGTCGAGGCGTTCTTTAGCTATAAACAAAAACCTGGAGATTTGGAAAAAAAAATAATACTTTCAGCTACCAAATGGTTCTCATCATTTGTATACCTAACTAAGGGATATCTAATGGGAGAAAAAGGAAAGGGGGTAATGTGGTATCTCCCACACATCTCATTTATTTCTCATAATATACCATGATTGAGAACAATGAGCGCTCAATCGCCATTATCTACAATTACCAAGAGATTCCAGGGTCGTTCAATTATACAAAGAAGTTAAATCTGGTGATTATTAGCTATAATCACATAATTATCACATGCTAGATTATATCATTGTTGGAGGACACGACCTTCCGCATAACATTGTAAGAGTTGCTCATCTGATCAGTCATTTAATTAACAGCAAGTCGTAATTAAAAGGTAATGAATTACCACACATAATTAACAAATCGTCAATGTGTGTCTTATATAAACAGGTTATATATATATATATATATATATATATATATATATATATATATATATATATATATATATATATATATATATATATATATATAAATATGATGCAATAAGATCACAGTAAACAGGTGATTTCAGAATGTGCAAAACAACCACTGTGAAAGAATAGAGAAATTCCAAGCGCTTTCGTGACTACTCACATTATCAAGGAACTATGAAAGTAAAGCATCCAAGGAAGGTATATAAGGGGTCTGGCCAGCACCTCACTATCAGATCCCACAACGGTTAAACACCTGACGCGCGCCGGCCCAACTGGACAGGTCCTTTGCACAACCACCAACAAACTATTCTACCCAAGAAAATTTTAAAAATTATTATTTGTCCAGTGTATTATTAAATTCTTCCCAAATTCTATTAATTATAAATGGATCTAATTTATATAAACATAAAAAGCAGTTTTGACAATAATATGAATATTTCCTTTGGTTTATATAAATTAGAACCATTTATAATAGAATTTGGGAAGAATTTAATAATACACTGGACAAATAATAATTTTTAAAATTTTCTTGGGTAGAATAGTTCATTGGTGGTTGTGCAAAGGACCTGTCCAGTTGGGTCGGCGCGCGTCAGGTGTTTAATTGTTGTGGGATCTGATAGTGAGGTGTTGGCCAGACCCCTTATATACCTTCCTTGGATGCTTTATTCTATGGAGTTTCCCAGTTGAAATTATTTCCCCTAGACTCTAAAATACCTTTAACTAACTCTGACCCAAAATCTCCACGTCCCCTCCACACTTCTCCACCACCCCTCCACAGTCCTCCACCACCCCTCCACACATCTCCACCATCCCTCCACAATCCTCCACCACCCTTCCACACTCCTCCAACAACCCTTCCACAGTCCTCCACTATCCCCTCCACACTCTTCCACCACCCCTCCACTCTTCACCACCTCTCCACACTCCACCACCCTTTCTCACTTCTCCACCACCCCTTCTCACTTCTCCACCACCCCTCCACACTCCTCTACCACCCCTCTACACTCCTACACCACTCCTCCACAACCCCTCCACACTCTTTCACCTCCCCTCCACACCCCTCCACCACCCCTCCACACTCCTCCACCACCACTCCACACTCCTCCACCACCACTCCACACTCCTCCACCACTCCTCCACACTCCTCCACCACCACTCCACACTCCTCCACCACCACTCCACACTCCTCCACCACCACTCCACACTCCTCCACCACCACTCCACACTCCTCCACCACCACTCCACACTCCTCCACCACCACTCCACACTCCTCCACCACCACTCCACACTCCTCCACCACCCCTCCACACTCCTCCACCACTCCTCCACACTCCTCCACCACCCCTCCACACTCCTCCACCACCCCTCCACACTCCTCCACCACCCCTCCACACTCCACCACCCCTCCACACTCCACCATCACCCCTCCACACTCCTTCACCACCCCTCCACACTCCTTCACCTCCCCTCCACAATCCTCCAGCACACCTCCAAAATCCTCCACCACCCCTCCACAATCCTCCAGCACCCCTCCACAAGCCTCCACCACCCTTCCACACTCCTCCACCACCCCACCACAATCCACCACCCCTCCACACTTCTCCCCCACCCCACTACAATCCTCCCCCACCCCTCCACAATCCTCCCCCACCCCTCCACAATCCTCCACCACCCCTCAACACTCATCCACCACCCCTCCACACTCCACCACCCCTCCACACTCCTCCACCACCCCTCCACACTCCTCCACCACCCCTCCACACTCCTCCCCCACCCCTCCACAATCCTCCAACACCCCTCCAAAATCCTCCACCACCCCTCCACACTCCTCCACCACCCATCCACACTCCACTACCCCTCCACACTCCTCCCCCACCCCTTCACAATCCTCCCCCACCCCTCCACACTCCTCCAACACCCCTCCACACTCCTCCACCACCCCTCCACAATCCTCCACAATCCTCCACCACACCTCCACAATCCTCCACCACCCCTCCACAATCCTCCACCACCCCTCCACACTCATCCACCACCCCTCCACACTCCACCACCCCTCCACACTCCTCCACCACCCCTCCACACTCCTCCACCACCACTCCACACTCCTCCCCCACTCCTCCACACTCCTCCACCACCACTCCACACTCCTCCACCACCACTCCACACTCCTCCCCCACTCCTCCACACTCCTCCACCACCACTCCACAATCCTCCACAATCCTCCACACCTCCACAATCCTCCACCACCCCACCACACTCCTCCAACACCCCTCCACACTCCTCCACCACCCCTTCACACTCCTCCCCACCCCTCCACAATCCTCCACCACTCCTCCACAATCCTCCCCCACCCCTTCACAATCCTCCACCACCCCTCCACACTCATCCACCACCCCTCCACACTCCACCACCCCTCCACACTCCTCCCCAACCCCTCCACACTCCTCCCCCACCCCTCCACACTCCTCCCCCACCCCTCCACAATCCTCCACCACCCCTCCATAATCCTCCACCACCCCTCCACACTCCTCCCACACCCATCCACACTCCACCACTCCTCCACACTCCTCCCCCACTCCTCCACAATCCCCCCCACCCCTCCACACTCCTCCACCACCCCTCCACAATCCTCCACAATCCTCCACCACACCTCCACACTCCTCCACCATCCCTCCACACTCCTCCAAGACCCCTCCACACTCCTCCACCACCCCTCCACACTCCTCCACAATCCTCCACCACCCCTCCACAATCCTCCACCACCACTCCACACTCCACTACCACTCCACACTCCTCCACCACCCCTCCACACTCCACTACCACTCCACACTCCTCCACCACCCCTCCACACTCCTTCACCACCCCTCCACACTCCTCCACCACCCCTCCACACTCCTCCACCACTCCTCCACACTCCACCATCCCTCCACACTCCTCCCCCACCCCTCCACAATCCTCCCCCACCCCTCCACACTCCAACACCCCTCCACTCTACCCTCCACCACCCCTCCACAATCCTCCACAATCCTCCACCACCCCTCCACACTCCTTCACCACCCCTTCACAATCCTCCACCACCCGCCACACTCCTCCCCCACCCCTACACAATCCTCCACCACCCCTCCACAATCCTCCCCACCCCTCCACAATCCTCCACCACCCCTCCACACTCCTCCACCACTCTTCCACACTCCACCACCCCTCCACACTCCTCCACCACCCCTCCACACTCCTCCACCACCCCTCCACACTCCTCCACCACTCTTCCACACACCTCCACCACCCCTCCACACTCCTCCACCACTCTTCCACACACCTTCACCACCCCTCCACACTTTACCACCCCTCCACACTCCTCCCCCACCCCTCCACAATCCTTCCCCACCCCTCTACATTCCACCACCCCTCCACAATCCTCCACACTCCTCCACCACCCCTCCACAATCCTCCACCAACCCTCCGTTCTCCACCAGCCCTCCACAATCCTCCACCACCCCTCCACACTTCTTCACCACCCCACCACCATCCTCCACCACCCCTCCACACTCCCCCACTACCCCTCCACACTCCACCACCCCTCCACAATCCTCCACAACCCCTCCACACTCCTCCACCACCCCTCCACAATTCTCCACAATCTTCCACCACAACTCCACAATCCTCCACCACTCCTCTACAATCCTCCCCACCCCTCCACAATCCTCCACCACCCCTCCACAATCCTCCACCACCCCTCCACAATCCTCCACCACCCCTCCACACTCCTCCTGCACCCCTCCACAATCCTCCACCACCCCTCCAAAATCCTCCACCACCCTTTCACAATCCTCCACCACCCCTCTACAATTCTACCCCACCCCTCCACAATCCTCCACCACCCCTCCACAATCTTCCACCACCCCTCCACAATCCTCCACCACCCCTCAACAATCCTCCACTTTCCCTCCACAATCCTCCACCACCCCTCCACAATCCTCCACCACCCCTCCACAATCCTCCCCCACCCCTCCACATTCCTCCACCACCCCTCCTCACTCCTCCACCACCCCTCCACAATCCTCCACACTCCTCCACCACCCCTCCACAATCCTCCACACACCTCCACCATCCCTCCACAATCCTCCACCTACCCTCCACAATCCTCCACCACCCCTCCACAATCCTCCACCACCCCTCTACAATCCTCCACTTTCCCTCCACAATCCTCCACCACCCCTCCACAATCCTCCACCACCCTTCCACAATCCTCCACCACCCCTCCACACTCCTCCCCCACCCCTTTACATTCCTCGATCACCCCTCCAAAATCCTCCACCACCCCTTCACAATCCTCCACCACCCGTCTACAATTCTCCCCCACCCCTTCACAATCCTCCACCACCCCTCCACAATCTTCCACCACCCCTCCACAATCCTCCACCACCCCTCCACAATCCTCCACCACCCCTCCACAATCCTCCACCACCCCTCCACAATCCTCCACCACCCCTCCACAATCATCCCCCACCCCTCCACAAGCCTCCACCACCCCTCCTCACTCCTTTACCACCCCTCCACAATCCTCCACACTCCTCCACCACCCCTCCACAATCCTCCACCACCCCTCCACAATCCTCCACCACCCCTCCACACTCCTCCACCACCCATCCACACTCCACTACCCCTCCACACTCCTCCCCCACCCCTCCACAATCCTCCCCCACCCCTCCACACTCCTCCAACACCCCTCCACACTCCTCCACCACCCCTCCACAATCCTCCACAATCCTCCACCACACCTCCACAATCCTCCACCACCCCTCCACAATCCTCCACCACCCCTCCACACTCATCCACCACCCCTCCACACTCCACCACCCCTCCACACTCCTCCACCACCCCTCCACACTCCTCCCCCACCCCTCCACACTCCTCCCCAACCCTTCCACAATCCTCCACCACCCCTCCACACCCCTCCACCACCCCTCCACACCCCTCCACCACCCCTCCACACTCCTCCACCACCCCTCCACAATCCTCCACAATCCTCCACACCTCCACAATCCTCCACCACCCCACCACACTCCTCCAACACCCCTCCACACTCCTCCACCACCCCTTCACACTCCTCCCCACCCCTCCACAATCCTCCACCACTCCTCCACAATCCTCCCCCACCCCTTCACAATCCTCCACCACCCCTCCACACTCATCCACCACCCCTCCACACTCCACCACCCCTCCACACTCCTCCCCCACCCCTCCACAATCCTCCACCACCCCTCCAAAATCTTCCACCACCCCTCCACACTCCTCCCACACCCATCCACACTCCACCACTCCTCCACTCTCCTCCCCCACTCCTCCACAATCCCCCCCCACCCCTCCACTCTCCTCCCCCACTCCTCCACAATCCTCCACCACACCTCCACACTCCTCCACCATCCCTCCACACTCCTCCAAGACCCCTCTACACTCCTCCACCACCCCTCCACACTCCTCCCCCACCCCTCCACAATCCTCCCCCCCTCCTCCACAATCCTCCCCCACCCCTCCACACTCCACCACCACTCCACACTCCATCACCACTCCACACTCCTCCACCACTCCACACTCCTCCACCACTCCACACTCCTCCACCACTCCTCCACACTCCTCCACCACCCCTTCACAATTTCCACCACCCCTCCACACTCCTCCACCCCTATTCACACTCCACCACCCCTCCACACTCCTCTACCACTCCACACTCCTCCTCCACACTCCACCACCCCTCCACACTCCTCCACCACCGCTCCACACTCCTCTACAATCCTCCACCACCCCTCCACAATCCTCCACCACCCCTTCACAATCCTCCACCACCACCCTCCACACTCCTCCCCAACCTTTCCACAATCCTCCACCACCCCTCCACAATCCTCCCCACCACTCCACATCCTCCATCACCCCTTCACACTTCTCCATCACCCCTCCACACTCCACCACCCCTCCACACTCCTCCACCACCCCTCCACACTCCTCCGCCACCCCTCCACACTCCTCCACCACCCCTCCACACTCCTCCACCACCCCTCCACAATCCTCCACCACCCCTCCACACTCCTCCACCCCCCCGCCACACTTTACCACCCCTCCACACTCCTCCCCCACCCCTCCACAATCCTTCCCCACCCCTCCACACTCCACCACCCCTCCACAATCCTCCACACTCCTCCACCACCCCTCCACAATCCTCCACCAACCCTCCGTTCTCCACCAGCCCTCCACAATCCTCCACCACCCCTCCACAATCCTCCACCCCCCCTCCACCATCCTCCACCACCCCGCCACAATCCCCCACTACCCCTCCACACTCCACCACCCCTCCACAATCCCCCACAACCCCTCCACACTCCTCCACCACCCCTCCACAATCCACCACAATCTTCCACCACAACTCCACAATCCTCCACCACCCCTCTACAATCCTCCACCACCCCTCCACAATCCTCCACCACCCCTCCACAATCCTCCACCACCCCTCCACAATCCTCCACCACCCCTCCACACTCCTCCTGCACCCCTCCACAATCCTCGACCACCCCTCCAAAATCCTCCACCACCCCTTCACAATCCTCCACCACCCCTCTACAATTCTCCCCCACCCCTCCACAATCCTCCACCACCCCTCCACAATCGTCCACCACCCCTCCACAATCCTCCACCACCCCTCTAGAATCCCTTCCACCCCTCCACAATCCTCCACCACCCCTCCACAATCCTCCACCACCCCTCCACAATCCTCCACCACCCCTCCACACTCCTCCACCACCCCTCCTCACTCCTCCACCACCCCTCCACAATCCTCCACACTCCTCCACCACCCCTCCACAATCCTCCACACTCCTCCACCACCCCTCCACAATCCTCCACCACCCCTCCGCAATCCTCCACCACCTCTCCACAATCCTCCACCACCCCTCCACAATCCTCCACCACCCCTCCACAATCCTCCACCACCCCTCCACAATCCTCCACCACCCTTCCACAATCCTTCACCACCCCTCCACACTCCTCCCCCACCCCTTTACCTTCCTCGATCACCCCTCCAAAATCCTCCACCACCCCTCCACAATCCTCCACCACCCGTCTACAATTCTCCCCCACCCCTTCACAATCCTCCACCACCCCTCCACAATCTTCCACCACCCCTCCACAATCCTCCACCACCCCTCTACAATCCTCCACCACCCCTCCACAATCCTCCACCACCCCTCCACAATCCTCCACCACCTTTCCACAATCCTCCCCCACCCCTCCACACTCCTCCACCACCCCTCCTCACTCCTTTACCACCCCTCCACAATCCTCCACACTCCTCCACCACCCCACCACAATCCTCCACCACCCCTCCTCACTCCTCCACAACCCCTCCACAATCCTCCACACTCCTCCACCACCCCTCCACACTCCTCCACCACCCCTCCACCATCCTCCACCAGCCCTCCACACTCCCCCACTACCCCTCCACACTCCTCCACCACCCCTCCACAATCCTCCACCACCCCTTCACACTCCTCCACCACCCCTCCACAATCCTCCACCACCCCTCTACAGTCCTCCACCACCTCACCACAATCCTCCACCACCCCTCTACAATCATTTCCACCCCTCAATCCTCCACCACCCCTCCACAATCCTATACCACCCCTCCACTATCCTCCACCACCCCTCTACAGTCCTCCACCACCCCTCCACAATCCTCCACCACCTTTCTACAGTCCTCCACCACCCCTCCACAATCCTCCACCACCCCTTCACAATCCTCCACCACCCCTCCACAATCCTCCACCACCCCTCTACAATCCTCCACTTTCCCTCCCAGCAAATTCTGGTAATTAATCCCAAGTAATTTCTTCTTGAAATTATCTATTAGCGATAATTATTAATCTAATTATTAGATTATGATATAGATTTTGACACATAATGGCACATTACCACACAGATTATGACAGATTATGACACATGACAGATTATCCCACAGGTTATCCCACAAATTATGACACATTATAACAGATGTTGACACGTTATGACACAGATTAAACATTATGACACAGATTATAGCACATTATGACACAAGTTATCCCATGAATTATGACACATAACACAGATAATCACACTTTATGGCGCAGATTATGACACAGATTTTGACACATTACACAGAGTATTACAGATTATCAGACATTATGATAGATTATAAAACAAAATATAAAATAGATTTCGAAACCGGTAATGAAACAGATTACGTAACAAATTATTCATAGAATTTATCTACTAAAAAAAAAGCGACTTTTCTGTCGCAACTTTGTCGTCTTTTGTCAAGAAATTAAAAACATCGATTAAAGACATATTTTCTTATAGTCTAATGGGAAATATATGAATATTTACACACATTCTCTCTCTCTCTCTCTCTCTCTCTCTCTCTCTCTCTCTCTCTCTCTCTCTCTCTCTCTCTCTCTCTCTCTCTCTCTCTCTCTCTGTCTCTCTCTGTCTCTCTCTCTCTCTCTGTCTCTCTCTGTGTCTCTCTCTCTCTCTCTCTCTCTCTCTCTCTCTCTCTCTCTCTCTCTCTATCTATCTATCTCTGGTTTCATTGGTTTATCCACAAGATTTTATTATGAGTCTATATCCTTCATGACTTTTTTATTTCTTTGTACCCATTGTTGGCCCTCAAGTGCCAGGGTAGAGTATCGCTCGTGGTGCCACAGTGGCACTCATAGTGTCTTAGCTTACTCTGTGTGACCTGGGAATATTGAGAGGGTCTTAACGGCTTGTATTTTAGTGAGTGTGTGTGTGTGTGTGTGTGTGTGTTTGTGTGTGTGTGTGTGCGTTTGTGTGTGTGTGTGTGTGTGTGTGTGTGTTTGTGTGTGTGTGTGTGTGTGTGTGTGTGTGTGTGTGTGTGTGTACTCACCTATTTGTACTCACCTATTTGTGGTTGCAGGGGTCGAGTCATAGCTCCTGGCCCCGCCTCTTCACTGATTGCTACTAGGTCCTCTCTCTCCCTGCTACATGAGCTTTATCATACCTCGCCTTAAAACTATGTATGGTTCCCGCCTCCACTACTTCACTTTCTAGACTATTCCATGACTTGACTACTCTATGACTGAAGAAATACTTCCTAACATCCCTTCGATTCATCTGAGTCTTCAACTTCCAATTGTGACCTCTTGTGTCTGTGTCCCATCTCTGGAACATCCTGTCTTTGTCCACCTTGTCTATTCCGCGCAGTATTTTATATGTCGTTATCATGTCTCCCCTGACCCTCCTGGCCTCCAGTGTCGTCAGGCCGATTTCCCTCAACCTTTCTTCGTAGGACAATCCCCGTAGCTCTGGGACTAGTCTTGTTGCAAACCTTTGCACTTTCTCTAATTTCTTGACGTGCTTGACTAGGTGTGGATTCCAAACTGGTGCTGCATACTCCAGTATGGGCCTGACGTAAATGGTATACAGGGTCTTGAACGACTCCTTACTGAGGTATCGGAACGCTATCCGTAGGTTTGCCAGGCGCCCGTATGCTGCAGCAGTTATCTGATTTATGTGCGCCTCAGGAGATATGCTCGGTGTTATACTCACCCCCAGATCTTTTTCCTTGAGTGAGGTTTGCAGTCTTTGGCCATCTAAACTATATTGTGTCTGCGGTCTTCTTTGCCCTTCCCCAATCTTCATGACTTTGCATTTGGCAGGGTTAAACTCAAGGAGCCAGTTGCTGGACCAGGCTTGCAGCCTGTCCAGGTCTCTTTGTAGTCCTGCCTGATCCTCATCCGATTTGATTCTTCTCATTAACTTCACATCATCTGCAAACAAGGACACTTCTGAGTCTATCCCTTCCGTTATGTCGTTCACATATACCAAGAACAGCACAGGTCCTAGGACTGACCCCTGTGGAACCCAGCTTGTCACAAGCGCCCACTCTGACACCTCGTCACGTACCATGACTCGTTGTTGCCTCCCTGTCAGGTATTCTCTGATCCATTGCAGTGCCTTTCCTGTTATGTGTGCCTGATCTTCTATCTTTTTCAGTAACCTCTTGTGAGGAACTGTGTCGAAGGCCTTTTTGCAGTCCAAAAAAATGCAGTCGATCCACCCCTCTCTCTCTTGTCTTACTTCTGTCACCTTGTCATAAAACTCTAGTAGATTTGTGACACAGGATTTTCCTTCCCTGAAACCATGCTGGTTGTCAATTATACACTTGTTTCTTTCCAGGTGCTCCACCACTCTCCTCCTGATGATCTTCTCCATGACCTTGCATACTATACACGTTAGTGATACAGGTCTGTAGTTTAGTGCCTCATGTCTGTCTCCCTTTTTAAAAATTGGGACTACATTTGCCATCTTCCATACCTCAGGGAGTTGCCCAGTTTCAAATGATGTGTTGAAGATCTTTGTTAATGGCACACACAATATCTCTGCTCCCTCTTTAAGGACCCATGGAGAGATGTTTTCTGGTCCCACCGCCTTTGAGGTGTCAAGTTCGCATAGCAGCTTCTTCACTTCCTCCTTGGTTATATGTACCTCATCCAGCACTTGCTGGTGTACCCCCCTGTTCTGATTTCCTGGAGTCCTACTGGTTTCCACTGTAAATACTTCTTTAAATCTCGTGTTGAGCTCCTGACATACCTCTCGGTCGTTGCTTGTGAATTCCCCATCACCCTTCCTCAGTCTGATTACCTGGTCCTTGACTGTTGTTTTCCTCCTGATGTGGCTGTACAACAGCTTCGGGTCAGTCTTGACTTTCGATGCTATGTCATTTTCATATTGTCGCTGAGCCTCCCTTCTTATCTGTGCATATTCATTTCTGGCTCTTCGGCTAATCTCTTTATTTTCCTGAGTTCTCTGTCTTCTGTACCTTTTCCATTCTCTAGTACACCTAGTTTTTGCCTCCCTACACCTTTGGGTGAACCAAGGACTCGTTCTGTTCTTCCCATTATTTCTGTTTCCCTTGGGAACAAACCTCTCCTCTGCCTCCTTGCATTTTGTTGCCACATAGTCCATCATTTCTTGTACTGGTTTTCCTGTCAGTTCCCTCTCCCACTGAATGTTTTGAAGGAAGTTCCTCATGCCTGAGTAGTTCCCCCTTTTGTAGTTTGGTTTTTCCCATCCTATTCCTGCTACTCTCTCCACTTGGAGCTCAACTATGTAGTCGAAGCACAGAACCACATGATCACTAGCTCCCAGGGGCCTTTCATACAAGATATCCTCGATGTCTGAACTACTCAAGGTGAATACAAGGTCCAGTCTTGCTGGTTCATCTTCTCCTCTCTCTCTGGTAGTGTCTCTAACATGTTGATGCATGAGGTTTTCCAGTACTACATCCATCATCTTGGCTCTCCATGTTTCGGAACCCCCATGGGGCTCCAGGTTTTCCCAGTCAATCTCCTTGTGATTGAAATCACCCATAACTAGTAACTTTGCTCCCCCCACGTGTGCTCTCCTGGCCACCTCGGCTAGTGTGTCGACCATGGCTCTGTTGCTTTCATCGTATTCTTCTCTTGGTCTCCTGCAGTTCTGTGGTGGGTTGTACATTACTGCAATTATCACCTTATGTCCCTCAGACTGGATTGTTCCTACTAAGTAGTCCCTTTCACCCGTGCCATCCATTCCTTCCATTTTCTCAAAACCCCACTGGCTTTTAATGAGCAGTGCAACTCCTCCTCCCCCTCTCCTCCCTCTGTCTTTCCTGAAGATTTGATATCCGGGTGGAAAGATTGAATCTGTTATTATTCTGGTGAGTTTTGTTTCTGTGAGTGCTATTATGTCTGGGGATGTCTCCTTGATTCTTTCGTGCCACTCCTCATACTTATTTGTTATTCCATCTGCATTTGTATACCATACCTTCAACTTCTTTTCTAAGACTGTGGTCTGGGAGGTGTATTGGGGTTGGGGAAGTGGGAGACCTGATAAGGAACTATGGGTGGTTGCTGTGGGGGTGGAGTTTGTAATGTAGTGGGTGGGGGCATTGGATATGGCATGGGTGTTGTGGTTTAGAGTGTTTGGCTGCACTGGGGTTGACCTGGTTGGGAGGCTTCTATAGGAAGCTGTGAGGGAGGTTGTATTTGATCTTCCTGTGTCTGGGATCTCCTGTCTGTCTTCTCCATCCCCTCTCTTTCCTCCTTTCGCCTTTGTACCATCTCTCTCAGTTTCCGCCTTTCGTCTTGTGTTCTGTCGCGGTCGAGATACACCTTCCTGTATCCCGGCATGTCCCTTAATCGTGCTTTTTCCTGCAGTATCCTGTTCCGAGTCGATTCTGCCTTGAAGGTCACTTTCACTGGCCGGTTTCTTTTTTTTACAAACCCCCCTATTCTCCGAAAATTTTCCAGCTGGGTCATGTCGTCTTCTCCGATTACTTTCATGATGCTTTCAATTGCTTTTTTTTCCCCTTGTTTTCTTGCTTCATATGTTTCCCCTTCAACTTCCTGTAGCCCATACACAAAGACTGACCTCACCCTTTCATTCTCCCACTGCATATCCCTGTGTATCCCCTCATTCAATTTGATTTCCTCCATTGCAGCTTTCCTTTCTTCAGTTTCACTAGCTACTGTACATGGGCTCAGTGGCCTGTCATTTTCCCATCTCGGCTTTCCCTGGGCTCTGTTGTGGTCTTTTAGGGCCTCCACATATAGCTTAGCTCTTTCATTTACTACAGTCTCCACTGATAGAGCTTCTACATGCAGTTTTGCTCCTCCTTTCCCTACAGTCCCCTTATTTGTGGCTGAGGTAGCGGTCTCTGTTGTCAATCCCATAATGTTCTTTAGTTCTTTAGGCTGTTTCAGATTTTCCAGTTCCTCTTCTAAACTCTGTATCCTGGCCTCTGCTGTTTTGACTTTCACCTCCCACTTCCTGCTTTCCATGTCTATCCTCTCTTCCATTCTCATGCTAAGTTCTTCTAGTTTCTTTTCCCATTCTTGTTCCCTTTTTGTGAGCTCTGCTGCCCAATCTTCCTTTGCAGTTTCCTCCTCCTGTCCCTTGGGTTTTCTTGTTGCTCTCTGGCAACCCATTTTTGTTTTATCCTGATTGCCTCAGAGTGGGAAACCTATGTAATTCTGTATGGTAGGTTAGTATTGTATATGTCAGAGTGTGGGGGGGGAGGTAGAGGAGGAACTGTGGCTATATTGGAGAGTAGTGGGGAGGGGGAGTGGGAAGGAGAGTGAAGCAAGTGGGTAAGTGGGTGAGGGAGAGGTGGGGAGGGGGAGGGTGAAAGAGGGAGGGATCAGGTGAAGGAGTGAGATGTCGGTGGGGGAGGGAGGGAGTATATGTGTGTCTGGCAATATGTGTGTGTGTGTGTTGTGTGTGTTGTGTGTGTGTTTCGTGTGTGTGTGGGGAGGGGTGTGGGGAGGGGTGGGGGGGGTGTGGGTGGGTGTGTGGGTGGGTGGGTGTGTGTGGGTGTGTGTGGGTGTGTGTGGGTGTGTGGGTGTGTGTGTTTGTGTGTGTGTGGGTGTGTGTGGGGGTGTGTGGGTGGGTGTGTGGGGGTGTGTGTGGGTGGGTGTGGGTGGGTGTGGGTGGGTGTGGGGGTGTGTGGGTGTGTGTGGGTGTGGGTGTGTGTGGGGGTGTGTGTGTGGGTGGGTGTGTGGGTGGGTGAGTGTGTGGGTGGGTGGGTGTGTGGTTGGGTGGGTGTGTGGTTGGGTGTGTGGTTGGGTGTGTGGTTGGGTGTGTGGTTGGGTGTGTGGGTGGGTGTGTGTGGGTGTGTGTGGGTGTGTGTGGGTGTGTGTGGGTGTGTGGGTGTGTGTGGGTGTGTGGGTGTGTGGGTGTGTGGGTGTGTGTGTGTGTGTGGGTGTGTGTGTGTGTGTGTGTGTGTGTGTGTGTGGGTGTGCGTCGCACACTAGGCTACGCTACTCTTTTGAAGATTATAAAAAAATTTTCACAATCAATTCCTTATTATATGCACTAATATATACTATATAATATTAATTGCGTACACTTGTGTTTGTGTGTGTGTGTGTTTACTAGCTTGTCGTTCTTTGAAAAAGAGGGGGGGGGGGGGTTACGTTAACACTATTTGTTATTGTGGTGGGGTCCCCGGTACTCTCCCGGCCCAGATCTCCGCACACTAGGCTACTTTACTTTTTGAAGATTATAGGATTATTTTTTCTCACTCAATTCCTTATTATTATATACTAATGTTTATTATAACAATAATTATGGGTGCACACGTGTGTTTGTATGTGCGTACTTGTTTACTAGCTTGTCCCTCAGAAAAACGGGGGGGGGGGTTCACTAGGCTACACAACTTCTGGAGTTTACCTGGCGATATTTAGATAATTTACTAACCACTATCTATCTCCTGATACTGAAATAGGGAGAGAGAGATGGTATAGCATACAACCAGCAGGGCGAGACACTTGAGACTTTAGACACTAACCAAAATTAACCACAAATAGGCAAGTGACGTCGTCTGCACAACAATGGAGGTTCCTGCTGGTCGTCTATCAACTCCTTCAATTTTGTAACTCCTTCAGGAACTTTATCATGCATTCAAGTTTTTATTTTCTTTTTCTTTTAAGACTTGGTATTCCCTCTTTTTTCTTTAGTACAGTATTATGGTCATAACAAGTCTGATGATGTTAGCTACATTCACAACACCAACAGCTGGGGATTGACTAATTTTTCTTACTTTCAGTATTTACTTAATCACTCTTTTATGACCTTATCACTACACTGCTGCTATAATCAACCAACATATGTATTTGTTAATATTTCAGATCACACCGTTAACCCAATTAACTGTTTGGATATTTTGTGTCAACACTGCGGCCAGTAGCCTGATCAGCTGAGTGCTACCCTCCCTCACTCAAATTTCATTCAAATTTAAATTGAAAAATTCTTGATCCTATCACATTATTCGCACTCTTGATAGCTATTACACTCTTGTAGGTATGTTCACTGATTCACTCACGTACGATGACCGCTAATAATATCTTAGGACAGCCACTAGAACGCTAAATCCTGGGAGCACTATTTAGCGATACTGCTTCACGTGTGTGTGTGTGTGTGTGTGTGCGTGTGTGTGTGTGTGTGTGTGTGTGTGTGTTTGTGTGTGTGTGTGTGTGTGTGTTTGTGTGTGTGTGTGTTTGTGTGTGTGTGTGTGTGTGTGTACTCACCTAGTTGAGGTTGCAGGACGCGAGTCCTACCTCCTGGCTCCGCCTCTTCACTGGTCGCTACTAGGTCACTCTCCCTGAACCGTGAGCTTTATCATACCTCTGCTTAAAGCTATGTATGGATCCTGCCTCCACTACATCGCTTCTCAAACTTTTCCACTTCCTGACTACTCTGTGGCTGAAGAAATACTTCTTAACATCCCTGTGATTCATCTGTGTCTTCAACTTCCAACTGTGTCCCCTTGTTACTGTGTCCAATCTCTGGAACATCCTGTCTTTGTCCACCTTGTCAATTCCTCTCAGTATTTTGTATGTCGTTATCATGTTCCCCCTATCTCTCCTGTCCTCCAGGGTCGTCAGGTTGATTTCCCTTAACCTCTCCTCGTAGGACATACCTCTTAGCTCTGGGACTAGTCTTGTTGCAAACCTTTGCACTTTCTCTAGTTTCTTTACATACTTGGCTAGGTGTGGGTTCCAAACTGGTGCCACATACTCCAATATGGGCCTAACGTACACGGTGTACAGGGTCCTGAACGACTCCTTATTAAGACGTCGGAATGCTGTTCTGAGGTTAGCTAGGCGCCCATATGCTGCAGCCGTCATTTCGTTGATGTGCGCTTCAGATGTGCCTGGTGTTATACTCACCCCAAGTTCTTTTTCCTTGAGTGAGGCTTGTAGTCTCTGGCCCCTAGACTGTACTCCGTCTGTGGTCTTCTTTGCCCTTCCCCAATCTTCATGACTTTGCACTTGGTGGGATTGAACTCCAGGAGCCAATTTGTCGACCAGGTCTGCATCCTGTCCAGATCCCTTTGTAGTTCTGCCTGGTCTTCGATCGAGTGAATTCTTCTCATCAACTTCACGTCATCTGCAAACAGGGACACCTCAGAGTCTATTCCTTCCGTCACGTCGTTCACAAATACCAGAAACAGCACTGGTCCTAGGACTGACCCCTGCGTGGGTGTGTTTGTGTGTGTTTGTGTGTGTGTGTGTACTCACCTATTTGTACTCACCTATTTGTGGTTGCAGGGGTCGATTCATAGCTCCTGGCCCCGCCTCTTCACTGATTGCTACTAGGTCTTGTGGTTAACGCTCTCGCTTCACACGGTGAGGGCCTGGGTTCGATTCCCAGCCAGAGTAGAAACATTGGACGTGTTTCTTTCCACCTGTTGTCTATGTTCCCCATCAGTAAAATGGGTACCTGGGTGTTAGTCGACTGGTGTGGGTCGCATCCTGGGACACTGACCTAAGGAGGCCTGGTCACAGACCGGGCCGCGGGGGCGTTGACCCCCGGAACTCTCTCCAGATAAACTCCAGAGGTCCTCTCTCTCCCTGCTCCATGAGCTTTATCATACCTCGCCTTAAAACTATGTATGGTTCCCGCCTCCACTACTGCACTTTCTAGGCTATTCCACGGCCTGACTACTCTATGACTGAAGAAATACTTCCTAACATCCCTTTGATTCATCTGAGTCTTCAACTTCCAATTGTGACCTCTTGTGTCTGTGTCCCATCTCTGGAACATCCCGTCTTTGTCCACCTCGTCTATTCCGCGCAGTATTTTATATGTCGTTATCATGTCTCCCCTGACCCTCCTGGCCTCCAGTGTCGTCAGGCCGATTTCCCTCAACCTTTCTTCGTAGGACAATCCCCGTAGCTCTGGGACTAGTCTTGTTGCAAACCTTCGCACTTTCTCTAATTTCTTGACGTGTTTGACTAGGTGTGGATTCCAAACTGGTGCTGCATACTCCAGTATGGGCCTGACGTAAATGGTATACAGAGTCTTAAACGAATCCTTACTGAGGTATCGGAACGCTATCCGTAGGTTTGCCAGTCGCCCGTATGCTGCAGCAGTTATCTGATTAATGTGCGCCTCAGGAGATATGCTCGGTGTTATACTCACCCCCAGATCTTTTTCCTTGAGTGAGGTTTGCAGACTTTGGCCATCTAAACTATATTGTGTCTGCGGTCTTCTTTGCCCTTCCCCAATCTTCATGACTTTGCATTTGGCAGGGTTAAACTCAAGGAGCCAGTTGCTGGACCAGGCTTGTAGCCTGTCCAGGTCTCTTTGTAGTCCTGCCTGATCCTCGTCCGATTTGATTCTTCTCATTAACTTCACATCATCCGCAAACAAGGACACTACTGAGTCTATCCCTTCCGTTACGTCATTCACATATACCAAGAACAGCACAGGTCCTAGGACTGACCCCTGTGGAACCCCCCTTGTCACAGGCGCCCACTCTGACACCTCGTCACGTACCATGACTCGTTGTTGCCTCCCTTTCAGGTATTCTCTGATCCATTGCAGTGCCTTTATTGTTATGTGTGCCTGATCCTCTAGCTTTTGCAGTAACCTCTTGTGAGGAACTGTGTCGAAGGCCTTCTTACAGTCCAAAAAAATGCAGTCGATCCACCCCTCTCTCTCTTGTCTTACTTCTGTCACCTTGTCATAAAACTCTAGTAGGTTTGTGACACAGGATTTTCCCTCCCTGAAACCATGCTGGTTGTCAATTATACACTTGTTTCTTTCCAGGTGTTCCACCACTCTCCTCCTGATGATCTTCTCCATGACCTTGCATACTATACACGTTAGTGATACAGGTCTGTAGTTTAGTGCCTCATGTCTGTCTCCCTTTTTAAAAATTGGGACTACATTTGCCATCTTCCATACCTCGGGGAGTTGCCCAGTTTCAAATGATGTGTCGAAGATCTTTGTTAATGGTACACACAATATCTCTGCTCCCTCTTTAAGGACCCACGGAGAGATGTCTGGTCCCACCGCCTTTGAGGTGTCAAGTTCGCATAGCAGCTTCTTCACCTCCTCCTTGGTTATATGTACCTCATCCAGCACTTGCTGGTGTACCCCCCTTCTCTGATTTCCTGGAGTCCTACTGGTTTCCACTGTAAATACTTCTTTAAATCTCGTGTTGAGCTCCTGACATACCTCTCGGTCGTTTCTTGTGAATTCCCCATCACCCTTCCTCAGTCTCATTACCTGGTCCATGACTGTTGTTTTCCTCCTGATGTGGCTGTACAACAGCTTCGGGCCAGTCTTTACTTTCGATGCTATGTCATTTTCGTATTGCCGCTGAGCCTCCCTTCTTATCTGTGCATATTCGTTTCTGGCTCTTTGGCTAATCTCTTTATTTTCCTGAGTTCTCTGTCTTCTGTACCTTTTCCATTCTCTAGTACACCTAGTTTTTGCCTCCCTACACCTTTGGGTGAACCAAGGACTCGTTCTGTTCTTCCCATTATTTCTGTTTCCCTTGGGAACAAACCTCTCCACTGCCTCCTTGCATTTTGTTGTGACATAGTCCATCATTTCTTGTACTGGTTTTCCTGTCAGTTCCCTCTCCCACTGAATGTCTTGAAAGAAGTTCCTCAAGCCTGAGTAGTGACCCCTTTTGTAGTTTGGTTTTTCCCACCCTATTCCTGCTGCTCTCTCCACTTGGAGCTCAATTATGTAGTCGAAGCACAGAACCACATGATCACTAGCTCCCAGGGGCCTTTCATACATGATATCCTCGATGTCAGAACTACTCAAGGTGAATACAAGGTCCAGTCTTGCTGGTTCATCCTCTCCTCTCTCTCTGGTAGTGTCTCTAACATGTTGATGCATGAGGTTTTCCAGTACCACATCCATCATCTTGGCTCTCCATGTTTCGGGACTCCCATGTGGCTCCAGGTTTTCCCAGTCAATCTCCTTGTGACTGAAATCACCCATAACTAGTAACTTTGTTCCCCCCATGTGTGCTCTCCCGGCCACCTCGGCTAGTGTGTCGACCATTGCTCTGTTGCTCTCATCGTATTCTTCTCTTGGCCTCTTGCAGTTCTGTGGTGGGTTGTACATTACTGCAATTATCACCTTATGTCCCTCAGACTGGATTGTCTTTACTAAGTAGTCCCTTTCGCCCGTGCCGTCCATTCCTTCCATTTTCTCAAACCCCCACTGGTTTTTAATGAGCAGTGCAACTCCTCCTCCCCCTCTCCTCCCTCTGTCTTTCCTGAGGATTTGATATCCGGATGGAAAGATTGAATCTGTTATTATTCTGGTGAGTTTTGTTTCTGTGAGTGCTATTATGTCTGGGGATGTCTCCTTGATTCTTTCGTGCCACTCCTCATACTTATTTGTTATTCCATCTGCATTTGTATACCACACCTTCAACTTCTTTTCTAAGATTGTGGTCTGGGAGGTGTATTGGGGTTGGGGAAGTGGGTGACCTGATAAGGAACTATGGGTGGTTGCTGTGGGGGTGGAGTTTGTAATGCAGTGGGTGGGGGCATTGGATGTGGCATGGGTGTTTTGGTTTAGAGTGTTTGGTTTCATTGGGGTTGACCTGGTTGGGAGGCTTCTATAGGAAGTTGTGAGGGAGGCTGTATTTGATCTTCCTGTGTCTGGGATCTCCTGTCTGTCTTCTCCATCCCCTCTCTTTCCTCCTTTCGCCTTTGTACCATCTCTCTCAGTTTCTGCCTTTCTGCTTGTGTTCTGTCGCGGTCGAGATACACCTTCCTGAATGCCGGCATGTCCCTTAACCGTGCTTTCTCCTGCAGGATCCTGTTCTGAGTCGATTCTACCTTGAAGGTCACTTTCACTGGCCGGGTTCTTTTTTTTACAAACCCCCCTATTCTCCTATTTTCCAGCTGGGTCATGTCGTCTTCTCCTATTGCTTTCATGATGCTTTCAATTGCTTTTTTTTCCCTTGTTTTCTTGCTTCATATGTTTCCCCTTCAACTTCCTGGAGCCCATACACAAAAACTGACCTCATCCTTTCATTCTCCCACTGCATATCCCTGTGTATCCCCTCATTCAATTTGATTTCCTCCATTGCAGCTTTCCTTTCTTCAGTTTCACTAGCTAATGTACTTGGGCTCAGTGGCCTGTCATTTTCCCTTCTCGGCTTTCCCTGGGCTCTGCTGTAGTCTGTTAGGGGCCTCCACATATAGCTTAGCTCAGTGGTTCCCAAACTGGGGGTAATGGTAGAGTAATGGTAGGTAATGGTAGAATAATGCTCTCTCTAGAGTCTAGAGAGAGCATTACTCTACCATTCTTCCTCTAGACTCTAGAGCCTTAGCTCTTTCATTTACAACAGTCTCCACTGATTGAGCTTCTACATGCAGTTTTCCTCCTTCTTTCCCTACAGTCCCCTTATTTGTGACTGAGGTAACAGTCTCTGTTGTCAATCCCAAAATGTTCTTTAGTTCTTTAGGCTGTTTCAGATTTTTCAGTTCCTCTTCTAAACTCTGTATCCTGGCCTCTGCTGCTTTGACTTGCACCTCCCACTTCCTGCTTTCCATGTCTATCCTCTCTTCCATTCTCATGCTAAGTTCTTCTAGTTTCTTTTCCCATTCATGTTCCCTTTTTGTGAGCTCTGCTGCCCAATCTTTCTTTGCAGTTTCCTCCTCCTGTCCCTTGGTTTTTCTTGTTGCTTGTGTGTGTTTGTGTGAGTGTGTGTGTGTGTGTGTGTGTGTGTGTGTGTGTGTGTGTGTGTGTGTGTGTGTGTGTGTGTGTGTGTGTTTGTGTGTGTTTGTGTGTGTGTTTGTGTGTGTGCTCACCTAGTTGTACTCACCTAGTTGAGGTCGCAGGGGTCGAGTCCAAGCTCCTAGCCCCGCCTCTTCACTGGTTGCTACTAGGTCACTCTCCCTGAAGCGTGAGTTTTATCATACCTCTGCTTAAAGCTATGTATCGATCCTGCCTCCACTACATCGCTTCCCAAACTATTCCACTTCCTGACTACTCTGTGACTGAAGAAATACTTACTAACATCCCTGTGATTCATCTGTGTCTTCAACTTCCAACTGTGTCCCCTTGTTGCTGTGTGACATCTTTGGAACATCCTTTGTCCTCATTGTCAATTCCTCCCAGTATTTTGTATGTCGTTATCATGTCCCCCGTATCTCTCCTGTCCTCCAGTGTCTTCAGGTTGATTTCCCTTAACCTCTCCTCGTAGGACATACCTCTTAGCTCTGGGACTAGTTTTGTTGCAAACCTTTGCACTTTCTCTAGTTTCTTTACGTGCTTGGCTAGGTGTGGGTTCCAAACTGGTGCCCCATACTCCAATATGGGCTTAACGTACACGGTGTACAGGGTCCTGAACGATTCCTTATTAAGATGTCAGAATGCTGTTCTGAGGTTTGCTAGGCGCCCATATGCTGCAGCAGTTATTTGGTTGATGTGCACTTCAGGAGATGTGCCTGGTGTTATACTCACCCCAAAATCTTTTTCCTTGAGTGAGGCTTGTAGTCTCTGGCCCCCTAGACTGTATTCCGTCTGCGGTCTTCTTTGCCCTTCCCCAACCTTCATGAGTTTGCACTTCGTGGGGTTGAACTCCAGGAGCCAATTGCTCGACCAGGTCTGCAGCCTGTCCAGATCCCTTTGTAGTTCTGCCTGGTCTTCGATCGAATGAATTCTTCTCATCAACTTCATGTCATCTGCAAACAGGGACACTTCGGAGTCTATTCCTTCTGTCATGTCGTTCACAAATACCAGAAACAGCACTGGTCCCTGTGGGACCCAGCTGGTCACCGGTGCCCACTCTGACACCTCGCCACGTACCATGACTCGCTGCTGTCTTCCTGACAAGTATTCCCTGATCCATTGTAGTGCCTTCCCTGTTATCCCTGCTTGGTCCTCCAGTTTTTGCACTAATCTCTTGTGTGGAACTGTGTCAAACGCCTTCTTGCAGACCAAGAAAATGCAATCCACCCACCCCTCTCTCTCTTGTCTTACTGCTGTCACCATGTCGTAGAACTCCAGTAGGTTTGTGACACAGGATTTCCCGTCCCAGAAACTATGTTGGATGCTGTTGATGAGATCATTCCTTTCTAGGTGTTCCACCACTATTCTGATAATCTTCTCCATGACTTTGCATACTATACATGTCAGTGACACTGGTCTGCAGATTAGTGCT